>NC_060141.1:153004685-153312038 GCF_021461385.2 Schistocerca piceifrons
ACAGTATATTAAGTGAAATATTGTCAGTTTTGTTTTAATTGCTATTTTTACATATCCCAGCACGGTTTAAATGGGACTAGTATTTTCAACAGGAAAATTGGAACCATCCCGCCTCAACTGACATTCCTGTTTGCAGTTCTCTTCTTGCTATTCTCAAGGAACAGGCTCCTAGGAAGTACTGGGTTTTATACATTCCAGTGCTATCAACACCAAAAACATATCGCTACTTTCAACGGTCAATGATCAGTCATCTGCTTTAAACAGCTAAAGTTACGACCCAGCGTTCGAATGTTACATAGGAAAGATGCAAACACTCCAACTGAGACTTCCTGTTTTTATGTTCGACGTGATTATTGGCATCATGTCCGATCTTCCCTAATAGATTCCGCATTCAATGACGTCACAATAGTTTACTGAGTTGTCCTTTATACGAAATATATGATGCCTTAAATTGATTTGTATGATTTCACAAGACTGTAGACTGATTTACACATCGACTCTAGTGGCGTACCTTGGTGCCCGTAGCTCACTCCCTCGCTCACTTACTCCCTCGATCGTTCGGTAGCCAATGTGTGTCAAGCAGAGATGGCGACATCACGGCAACAAAAGGCATTTCGCCTCTTCTGTTTCAGCAGGTGTAATTCTGTTACAACAATGTGGCTTGATTTTTGTCTAGAGGGCGTGACTGCACCTCCTACAGCGTAAGAAACATACCAATGTCGCATTACTCGATTGGTTATTAAAGTCGCCTAATCTCACGTTATGTTGTTATCTTTTGTGGGGGTTTGTGAAAGAGTTTGTCTATGTGCCTCTCCCTCCATCATTTTAGGTATACTTCGACAACGCATAGCAACAGCAGTAAAAGCAGCAACTACAGACTTCTTGCCAAAAGTATGGGACGAGTTTGATTATCTCTTGGATGTTAGTCGAGAGTTTGGTGGAGAACACAGTAAATACTATGGAAGGTAAATATAAACTTTCATCCAAATCGAAATCAAAAAAGTACCCCAAGTTAGTGTGTGTACACATGTAAAAGGCTGTAAAATATGTACCCTTTTAAAAATGAGTGGTTCTTTTAAAAATCAAATCTCTGTAGTCCTACTGTGCATGTTAAAATTTATAAGGGGCGTTCAATAAGTAATGTTTTGTTTTGGAAACAGGGTGGTTTTATTAGGGATTTCAATACGCCATATTATTTCCCACTCTTTGGGCTACAAAACCCTATTTTCAACATAATCTCCATTCATTAAGACGGCCTTATGCCACCTTACAGGGAGGGCCTGTATATCAGCATGGAACAACTCTACTGCTCGACGTTCAATAATCTCCCCACCATCGACGCACTGCTTCGCACGGAGGGCATCCTTCATTGGGCCACACAGATGGAAGATGAAAGAAGCGAGATGCTGGTTGTCGGGCGGATGAGGAGAAGTAGTCTAACGAATTTTTGTAAGTCCTCTCGGGTGCGTAATCTTGTGAGACCTAGAGTTGTCATGAAGAAGGCGAAGTCCGTTTGCGTTTTTATAGCGACGAACAGGCTGGATTCGTTTCTGCAATTTGCTAAAGATAGCACAATGCACTTTAAAGTCGATCGTTGCTCCATGAGGGAGGACATGAAACCCTTCAGAGTCCCAGAAGATAGTCGCCATGACTTTCCTGGCTGAAGGTGATGCTTCGTGGATTGCCGCTTTTTTCCGAAGGGATGAGCCTATGTTTCATCGCTTGTGGCGATTTCGACGAAAAGCTGAGACGATCAGCCTCGTAACGCGCAAGCAATTCTTCACAGATGGTTCTTCATTGCTCTTTGTGGTCTTCTGTCAGGTGACGTGGAACCCATCAGGTACAAACCTTTGAGTACCTCAACTGATGGAAGAGTGTATCAACACTGCTAACAGAGACATCCAGCTATGCAGCGAGGTGTTTTGATTGTGATCCGTTGATCACTTCGACTGAGAATGTCCACACGTTCCAACGTGGCAGGAGTCACAACCATATGTGGACAGCCATCACGTGGGAGACCGGAACGGTTTGCGTGACCTTGTTGCGACGAAGACAGACGCCTCGCCCAACGACTCACCGTTCTTTTGTTCGCTGACTGGTGTCGTCTGTAATAGAAGTTATTTTGAAGGTTACGTATAGCGCCACCACCTATCGGAACTTGCTGAAACTGTAGGGGCTGAATATTCCACGAAGTCAGACAACAGATACCGAATTTTTTTTTTTTTTCAACCGAAAGTGGCCGAGAAAAAATGTGTTGCATTACTTATTGAAAGTCCCTCGTACCATAAATATATGTGTTCGTCCGGCTGAGAGTGTGATGTTATAAAACAGTATGAATCTTTCTTAAAAATCTTTCAGTATGGTTATGGGTTACTAAATATGGCAAATGCCATTCCAATCGAAAAATATATTTATATTGTTTTCATTACAAAGGAAAGTACAACAGGTAAAGAGTGGTTTTTTAAGCATAAAATTTGATTCGAATACATGCTTTTTCGTTCTGCCTCTTCCGATTTTAATTCCAGAGGCCTTTCATGACTGACCTATACTATGTATTTTAAAGGACAGGAAACTATCCCGACCATCGTGTAGGTAAAGTGACGCGTCCTAGTCGCACCAGCGCTAGACAGACGCCCTCAATTGCTCTCTTTAAGCGCGCACTTAAATTGTTCCACAGTCGCGGATGGGGAGCGTAATTTATGTGGGCAGGAACGTAAACGCACTCAATAGCGGCATAAATCGGAGGCTCGTTTTGATTTAAGACCGGAGCGACGTCTGGTTTATGGCAACGGCGGACAAATATTGCGGCTAATAGCTCACGCCCGTGAATCTTAAAACAAACGCCAGCGCAACATATTGGGACGTTCAGCAGCCACGAGCTGTAGGACATTCCTGTGAGATATGTGCCGCGGGAACCGTTAAATATTAAACCCTTTCACCGCAACAATACGTTAAGTGCGTTTTTAACGCTGTAGCGTTTGATATGCGGTGGTAAAGAGACAGGTCAGATAGGACAGCGGCCATTACGAAAGTGGCAACAGTCCGTTATTTTTGCTTGATATCGTTCCGTAGCCAACAACGGAGGAATAGGTTATTGTTGTAGAGCTCTGCCGTTTAGCTATATGTTTATGCCCTTGGTAATAATTGCTGTTTCTCGATAAATCAGACGCGCGTTGAATAAATCTTTACGAGCTTCCACCCAAGTGGCTGCTTTGGGATTCCGCGACATTTCGATTAGTGTCTCATCTTTTTCTGGCGAATATTTTCACAACAATATACGCCGCAAAAGTCTACATTCACACGTACAGTTAGTGGGCAAAGATATGAAAACACGGAAAACACAACACATTACGTGCCTAATACGGTGTAGAAAACCCGCTGACAATCAAGGCAGCTTCCGGTTGGCGCGGAATGGATCAATACAGGTCATGTTTCCTTTTCAAGGAGATATTATACCATTCTTCCTGTAAAATAGTGGCACGTTCAGTTAACGGCGATGGATGTGGGTAGTGTTGATGCACCATTCTCTCAAAAGGAGACCAGAAGCTGTCAGTCATGTTGAGATCTAGTATCTGAGGTGACATTGGGAAGTATGACCATTCTCTTTCTCACAAAATGAGTTCACAATGATGCGAACTGTATGAACAGCCCCCCCCCCAACCCCCTCTTGTCTTGGAATACAGCATTATCACTGGGGAACAAACCTTGTACGACGAGGTAGATCTGATTAGCCAAAATGGCCACATAATATTTGACAATAACGAGACCTTACAGAGGGCCCGTGGAATACTACGATGTGGCTGGCCAAATCATTACCGAATCCCTGCCGTATTTGACTCTTGGGACCCAAACTAGTCCAGCTGTTTCCAACTTTTGGAAGCAGTGTGAAAAAAGACTCATCCGAGCAAGTGGCTTTCTTCCTTTGCTCCGTAGTACAGGTTTTGTGACTTCGGAACCACGTTTTTCCCTTCCAAGATTTAGCGTCACAATGATAAGCTTGGGAATATCAGATCGCCCTCCAATACCCTGCTTGTGGAGCTCCCTTCATGTTGTTTTGCTACTGACAGGATTCGCTAGTGCAACGTTCAGTTCTGGAGTGACTTTTGCAGCTGTCATCCTCTTATTCGTTACAATCCGCTTCAATGACAGTCCGTCGCGATGATTCAACGCGCACTTTCGTCCGCGTTGAGACTTATAAGATGATGGTTTTGCGCTTTCTGTGTAAGTGATGTAAATCAATACGGTGTTTCAACACCAAACATTTCGGCTGCTTTGGTTACGAAAGTACTAAGCAAATGAGCACCAATAATTTGCGGTTGGAGCTAGTCTCTCTTTGTCGTTCGTTCGGGCCGCTTTTGCCTTGCCCCGCACCGAGCGTCCGTGCCGTCACACCGATGCAGGTAAATTCTGAACAACGGAGCACGCCTTCTTTACCTTTCGCTCACCATAGTACTGACGATACTCACTGAATAGTAAATTTTGACTTGGAGCGATGGGTATGTCTATGATCTTTCAATGTTGTTGTACCTAATGATACAGCTTAGACCGCGAAACCCGTTGCGTTTTATAAACAACAGTTTTACCAGCTCTTTCCGGAGTTCTTCCTAACATCATGCCTTTCAACAGATGCGCTTGCCCAGAAAGTAGAATAATTTGTGAATTATCGCACCTTCCAATTCACTTGCCACGATTGCCACTTTCAAGGTGTTGGTGCCGTTCGTGGTCAAATACAACAGCACAACTTTCAAGCTTGGCTAGCATCTGATTTCTGTTCAAGCATGCATTTCTCGCGATGTTTCCACATTTTTCTCCAAACCGTGTTCGATAATGCACTGTTCGCGAGCACGAACTGGCAGAGGAACTACAGCAGCAAGCCAAAAGTCAAGGGAAGCCTTTACCCATTTAAAGACGTGTCGTGCATGACGCCCCAGGATTGAGGCTGAGTGCGACGCTTGGCACAAATATAGACGCGATATCTGAACAGTTAGTTACAGAATCGTGTGTAGAGAACAACGCAGCAAATCTTAAGTTTCACTGACCTTGAACATGGATTGATAGCTAGTGCACGATGCATGGGTCATAGGATATGGGAGATCACATCAGTATTAGGGTTACCAACGTCAACAGTATCCAGGGCGAATCTTCAGTATCACAGAGACGATGTTTCCACACGCTTAAAGTGCCGCAGGGGATGACCACACACGTTAGTCGGAAGGACGCGACGTCGCCTCCACAGTGGCATACGGGGCGAACGATGATCTGCTGTGAGACTGCCACCCATTTGGATGTTGGGAGTACCAGCTCTGTACGGAGACAAATGCACGGCTTTGGCTTCAGGAGCCGACAACCGAAATCACATTCAGTTCCTTCCTATGACTTCTGGACACCCAATGTAATGCAAAACAACTATATTTTCACTTTAAATCTGTAACAGCCATCTTGTTCCCTTTTTTCTTTTTCCTTTATCCCTCACCGGTGCAGGATCGGTATAGTTATGAATGGATTTCGCACGGTTAGTGGAAGGGATGGCTAGATGCTATTCCTATCCCCGCCCGATTAACCCTGTGGATGGAAATGCTTGTAGTGTCATTCAAGTGAAAGTGAGCAAAAGTTTTCTGAATGTTGCGAATGGTGCAACTGAGGTGGGACTTGGGTGCCAGACCAGCATTCACCAAGTGGGATGTTGGAAACCGCCTAAAAACCACACCCAGGCTGGCCGACACATCGACTTTCGCCGTTCATCCGCTGGGTGTATTTGATCTGTACCTGGCACACCATCCCGTTCTGCTCTTTACCATGCATGACAATCATTTTCCAAAAAAACCTTCCTGGCGTCCAAAAGGAGGCGTGGGGGCTAAGTGGGCAGGGGCACAACCTGAGGACTGACCACCATGTCCCGTTCCCTCCTCCAGGAACCAAGGAAAGAGTAGGGAATGTGGGATGGAAGTACAAAGCACATAACTGAGATAAGTCTTTATTTTTTTATTTCTTATTATTTATTAAATTGTTACTCGGTGGAACTACCGAGTCTTAGTTTTTCGGAGATGAACGTTCCTGTGACCATAGAGTAACCAGTACTAACAGTAGAAAAGGCGTGGATCAGCTCTTCACTGCAGTAAACCCCAACTCCGCGGTGGGTTTAAAAACACTACAGAGAAAATTAGGGAAAAATTGTATTTGGGATTGCGGACAACTGCACTATGTCGATCATTAAGGCATTGCAAAAATCAAGGACATTTATCTCACCGTCAACAAACAAGTAGTGGACTGCTTGTCCACAAATGCACCTCTTGGAGTTCGTTTGTAAGAAGTATCTCGAGTCCGGAGAGAGGAGTAGGTGAGGAGGTATCTGATGAGGAGTCGTGTGGGTAAAGAAGGCCACCATTTGTCGCGCCAAAAACCACACACCTATGACCAATCCTCACAACAGACGATGCTCACCCGTGTCGAGAAATATCATAGGCGACACACAACGGGGCGTCTGCAAAGTGAATCTCGTGAAGGGGTGACCGGCATACTTGCTTCCCACTCACTGTGAGGTACCGTGCAAAGTAGACATCAGCGGCGAGGTAAGGAGCGAACACCGATCGCTAGACGGCACTCCGGTCAACGTTTAGATAGTTCCCCTCAACTACATTCTGTGACCTGTTCTTCTGAAGAAAACCATATATCGCCTCCGTGGACCTCAAGCGCGTTGACAGAATCGCAGTACGGACATAGCTAATTTCTAGGAAAAAAATGGCGAAAGTAATTAAGAGCGGCGGGACGTTTGAAAAGCTGGATAGAGGCTGAGAGCGTGGAGGAAGGACCTCCAGCAACAGACAGGTACATAGGAGCAAACGGAAAGGGCTATTGCTCCGTCAGTGACATGATGCAGGCCTAAACAGCCCCTGCACCACGGAGATGAGGGTTTCGTACCGTGTCATAAACAGCAAGCCGTGGCAAACATAGCAACCCAAAGCCGCTGGCAGGCGGCGGATCGCGGATGATCGAATGGAAAGTGTCTGTGCCTCGTGGGATTTCGTGACGCCACATACACATTAACATATTTTGTCCGTTGCATAAGCTCGAGCGCTTGTAAACGATGAGCTAGGAGCCCAGCACGTAACTGGGACAGTGGACGCCGGCAGTTGATGATAGTCATGCTCCGCAGATCATTTGCGAAACCGAGTCCTAAGCATCGGAGAGTAGCAGCTACACGCAATGGAGCAGCGCTGTCCACAAGATGCCCCTCTTCTTTAGCCACAGCTCTCGATTTGCGGACGTTAAGGAAGGTAACTGAAGTTTCACCGCAGGCGGTAATCTACGCCAGTGACTCCCTGACCTCAGCACGGCTACAAAGAACGAGGACAAAATCGTCTGTATAAGCAGTGCAGCTCAGTACACGGTCATCGACATCCCAGACAGGCATCGATCCAGGTCGCAGAGCAACGGTCCCATGGCGAAAGCATACAACAGTGTAGAGAGCGGGCAGCCTTGACGATTTGAGCGACGGATCGAGATGGGAAAACGAGACGGCCATTCTAGGGAACACTGGACGTCGCTCCGCATTACGATGTCGATGGTAGTATCAGCGTATCCCATATTGCGGAACACCTCTTCCAGGTAGTCGTGATCGACCCGATCGAACGCCTGATTGAAGTCAACAGTGGCCAAAAGTCGAGGCACACGATAAGCGTGAACAAGAGGAATTACGTCTCGATACCGACAAAGGGGAGTGCGGATTTTATACGGGTGCAATGGACATATAATTTATACCAACTATTGGCCTAAATTTGTGTTCCTCAAATCTTAGTATATGTCACGAAATCACCATGACAACCTGAGGACTGTACAATTTTAGTATCACCTTTGTAAGCTAACTACTCCTTTGTATCTGATTCTAGTACTTGAAAATATGTCTTCAGAAAAATGCCCTGAATAAGTGGCTCTTTGTATATAAAGTTTACACCCAAGGAATTATTTATAATGCAATCTGCCAATATTTCACTAAAAGTATTTAAGAGTAGTTAATGCTTACTTTGCATAACGGAAAGAACTGGGGACATAAATGAATACTTAAGTGAATTTTATGATCACAGTTATTTCTAGCAATTTCAAACTCGACGAACGCCTACATAATTGGCCTTATAGATGAAATAAGTGCAATGAGCTTAAGTGTCTCAGTGTGATGCCCTAACGCCTTTCTATCTGTAACACTGAAACATAAAGATGCGTAGTAGTCACGTCCAAAATAGTGAGATAAACAGCCAACAGTCTCAGTGCTTCAACGCCGTCACTTACCTGCAAACCTGAGAAGCACGCGAAGAGTACCAAAGGCTTCCTGTTGGTTGCAGTTGCGCCTCTCTTTCGGTAGCATTCTTGCTCAGGATATACAGGGTGTTACAAAAGGTACGGCCAAACTTTCAGGAAACATTCCTCACACACAAATAAAAAAAAGATGTTATGTGGACATGTGTCCGGAAACGCTTAATTTCCATGTTAGAGCTCATTTTAGTTTCGTCAGTATGTACTGTACTTCATCGATTCACCGCCAGTTGGCCCAATTGAAGGAAGGTAATGTTGACTTCCGTGCTTGTGTTGACATGCGACACATTGCTCTACGGTACTAGCATCAAGCACATCAGGACGCAGCATCAACAGGTTAGTGTTCATCACGAACGTGGTTTTGCAGTCAGTGCAATGTTTACAAATGCGGAGTTGGCAGATGCCCATTTGATGTATGGATTAGCACGGGGAAATAGCCGTGGCGCGGTACGTTCCTATCGAGACAGATTTCCAGAACGAAGGTGTCCCGACAGGAAGACGTTCGAACCAATTGATCGGCGTCTTAGGGAGCACGGAACATTCCAGCCTATGACTCGCGACTGGGGAAGACCTAGAATGACGAGGATAACTGCAATGGACGAGGCAATTCTTCGTGCAATTGGCGATAACCCTAATGTCAGCGTCAGAGAAGTTGCTGGTGTACAAGGTAACGTTGACCACGTCACTGTATGGAGAGTGCTACGGGAGAACCAGTTGTTTCCGTACCATGTACAGCGTGTTCAGGCACTATCAGCAGCTGATTGGCCTTCACGGGTACACTTCTGCGAATGGTGCATCCAACAATGTGTCAATCCCCATTTCAGTGCAAATATTCTCTTTACGGATGAGGCTTCATTCCAACGTGATCAAATTGTAAATTTTGACAATCAACATGTATGGGCTGACGAGAATCCGCACGCAATTGTGCAACCACGTCATCAACTCAGATTTTCTGTGAACGTTTGGGCAGGCATTGTTGGTGATGTCTTCACTAGGCCCCATGTTCTTCCACCTACGCTCAATGGAGCACGTTATCATGATTTCATACGAGATACTCTACCTGTGCTGCCAGAACATGTGCCTTTACAAGTACGACACAGCATGTGGTTCATGCACGATGGAGCTCCTGCACATTTCAGTCGAAGTGTTCGTACGCTTCTCAACAACAGATTCGGTGACCGATGGATTGGTAGAGGCGGACCAATTCTATGGCCTCCACGCTCTCCTGACCTCAACCCTCTTGACTTTCATTTATGGGGGCATTTGAAAGCTCTTGTCTACGCAAGCCCCGGTACCAAATGTAGAGACTCTTCGTGCTCGTATTGTGGACGGCTGCGATACAATACGCCATTCTCCAGGGCTGCATCAGCGCATCAGGGATTCCATGCGACGGAGGGTGGATGCATGTATCCTCGCTAACGGAGGACATTTAGAACATTTCCTGTAACAAAGTGTTTGAAGTCACGCTGGTATGTTCTGTTTCTGTGTGTTTCCATTCCATGATTAATGTGATTTGAAGAGAAGTAATAAAATGAGCTCTAACATGGAAAGTAAGCGTTTCCGGACACATGTCCACATAACATATTTTCTTTCTTTGTGTGTAAGAAATGTTTCCTGAAAGTTTGGCCGTACCTTTTTGTAACACCCTGTATACGCATGTTAACACACGTAAGCAACTGATTTTTTTAAAATATGAATTCATCAGTGATACGGCATTGTGAATAAATCACAGAAGCTTCAGTTCAGTTGGTGCTTGTTTCGCCTCCGTATATAATCATCGATACAGGCCATTAAAGTTGTTACACCACGAAGATGACGCGCTACTGACGCGAAATTTAACCGACAGGAAGAAGATACTGTGATATACAAATGATTAGCTTTCCAGAGCATTCACACAAGGTTGGCGCCGGTGGCGACACCTACAACGTGCTGACATCAGGAAAGTTTCCAACCGATTTCTCATACACAAATAACAGTTGACCGGCGTTGCCTGGTGAAACGTTGTTGTGATGCCTCGTGTAAGGAGTCACGTTACCGACTTTGATAAAGGTCGGATTGTAGCCTATCGCGATTGCGGTTTATCGTATCTCGACATTGCTGCTCGCGTTGGTCGAGATCCAATGACTGTTAGCATAGTATGGAATCGGCAGGTTCAGGAGGGTAATACGGAACGCCGTGCTGGATCCCAACGGCCTCGTATCACGAGCAGTCGAGATAACAGGTATCTGATCCGCATGGCTGTAACGGATCGTGCAGCCACGTCTCGATTCCTGAGTCAACAGATGGGGACGTTTGCCAGACAACAACCATCTGCACGAACAGTTCGACGACGTTTGCAGCAGCATGGACTATCAGCTCCGAGACCATGGCTGCAGTTACCCTTGACGCTGTATCACAGAGAGGAGCGCCTGCGATGGTGTACCCAACGACGAACCTGGGTGGACGAATAGCAAAACGTCATTTTTTCGGATGAATCCAGATTCTGTTTACAGCATCATGATGGTAGCATCCGTGTTTGGCGACATCGCGGTGAACGCACATTGGAAGCGTGTATTCGTCATCGCCATACTGGCGTATCACCCGGCGTGATGATATAGGGTGCCATTGGTTACACGTCTCGGTCACCTCTTGTTCGCATTGACGGCACTTTGAACAGTGGACGTTACATTTCAGATGTGTTACGACCCGTGGCTCTACCCTTCATTCTATCCCTGCGAAACCCTACATTTCAGTGGGATACTGCACGACCCCATGTCGCAGGTCCTGTACGGGCCTTTCTGGATACAGAAAATGTTTGACTGCTGCCCTGGCCAGCACATTCTCTAGATCTCTCACCAATTGAAAACGTCTGGTCAACGGTGGCCGAGCAACTGGCTCGTCACAATACGCCAGTCACTACTCTTGATGAACTGTGGTATCGTGTTGAACTGCGTGGGCAGCTGTACATGTACACGCCATCCGAGCTCTGTTCGACTCAATGCCCAGGCGTATCAAGGCCGTTATTACGGCCAGAGGTGGTTGTTCTGGATACTGATTTCTCAGGATGTATGCACCCAAATTGCGTGAAAATGTAATCCCATGTCAGTTATAGTATAATGTATTTGTCCAATGAATACCAGTTTATCATCTGCATTTCTTCCTGGTGTAGCAATTGTAACAGCCAGTTGTGTACGTTCAAAGCCTGATACGCTGGGCACCTAAATAAGAAAAAAGTTGAACAAAAAAAAGTTCTTGGTGCATTATAAAATGCTCGAAACATTTAAATACACGAGACTTTGATTTATTCAAGAAACCTACCACTCAGATAGATTAACTAGAACCCGATTCTGTTCCAACTGCATCGAGACCTAACATTATTACTGAACAACAAACGTTAACTTTGAACACAAATAAAGGCAAGTAAAATGTCTGAAAATTCTGCATGCAATATATACACCAAGTTGCTTCTGTAACTCGTTGTAAGAAATCACCATCTGAAAGCAACTTCAAAGCATATTACTACATCTTTCGTTCATAGCAAAAAGTGGAAGCAACGACCAGAGCTGCTCGCAGAAGAAAACCACCAGAAAACACAGTCAAGGATAAATTAGGAAGCTTTGTGTGGTTCCAACAGGTAACACGGCGAGACCACGTGGCCGAGCTGGCCTATCACCAGCTCACGGTTGTGCTGGCCCAAGTGCCTCTCGTCAGAAATCTCTTAAACCTTTTAAACACTGTGACATCTTTATTAATCGATCATTTGGTATAGAAAATCTTTGAAATGTGCTTGCTATCCAGAATACGTCGAAGAAAGAATAGTTTTGGAAGCTGACATTCTGACAACCAACTTCCATCTTCATGCAAACAATGTACAATACGCATTATTAATTGTTGTTTGTTAAACGGTGAGCAAGTAATTGCTGTGTATTCTTCCCTTGTAAATAATAGGAGTTTTTAAGCGCCTATCAAGGTATCTCTAATTGTCACCAATAATAAGTGGTCCACCTCACGCTCCTTAAGGATAATGTACAGGGTACAGATGATCAATACGACGTGAGAGTGTACTGAATTACATGTGTTTCACTTCCACACATGTAATCTAATACTGCTTGACCCTCAGAATACAATATTCGATTAACTTTTTGACGTTGTAGAGTGGAAGACGGTTGGCGACGTGAAATTCAGTTAATTAGTATTCTGAAACTTCCTGGCAGATTAAAACTGTGTGCCCGACCGAGACTCGAACTCGGGATCTTTGCCTTTCGCGGGCAAGTGCTCTACTGGCAGAAGTAAAGCTGTGAGTACCGGTCTGAGTCGTGCTTCGGTAGCTCAGTTGGTAGAGCACTTGCCCGCGAAAGGCAAAGGTCCCGAGTTCGAGTCTCGGTCGGGCACATAGTTTTAATCTGCCAGGAAGTTTCATATCAGCGCACACTCCGCTGCAGAGTGAAAATCTCATTCTGGAATTAGTATTCTACTTCAGCTTCTGATGTTTACGGGATAATCGAGAGAGCGTTATAGCAAATAATGTCCAGATAAGCTATAGTATTTTTTTTTTTACATTTCTTATTTTCCTTTTTCTACATACCCATTTGCATTTGTTAGATGTTAGCAAAGTTGGATGCGGAATTTTTCGAGAGTTATCCTACAGGAACACTTGTTTCACCAAGTAAGAGAGTATCGTACCTACACTGGTTTGTGGAATATTGCATCAATGGAGGTCATTACTCGCCTGTGACTAGAGAAGCACGCACTGAGTTTTCTTGGTCGCTGGAAAGGATGTGAGAGCGTTATCAGCTGGCCCCTACGTTCATCCGATTTGATGCCTTTTGATTTCCTCTTTTAGCGCAAGCTCAAACGAAAAGGCCATGCCTAAGTTCGGACAATGAGAGATGATTTAGATCATCGCATTGTTTCTGCAAGTGCAACGATATCGAAGGATTCTCTTCAGTCTGCACCTGTGATTGCAAAAGTGTATTACAGTCTACTTAGCACCGTAATTTATAGAATTTCGTACAAATTTATGGAAATGTATATAATCGGGTTTTTGTGACTTCTTTTATGCTGCTCTTGCTGGTACAATTTTACAACGAAAATCTTATCTCGAAATTAATTATTTTTTAGAACTGAAGTTGTTATTATAAACATTTTTACTTCAATTTCTTGTTTTTCAAATCTTTTACATTTGGGGCTTTTAGATTTATTTTAATTAGACACAGTTTATACTAAACTTCTTCAGATATTTTATTTTCAATTAGACTCTTACGTGCAAGTTGGAGCGGAATGTTTTCTATGGTAACACATACGTTCGGCCGGCCGGTGTCGCCGTGCGGTTCTAGGAGCTTCAGTCCGGAACCGCACGACCGCTACGATCGCAGGTTCGAATCCTGCCTTGGGCATGGATGTGTGTGATGTCCTTAGGTTAGTTAGGTTTAAGTAGTTCTAAGTTCTAGGGGACTGATGGCCTCAGATGTTAAGTCCAATAGTGCTCAGAGCCATTTTTTTGAACACACACGTTCACATAGGACAGCAGTCACATTTACGTTGAAAATGGATAAATCCCGAGTTCTGTATTTTGTAATTTCTCCGAAAGCACACATCGGGTTCCTTTTTGAGATCTCAGATCTATCGATAGAAATTACTATAGTTCCATTTGAAACTGCAAAGGTGATAGGTACATGCTTATGATTAATACAGCTGTGACAAGAAATAATAGTCCTTTTAACGATGACATTCCTACAATTCATTTCGTTAAAAACCGGATACCATTTTTTACACCATTGTAGAAGTATCTGACGTAACTAAGCAAACTAATATTCATACTGTAAGCTCTAAAGACCTAAAACTGGAACGGAAATTTTCTTTTTACATATGAAGTAAATCTGACTGAGAGAGTAGAAGTTTTAAATCATTAAATACAAGATAATCGAAACTATATTGGCTACCATGGATTTCGTGGTTGTGTATGGTACACCTCTACAGGAACTTCGAAAGTGTACCCAAAATTATTATTGTAAGACAACAGTAACTTAGGAAAGGAAACAGCAGAAATTGACAATGAAGTCATAGAACCAGATGATCAGTGTTCTGTATTTATGTTAGTTCACCATGACTGGATGAACAAAAAAGGAAACAAAGCATAAATATCGCCAGGAACAAACTAATCATAATCTGAGGTCATCAGTCCCCTAGAACTTAGAACTACTTAAACCTAACTAACCTAAGGACATCACAGACAACAATGCCCGAGGCAGGATTCGAACCTGCGACCGCAGCGGTCGCGCGGTTCCAGACTGTAGTGCCTAGCGTAATTTTCAAAACAGTTTTGTGATTATAGTCGAATCGAGAAGTTTTCAATCAGTGTGCATCGCCAGTTTTGACTAACGGCTGTGAGACATGGACTTTTAATGCGAAAATCAGTCAAGAGTCACAAGAAACAACAAAATTGAGAGGAAGTCGTAATACTGAGTCTCGCGATACCGAAATAGAGATGATTGGTCCATGGAGGCAGCGAATGACTGCTATACGAACCAAGGTAGTTCTTTGATGGATTACAAGTGGCGTCATCATATCTTGGTGAGGCACTAATGAAGGGTGTGTAGCTGACACTAGAAAAATGCAGGAGCAACGTGGATGTGTGTAGCTGAACATTGTTGGTGGTAAGTTGAGGAGTTCGATATCCATAATTTTATTTGTTTCCAAAGCTGGACCGCAGTTTGTGAACTTAAATAATGAGTTACTGATGTTACCATGCAAATAGCTCAGTCAGCGAGCAGTTACGTTTTAACGTAGGGAGACATGTGTTGTAGCAATGTTTTATGTGTATGTGTGTGTCGTGACTTACACGGAAGATCATGAATAATATCGAAAATTTACGGAACTATGCAGAGGAACTTCGAACACAGTGGAATGAAGAAGTTTTACAGTCAAATACAGATTTTGACATATAAAACTTAAATTACATGTAGTCCTACGAAAAAAAATGTTTTCATACTTGGAATACGTTATCGCTCGTAAAAAGCGTTTCCTCGCATGAATGCGTAACGCCTCCATGCCAAGAACTGTATGTATAGCAGCTTTACGATATTTACATTCTCAGACGATGGTTGCCGGCCGCGGTGGCCAAGCGGCTCTAGGCACTTCAATCCGGAACCGCGCGACTGCTACTGTCGCAGGTTCGAATCCTGCCTCGGGCATGGATGTAAGTGATTTCCTTAGGTTAGTTAGGTTTAAGTAGTTATAAGTTCTTGGGGACTGATGACCTCAGATGTTAAGTCCCATAGTTCTCAGAGCCATTTCAACCATCAGACGTTGGTTGACTTTTGACAGGAGTTCCACCAAACACGATAATAAGTAGAAAATTCCTCATTCTCGAAACGTTTCCAGTGGACATATGAAGTCTAATAAAGAGACAGAATGACCTTGCAGCTGCCCAGTTTAAGTTAAAAGCATCGAAAGCTTCACGTTGGCCGCGCGGGATTAGCCGAGCGGTCTTAGGCGCTGCAGTCATGGACCGTGCGGCGGGTCCCGGCGGAGGTTCGAGTCCTCCCTCGGGCATTGGTGTGTGTGTTTGTCCTTAGGATAATTTAGATTAAGTAGTGTGTAAGCTTAGGGACTGATGACCTTAGCAGTTAAGTCCCATAAGATTTCACACACTTTAGAACATTTTGCTTCACGTTGACTGGATTGTAGCCTTGTACAGACAAGAAATCTGAAATTGAAATGTGGAGCTACAGAAGAATGCGGAAGATTGTGTGGGTAGAATGAATAATAAATGAGGCACTACTGAATCAACCTGGCGAAAAAAAGAAAATTATTAACGTGACTAAAAAAACGTATCAGTTGATAAGACTGATTCTGAGGCATCAAGAAATCTTCAATTTGGTAACGTAGGAAGAAAGTGTGGATTTATGTGGGAGGGGGGCAATAATTGTAGAGCAAGACCAAGAGACGCGTACAAACAGCGATAACAAGCACGATCCTCATGTGTCACGATAACGTTACTGCTATGTTAACAGTGTCCAACTTGTTGTTATTGTGCATGTCAGTAAGCCAAGAAGTAAAATTGTTCTCATGGTCTGGTAACGCCCCTTCTTCCGGAAGGGCCTTCGCGTTGCCCCACATGCTGCATCGGTCACGGGACGCCGCCATGACAGAAGTCGCGCCGTGGTTTGCTGCCTCTGGTGATTTAGAGCCGTCACGGCGACAAGCGTAGCCTCGCATGACGTTTCGTCATCGTCATCATTCGTCACACGCTCTTTATAGGACAGCCGTGACGTTCTGTGGCTCCGGAGCTGCGCAGCTCTTTTACGACCGTCTCCGAGGCATGTCGAAGCGCCGCTGCCTTTGGGGTGAAATACTTCACAGCTAACAGATAGCGGCAACAATACCAATGACGGGCCTGGGGTAATAGACTAACATTAGGGGAGAGCGAGGTTCGAATTCCCTACCGGAAGTTTGATTTTCCTAATTCGCTTGTGGCGAATGCTAGGATGGCCTCTTTGAGAGAGACACGACCGCTTTCCATTCGAATCAGAACAGGCTACGTCTCCCGTTTTCGCTGGTAAGTTACACTCTAATCTTCCTTCCGAGTGATGGCTGTTGCAGGAGCTACCATTATGATGTTCTTCTTTGTCCCATCCTTTACTGTGAATGTGGAAGCAGGTCGCCGAAAATACTCTGCACGTCTTATATGTAGCCATCATTACGAGATAAAACGAACATAATGCAGAATGAAATAATTGCCGTGGACTGTGCTATGTTTTGAAACTGCCCGACCGATTAAAACTGTGTGTCGAGACAGGACTCGAGGATAGGTTAGTCTGTGACACCACTGCCCGCAGAAGGCAAGGTTCCAGGTTTGAGTCCCGGCCCCACATTCACGTTTCATATGTCAGTTTCGAAACAGAGCACGATCCACTGCATGGTGAAAAATTTAGTACGGGAACAGCCCATATTCTGTGGTTAAGTCGATTCACCACAATATGCTTTCTTACAGGAGAGGAGGTCCAGTAGGGTGTGCAGAAGAAATCCAGTGGTTTCAAAATAAGAGACGTACTGGGAAAAAAAAGCTGTGAGAACGTGTCGAAACATTTTCTTGGGTAGATCAGGAGCAGAGAAAATTGCCCTTGGAAAGTGAGGGTATGAGTTCGAGTCCCGGCTCAACACAGTTTTAATCTGTGAGTTAATATAATGTTTAATCGTTGCTTTCATCCACGTGGTGTCCGCCCCCGGTAGCTGAGTGGTCAGCGCGACAGACTGTCAATCCTAAGGCTGGGTCGGAGATTTTCTCCGCTCAGGGACTGGGTGTTGTGTTGTCCTCATCATCATCATTTTCGTCCCCATCGACGCGCAAGTCGCCGAAGTGGCGTCAAATCGAAAGACTTGCACCCGGCGAACGGTCTACCCTGCGGGAGTCCCTAGTCACCCGACATTTATTATTTTATCCACGTGGCTAATTTCGTTATCTGCTTGGTCAGACGATGTTTATATGTAATTTGTCAACTTAATATGTAAATTTCATATAATCACTATGTTCAGGTCCATTTTATAAAGTAACCACAATTTTTAAAAACTACAATAAAGAATTTGTTATCCAAGTTGCTCTGACTTCGTGTTGGAAATACAGTAACCACAATTTAATTTTGTCTCATGTTTCAGAATATTGTACGGCGATGAATCATGGAACGTGGGTAAGGCGGGAAACAAGAATGTCGAAGCCTTCGAGATGTGGTGTTAGAAAAGAAAGTTGGAGAGTAAGGGCACTGATAAGACAAGAAATTCATACATGGAAACACTGATTCGAACAAGGCACAGAAATGGCAGGATATGCGTTAACACATCGTGGGGTAACTTCATTGGTACCCGAAAGAGATTAGGAGACTGCCACAGGAGAGGAAGCAATGGTGGGCCACAACAACATAGTCGGGAGACTGACGACCCGAGACAAATTATAATTACCCACTGGAGGACAAAGAAAATACCACCTCCGCTAGAAAGGTTATTAAATTTCCTTAACAAAGTTTCGGCAGTCTCCTTTTACCGTGTGAGATGTGCTGATGGCTGGAATCTGTTCTCTGTCTGACCATACTCAAAAATCTGCTAGTCCCGTCACTGGGTCGCTTATCGTCTCCTCCGTGTTGCCATCTAGTTTCTGCCAATGTCCTTCAATATAACGGGTGATCAAAAAGTCAGTATAAATTTGAGAACTTAATAAACCACGGAATAATATAGATAGAGAGGTAAAAATTGACACACACGCTTGGAATGACATGGGGTTTTATTAGAACCAAAAAAAAACCCAAAGTATTGCTAGACGCGTGAAAGATCTCCTGCGCGCGTCGTTTAGTGATGATCGTGTGCTCAGCCGCCACTTTCGTTATGCTTGGCCTCCAAGGTCCCCAGACATGTGTATCGTGTTCGACCGGCATCTCTAGGGATGCTGAACCGGCCGAAGTGGCCGGGCACTGCTAGGCGCTACAGTCTGGAGCCGCGCGACCGCTACGGTCGCAGGTTCGAATCCTGCCTCGGACATGGATGTGTGTGATGCCCTTAGGTTAGTTAGGTTTAAGTAGTTCTAGGTTCTGGGGGACTGATGACCTCAGCAGTTAAGTCCCATAGTGCTCAGAGCCATTTTTTTGAAGGGATGCTGAAAGACAACATCCGACGCCAATGCCTCGCCATAACTCCGGACATGATTTACAGTGCTTTTCACAACATTATTCCTCGACTACAGCTATTGTTGAGGAATGATGGTGTACATATTGAGCATTTCCTGTAAAGAACATCATCTTTGGTTCGTATCATTTTGTTATGCTAATTATTGCTATTCTGATCAGATGAAGCGCCATCTGTCGGACATTTTTTGAACGTTTGTATTTTTTTGGTTCTAATAAAACCCCATGTCATTCCAAGCATGTGTTTCCTCTATCTACATTATTCCGTGATTTATTCAGTTTTCAAATTTATACTGACTTTTTGATGACCCGGTATTTAGCCTCAGATATGAGGATAATGATTCGACGAAATTCATAGCGCACGTCTATTATGAAGAAAAAAACCACTTTCATGAATCGTAGACAAATCCTTTCCTTTCACCAAAGACTTTCCCATCGTTTCAAACAGGAGAGAAAAGCATCAAGCAATTACTTTCATAAAATTTATTGGGGCACTAGTTTCACAAGTTATGGCTGTATTATGAATGCTCTGAAGAAGGTGTTAACACAAATTTGTGAACACGGCTGTTGTTAGCTTGGAAGAAATGAGCATCTACAGCACACTCCTGATGAAGTAGAAGAAAGGGCAACGCTTAGTCACCGAATATCTTGAACTAAACATCCTGATTCAAGTCCATGGTAAACAGAAAAAGTGGACCTAAGTCATGGTGAGAAGAACACACCTAAAGCATAAGAGAACAGTGAACTACACACTCAGTTCCCTGCACAGTAAACGCCTCTTTGAGTGGCAGGTGCACTAGTCGCCTTTCCTCATTCGAAAAAAGACAAATTTTTGAGTCGTTGGACCATATTGGATGGCTCCGGCTACTTTTAAATTTCTGTGTTGTTACAAGGTACCCGACGCCTGTGACGTTCCTCGCTCTGAGGTGAGATGACTTGTATTCACTGACAGCAACAACTGCTATCGGGTTTGAAACCGAGGCGTGGCACCATAGAGGAGAAATGTCTCTGGAGTGAACATTGCATTCTGTGCATGTTGCCAACTTAAAGCAGGATGTGTCACGTGATCTCGGGGCGACGCTGGTTTAGATCATTTCACGCTCACTGTCCCGTCATGTCACGTCACAACATTCGTTTCAAAAGGCGGCATTCAGACAGGTCGTCAACGGAGCGTCACATGACGTCACGGTACGATTCGTCAAGGTCTCTCGGGAAGAAAGTTTTGACGATATCGTCATCTGCTATCAGCGTAAGTTAAACTATTTTCGACGAGCTCGCTAGTGTTATAATATCGATTTAATGCTTCTGTGTTTCCGTTATCTTTATTTTATTACTATGCTTTGATTTCATGGGAAACTGCAAATGTTCCATGACAACGTGGACATTTTTCCACTTTCTTTCACAACTGAGGTCAAATATCTGAAAACGAAAAGAATATTTGTGGTGTAAAATAACAGAAAAGAGCCGACGCGCACAATGTATATAAATAAGAAAAAGAAGTTGACGAAGATGTTCCCATAACGTTTTAAGTGAAAAAGTCAGCTTAGAGGAAGGAGAAAAACAAAGTTGTTTATGATGTTATTGGTTACGTAAGAAAGAAAACGTAATGGATTGGGTAAAAGGCCCCATTTAAACTTTAATGCTATTGTTTAATAGGTTTGGATGTATACAGGGTGGTCCATTGATAGTGACAGGGCGAAATATCTCACGAAATAAGCATCAAACGAAATAGCTACAAAGTACGAAACTCATATAGCTTGAAGGGGGAAACCAGATAGCGCAATGGTTGGCCCGCTAGATGGCGTTGCCAAAGGTCAAACAGATATCAACTGCACTTTTTTAAATAGGGACCCCCATTTTATTACATATTCGTGTAGTACGTAAAGAAATATGAATGTTTTAGTTGGACCACTTGTTTCGCTTTGTGATAGATGGCGCTGTAATAGTCACAAAAGTATAAGTACGTGGTATCACGTAACATTCCGCCAGTGCGGACGGTATTTGCTTCGTGATACGAGGTGCGGCTAGAAAAAAACCGGACTGATGCTGGAAAAAACATTTATTTACAATTATTTACAATTTCATGTTATCTCCTTCAATGTACTCTCCTCCTCGGTCTCTACACCGCTCCATACGAATTTTCCACTGTTCATAGCAATGCTGCAGATCATTTTCGGTAAGTCCATACATTACTTCCGTCGCTTTTTCTTTTACTGCTTCAACAGTCGCAAATCTAGTTCCTTTCACAGCTGACTTGACTTTAGGGAAAAGAAAATAGTCACAGGGGGCCAAATCAGGTGAGTAGGGTGGATGATCTAAGATGGGAATGTTGTGTTTTGCAAAAACGTCTTCACTGACAACGCACTGTGAGCTGGGGCATTCTCTTGGTGAAGGATCCATGACTTTTTTCTCCACAAATCGTTCCGTTTTCTCCGTACTCGCTCACGTAGGGTAGCCAGGACGCTAATGTAGTAATGCTGATTCACTGTTTGTCCCTCTGGTACCCAATTAATGTGCACAATCCCTTTGATGTCAAAAAAAAACAATCATCATTGCCTTGAATTTCGATTTTGACATTCGTGCTTTTTTTTGTCGTGGAGAACCAGGAGTTTTCCAATGCATCGATTGGCGTTTAGTTTCGGGATCGTAAGTAAAAAACCACGATTCATCGCAAGTAATAACATTTTGTAAGAAGGTGGGATCACTTTCAATGTTTTCCAGGATGTCAGAACAAATCATTCTTCGGCGTTCCTTCTGTTCAATTGTGAGACACTTTGGAACCATTTTTGAACACACTTTGTTCATGTTGAAACTTTCATGAAGAATCTGCCTAACACTTTCCTTGTCAACTCCTGTTAACTCAGACACTGCTCTGATTGTTAAACGGCGTTCTTGTCGAACAAGTTTACCGATTTTTTAATGTTTGCATCAGTTTTTGCTGACAATGGTCTGCCAGTGCGAGTGTCATCACTGGTGTCTTCGCGGCCATCTTTAAATCGTTTAAACCACTCAAACACTTGTGTTCGCGATAAACAATCATCGCCGTACACTTGTTGTAACATTACAAACGTTTCACTTGCAGATTTTCCTAGTTTGAAACAAAATTTGATGTTAACACGCTGTTCTTTCTGTACATTCAACATTTTCCGACGCACAGACAAAACGTCAACTACTTAAAACAGACGCCACGGGCAGACTGAGTGCAGGAGGCAGATGAAACTCGAGCAGTAGGCGGAGCGAGAGTTACGTGACAGGCCACGCGACTTTCAGCCTTATTGCATTCGTTTTATTGTTTCACCAGTACTAGTCCGGTTTTTTTCTAGCCACACCTCGTATAGTACCCGTGTTAAAATGGGCCGTTTACCAATTGCGGAAAAGGTCGATATCGTGTTGATGTATGGCTATTGTGATCAAAATGCCCAACGGGCGTGTGTTATGTATGCTGCTCGGTATCCTGGACGACATCATCCAAGTGTCCGGACCGTTCGCCGGATGATTGCGTTATTTTAGGATACAGGAAGTGTTCAGCCACATGTGAAGCGTCAACCACGACCTGCAACAAACGGTGAAGCCCAAGTAGGTGTTTTAGCTGCTGTCGCGGCTATTCCGCACATCAGTAGCAGACAAATTGCGCGGTATCGGGAATCTCAAAAACGTCGGTGTTGAGAATGCTACATCAACATCGACTGCACCCGGACCATATTTCTATGCACCAGGAATTGCATGGCGACAACTTTGAACGTCGTGTACGGTTGTGCCTCTGGGCACAAGAGATATTACGGGATGATGACAGACTTTTTGCACGCGTTCTATTTAGCGACAAAGCGTCATTCACCATCAGCGGTAACGTAAACCGGCGTAATATGCACTGTTGGGGTAACTAAAAATCCACGATGGCTGCGACAAGTGGAACATCAGCGACCTTGGCGGGTTAATGTATTGTGCGGCATTATGGGAGGAAGGATAATTGGCCCCCATTTTATCGATGGCAATCTAAATGGTGCAATGTATGCAATTTTCCTACGTAATGTTCTACCGATGTTACTACAAGATGTTTCACTGCATGACAGAACGGCGATGTACTTCCATCATGACGGATGTCCGTCACATAGCTCGCATGCGGTTGAAGGGGTACTGAATAGCATATTTCATGACAGGTGGATTGGTCGTCGAAGCACCATACCACCATGGCCCGCACGTTTACCGCATCTGACGTCCCCGGATTCCTTTCTGTGGGGAAAGTTGAAGGATATTTGCTATCGTGATCCACCGACAACGCCTGACAATATGCGTCAGCGCATTGTCAATGCATGTGCGAACATTACGAAAGGCGAATTACTCGTTGTTGAGACGAATGTCGTTATTGAGCATTTATTGCATTAATGTGGTATTTACAGACAATCACGCTGTAACAGCACGCCCTCTCAGAAATGATAAGTTCACAAAGGTACATGTATCACATTGGAACAACCGAAATAAAATGTTCAAACGTACCTACGTTCTGTATTTTAATTTAAAATACCTAACTGTTACCAAATGTTCGTCTAAAATTGTGAGCCATATGTTTGTGACTATTACAGCGTCATCTATCACAAAGCGAAAAAAGTGGTCCAACTAAAACATTCATATTTCTTACGTACTATACGGATGTGTAATAAAAATGGGGGTTCCTGTTTTACAAAAACGCAGTTGATATCCATTTGACCTACGGCAGCGCCATCTAGCGGGCCAACAATAGCGCCATCTGGTTTCCCCCCTCAAGTTAGGCAAGTTTGGTTGTTTGTAGTTTTCTCGCTTGACGCTTATTTCGTGAGATATTTGGCCGGTCACTATCAATGGACCACCCTGTATATTTTCGCAAGGCAGTAAATACAGATGTTTAAAAATTTTGTTTGACTTCTCAGGACTTCATTAAACAGAACTGTCCAAGAACAGACATGATCAAGTTTGTTCTAAGTTATAGGGGACTGATGACCTCAGATGTTAAGTCAAATAGTGCTCAGAGCCATTTGAATCAATATTCAAAATTAATAGAACACATTACGGACAAGCCTACGTCGTCCCGAGACCACGCGATCATGGTGGCAATGTATGTTGACAACATAAAACGGAAAGCTCAATCCAGAGAGATTTCTACTCCCTGCGTGACTCTCGACATCCATCCCTATCGATTACCATCATTTTGCGACCACCATTCTTACGCCATGCAAGATGGCTGCGAATAGGACACTGTTCTTTATAGGTGGTGGTAGTAAGTTCCTGTGGGACCAAATTGCTGAGGTCATCGGTCCCTAGGCTTACACACTACTTAATGTAACTTAAACTTGCGTACAACCATCTGCAGATCTCTCAACTACCATGACAGAGAACAGCAGTAAAGTATGACGTGAACATCTGGTAACAGCTCCACTCATCCCACTACATTCCAAAGCGATCAGTGTGCACTCGTCATAAAGGGTGACGTATTTTGTGCGGTGAGCCTATGCTACGTTACTGCACAGCTCGAAACTTCCCACTCCAGACACCTATACGACTCCTGCAACTCTACCGGTCACTGACACGAGGCACTCGTTTATTCCAGCTACTTCCTTTTTAAGCTTCTTTTACTACAGTGTATTCATTCGTAGTATTGATACATATTTTCGAATCTTATCAAAAGGTACGAGAGCTTCTATTCCGGAAAATTATACATGACTTGTATTGCCGTTTTAAGATAACTCTGCTGGCGGTAAACATCGGGGTGCGTGTGTATGTAAGGTATAGTAACTTCACGGTTTATCGCATTTTACTGCCTGCCTAATCCTCTACGGACGACCATCGGCCGCAGCAGACGCGATACTTTATTAGACAGCGACAGTGTAAGCCGGCGTACGTGCGCACTCGTGGCCGTTGTAGAGGGACCGCGAAAGCCCGCCACTTCTTTGTGTCGGTTCGAGGCGCAGACCCGCCACTCGCGGCGCGTCTCGAGAGATCCGTCGCGTCGCGTCGGACCGTGAAATGCGTGCGGTTCCGGCTATTGTTATTAATTCCTTTTAATTCTGCCGGCAGGTTATTTATGTGCGAGTGGCCGCACGTCTTTTTTCCGGCCCGCGGGGGCTGATTTACTCGCCGGGATTATGTGACGCGGGCCGCGCCGGGCCGCGCAGGGCCGTGCCCTACAAAGGGCGCAGCGGCGCAGGTGCGAGGCCCGGCGGCGGGCCCGCGGGGAGGCCAGATTTATGAAGTCGCGGTGATTTACCGGGCTGGCCTGCCCGCGCCCAACAACGGCCGAGGAGTCTATTATAGACACCGGAGAGCGCCGCGCCGCGCCGCGCTGCACCGACCGCGACCCACCCAGGGCGAATCGCGCTGCCAGATTTATCGCGCGCGCGTCTCCGTTCGACTCCGCTCGACTCGCTTCACTTCCCTAGGGGGTGACGCAGGTCGCCGCATTAGGCTGCGTGGTGGCCGCGGACTGACGGGCTGCGAGCCCTTTCTGTGAGGAACGAACCCTGGAGTCGCTATCCTTCCGCGTGAGAAATTTCCCTACCATGGCAAACTGCGCAAGAGCCGTTACAGCTTCTGCACTCACCTTTCATCTAAGACGATAAATCTGTACATTACTGACGCATACGCTACGATAATAATTTGGTATAATTTGAAGCAGAGTACGGGACCAGGATTCGAAACCTTATCTTTCTTGCTTTCGAGGTCAATGGACTATCAATCCATGCCATCCCCGCACGGCTCCACCTATGTACCATACTTGATACAGGAAGTACCGGGTATAAGAGCAGATATTTCTATTGGTGACTAGGATGGTGTACACTGAACAATATTCCATCACTATCGTAAGATGGTAAGAACTATGCCCCTTACATAAAGTCATTAAAGATCACAGTGAACAGTAGGGCTGAACAAAAATGACTGACAAGGCACAATGCATCTTGTAGAGGGTATAGTATGGACAGATTGGAATAATTAATGCTGGCTGATGGTTTTAAAGTAATTCACGCAACATGAAAACTTTGTGGCAACGGGTCGATTTACTGGAGGCTAGTTTATCCCAAGGAAGTATTCAGAGTTGACTGTGGCCGGGCTGGTGAGCGGTGAACGAAAGCGACAATATGCAGCTTAGGACAGCTCAAACTCTGAGAAAGTGGTAACGCGGCACGGCCTCCAACTGCCTTAAGATGAGTGACAGTGAGGGGGGGGGGGGGGGGTGGTTGACCCCATGCTGGTGTACCGGGAAGCAGTCAGAGAACTTGCATGCCTGTTGATAAATGTCTGTCATCCCGTTTTCAGTGAAACATGCGAGAAAGCCGCGCAAAGCTACGGTGGAGCAGTCAACAGAGGCCAAAATATGCGTGTTTGTGACTATAGCAACATCACACTGAATTCACGGTCTGCAGAGTCTGAAGTAAATCAGGTGCTAGAGCGACAGAATGAAATACGCTGGCCTCTGATAGGAACGTAGGACCAAGGAATTTGAAGTAGCCTACTGGGAGTCAGAATTACAGAAAAAATAGTGTTTTGTGCAGAGCTAACCTTGATGGTTGGCCTGGGAGGAGCTAAATAGCAGAAGTTGAGAGGAAGGGAAATTTTGTGGGAATTTGTTCACTTCCCAGAGCAGGCACAGGTCAGTGCTGGGAAGCGATGCATAATTTAAGCGACTTGCGCTGCAATTGGTGTAAGTGATTTTGCTGGAGGGGAAACTGAGGCAAAGAGCGGACTGGGAGAAGTCTCTGTAGTGGTCTTCCATTCCCAGCTTGAATAGAGTGCGGACGTGGCGTTCTTTACTCAGCTTGCCTGAGAAAGACTGAGCATCTCTGCAGTTTAGGACTTAGCAAATGGAACGATTGAGCTTGGAGAAACAAAGTTTTGGTTCAGCTATGTACTGTGCAAGATAGCTAGGAGTGAATAGATGAGTGTAGTCTTGCAGCACCATGAGGTCAGCCGACGTCCGCGCAACGACGACGCCCCGCCACACAGAATTCGGTGATATTGCACCGGCTCCAGCTCGAGTTAGACCACTGATTAATTTGTTGGATCATGTCGCCAAAGTTTCCATGAGAGTTTCATGGGCTGTGTATTGTAGAATTCTCTTCGCACTTCGCATTATGCCTGGATCAGTCGATAGGAATTACTTTTGAGTTATCGCGCTTTACTACACGCAAACGCAATTTATTACCACTGACAGAGTCATGTAACGTGATGATTGAAGGTCGTGAATTAAAATAAATTTGTGCTAATCGACTGCATCTGTTTTCAATCAAGTTGTTGAAATCCCAAGTCACTTTCTTAATTAATTTTATGTTCAACATTTGCATCTGGTGTTCAATAGCTGAAGAAACATCAATGTGCACCCCTTTTTAATTAAAATGGATCAATTTTGAATCAATTAATGTCAATACTGCCACCGCAGTTCAATCAGGAGTCACAGGGCCTTATTATTTTCTTTGCATTATCCGACATTGCGGCAGTTTGGCACTCTCTGTTGATCTGTTGGTCAATTACCTAGGGTGAACACACGCCAAAACCAGATAAGTGATGGGTGGGGTGTTACAGTATTTACGTCATTTGAAAGCTAGTAAATATAGCTGTTACAAGTCGTACGTTTTTAGGTTGGTTAATACCTGTAAGTACATGTGGCAAGAGAGAGCCATTAATGCATATTTTCACCTGGGCAGTAGGTCAAGTGTTGAAGTGTTGACGCGTGAACGCAAAATAGTCAATCTATACTGACAGGTGTAGTCCACTTACGAGGAGAACACGGCAACAGCCACAACCTGATTTCCAGAAACTTGGCCCGGAGGAAGAGGAGTCAATAAAAGTCAACAAGTGTCTCGGACTATCTGTAGATACTCGACAGCTTCTGAGAAAGCAACTGCCAAACTATTCGATGTAATTTTGATACCTTTCAATGCTCAATAATCTCAGGCGAAATGGTGACATAGTGGCTAGTGTCACAGCCTCTCATTTTTGAGCCAGATGTTCGAAATCTGATTGCTTTTAATATTACACTCATGTCCGTAGAAGGTTACTACACAAATGTTTTTTATCAAGTTAGGGGATACAGGGGCTTTTTATTAATTGCAAAATTACAAATGGGATTCACAATGTCATACATGTATTATACAATACAAGTATGTATAGTTTTTTCAGGGGTTACAATCTTTCTTAAATTTGCATTTTCTCATTGACAATTCTTATATTAATTCTTATCTTTTACTCTTATGTTTATTCTTCAGAGAGATTTGGCGCATCCTCTTGGATGCTACCGATCGTAGACACATTCGAAACATAGAAATTCCGAACACAACGAGCAACGTGCAAAGGCAGGTTTACGACAGTGACATTGCTTCGTATGAAATACACTTACGAAGAAGCTCAGATGGTTCAGGTGGCTCTAAGCACTATGGGACTTCACATCTGAGGTCATCAGTCCCCTAGACCTAGTACGACTTAAACCTAACAAACCTAAGGACATCACACACAACCATGCCCGAGGTAGGATTCGAACCTGCGACCGTAGCAGCAGCGCGGTTCCGGACTGAAGCGCCTAGAGCGGCTCTGCCACCGCGGCTGGCTGCGAAGAAGCGTCGTTAACGTTGTTGAAGGTTTCATGCAATGTCAACAATTTCGCGGCAAACCACCCATAACGCATCACTTTTCCGAAAACTGGCGCTTGCAAATGAATCAAGATACACGACAGGAATTTCACCGAAAACAATTTCAGATAATTTTCCCATTCATTTATCAATTATTTTTAAAATTCATTTGCCAGACACACATTCAGCCGACGGAAAAGGGCAACTTTATTTCTACATACATTGGAAAACAATTTCTAGAGCCTTCCACCCTCAAATACCTCGTGGGAAGATCTCTCTTTCTGAGCTCTGACTTCTCTTATTTTTTTACGATGGTCATTTCTCCATGCATAGGTAGGAATCAAAAAGACGTTTTAGCATTCGAAGGGGAAAGTTAGTGACTGAAATTTCATGATAAGATCTAACTGCAACGAGAATCACCCTTGTTTTCATGACCGCAACCTCAACTTGCTTATTATAGCCGTGACTATCTCTTCACTTTTTCGCGATTACACAAAACGAGTCGCCCCTCTTTTTCGATGTCTTCTGGCAGTTCCATTTGGTAAGGATCCTGCACCTCGCAGCAATACTTCAGATGACGGCGGACAAGCATTATCTAAGCAGTCTGTTCAGTAGGTATTTGCATCTTCAAAGCGTTCTGGCGATTAAACTCGGGTTATTTTTCCCGTTCTCTAGATCATTTTATATGTGATGGTTCTCACTTCAGTTGTTAGATCAGTTGCTGCTGCTACTATGGCAGGTTATCAAGATTTAAGTGAGTTTGAACGTGGTGCTATATTCGGCACACGAGCGATGGGAAACAGCATCTCCGAGATAACTATAATAATGTCGTGTGACTAGGGCCTCCCGTCGGGTAGACCGCTCGCCGGGTGCAAGTCTTTCGATTTGACGCCACTTCGGTGACTTGCGCGTCGATGGGGATGAAATGATGATTAGGACAACACAACACCCAGTCCCTGGGCGGAGAAAATCTCCGACCCAGCCGGGAATCGAACCAGGGCCCTTAGGATTGACATTCCGTTGCGCTGAACCACTCAGCTACCGGGGCGGACTCCGAGGTAACGATGAAGTTGGGGTTTTCCGTACGGCCATTTCACGAGTGTACCGTGGATATCAAGAACCCGGTAAAACATCAAATCTCCGACATCGATGCGCGCGGGAAGAGATTCTGCAAGAACGGAACTAACGACGACTGAAGAGAATCGTTCAACGTGACACAAGTGCGGTCCTGTGGCAAATTGCCGCAGATTTCAATGCTGGGCCATCTACAACTGTCAGCGTGCGAACCATTCAACGAAACATCATCGATATGGGCTTTCGGAGCCGAAGGCCCACTAGTGTACCTTTGATAACTGCACTAGCCTGGACCTGTCAACATCGAAATTGGACTGTTGATGACTGGAAACATGTTGCCTGGTCGGATGAGTCTCGTTTCAGATAGTCCGCAGCTCGTGGTCTCGCGGTCGCGTTCTCGCTTCCCGAGCACGGGGTCCTGTGTTCGATTCCCAGCGGGGTCAGTGATTTTCAGCTGCCTCGAGATGACTGGGTGTTTGTGTTGTCCTCATCATTTCATCATCACTCATGAAAGTGGCGAGAGTGGACTGAGCAAAGGTTGGGAATTTGTACGGGCGCTGATAACCGCGCAATTGAGCACCCCACAAACCAAACATCATCATCATCGTTTCTAATTGTATCGAGCGGATGGACGTGTACGGATATCGAGACAGCCTCGCAAATCCATGGACGCTGCATGTCAGCAGGAGTTTGTTCAAGCTGGTGGAGGCTCTGTAATGGTGTGAGGTGTGCGCAGTTAAAGTGATATACGTCTACATACGACACTGAGAGATGACACGTATGTAAGCGTCCTATCAGATGACCTTCATCCATTCATATCCATTGTGCATTCCGACGGAATTGGGCAATTCCAGCATGACAATGCGGCACCGCCCACGTCCAGAATTACTACAGAGCGGCTCCAGTAACACTCTTCTGAGTTTAAACACTTCCGCTGGCCACCAGACTCCCCAGACATGAACATTATTGATGTCTGTTCAGGAGAGATCTCCACTCCTTCGCAATCTTACGGATTTATGGACTGCCCTGCAAGATTCATGGTGTCAGTTCCCTTCAGCACTACTTCAAACATTAGTCGAGTCCATGCCACGTCGTGCTGCGGTACTTCTGCGTGCTCGAGGGGGCCCTACACGATATTGGGCAGGTACACCAGTATCTTTGGCTCTTCAGTGTATATTCACGCACGCTTCTCATTTGGTTTCATGAAGCTGAATGTACCATGTTACAGAACTACACATCACAAAAATATCTGATGTGGTCACTGGGAATCGTACTTGAGACTTCCACCGACTCTAACCACAATGCCACAGCGCCGACCTCGATATTAATATTACTGTTTTAAAACAGGTGCCTAACAAAATAACCGTTTGTATGAGATTAGCATCTACGCGAATATTTTGAATATTCACATTTTTAATTGTTTTTCACGTTTCCTTAAAACAAAAAGTCAAAATATTACGAATACAAGGTACAAAACTGATAGTAGGTTTTTTAAATACAGAGTTACGGGACATTTTCAGTTGCAGGAAGAATGACGGGAATCGACTCAAAATTTGGAGGTTTTATAACTTGCGTTGCGTACACTTATTGCTAATGAATATCCTTTATACGTTTTGGCTGTGTACAAACTGGTGTTATGGCTCTGGTTCAAATGGCTCTGAGCACTATGGGACTCAACATCTTAGGTCATAAGTCCCCTAGAACTTAGAACTACTTAAACCTAACTAACCTAAGGACATCACACACACCCATGCTCGAGGCAGGATTCGAACCTGCGACCGTAGCAGTCCCGCGGTTCCGGACTGCAGCGCCAGAACCGCTAGACCACCGCGGCCGGCACTGGTGTTATATTGATACGTTTGTCTGAGTAGTTGGGTATTTGCTAGTCCCAATTGCTAAGATCACAACTTTTTCTTTTCTTAACATTGGTGAAGGGCAAGCTCTCCGTTGTCCTATTCTTGGTTGAGCCCCTGGGAGAAAAAAAGGAAATCTGGGAATTTTACTTAGATGTGCTTTAGGAAATGTCGCTAAGACATATCATTGCTTGTACATACTGGAATGAAAATTGATAACGGGTTAAAAATTATTGCTGTGCTGGAGCTGGAAATCTGATACCTTCCTTTCACATGCAGTGCACTAACGGTTGCACCATGTGATAATGCCTCTGAGAGTAGTTGTAGAATTGCTAGTGCCTCTTTTACTCGTACATACCTACATATTAGCCTTACGGAAATACAGCGTCTCTTAGTGTTAGCTAGAGAAAACATGTACCTGCAGAATCGCATCTCTTAGCATTATTTGGGGAAAACATGTAATTACATAGCTGCCTTTAAAGGCCCTTACTTCATACTGTGGACATACTGAAACTGCATAATAGCAGGTTTTGCCTAGTGGAGTGGAATTTGAAGTCTTTCTTGGAATCACAAGTGGCAAGCAAATCAGAGCAGTATGTTACAGCCATGTGGAGTGACATCGAGGAAGCATCAATGATGTAGCTTGTAATACAGTTGCAAGACAGTTAATTACTATGCAACATCAGAGCTGTGTGACCAAGATGCCAATGCATTACAATGACATCAAAGAGAGAGAGGCGCCATCTCTGAGATGACTGTACAGAGTGAAGTAAGAAGTCATAATTCATACACAAGAATAATTATTCAGTAGAATGACTCTGCCAAATGCGTCATCACTGCTCTTGAAATATGGAGTTGTAATAACTTTCAGACTCATCCAGGGTGACCAGAGAAGCTGGATGGACAAGCAAAGGAGCCTAGTGATGTCATTGCTGCCTGACAGTAACGAAGCACTTCATTTCTGTTGGGAAATCTACTCATTTTGCAGCCATCCAGCCTGGAGGTTCGACCAGTAACATTCCATTTCCCCCTTGTCTAGCTGTTTACAGTCTTTGATGGAACAGCAAGTCCTGTGAAGGGAACATAACCATCTTCAGGTACAGCACCACCATCAGACCAAAGACTGATGGGGAGCTGTGGGCGCCATCATCCAGAGGGTATTCTTGTAGCCTAAGCAATGGGTACAGGGAGAAGTCCATCATGTGTCATTGTGGGGGAGGGCAGCTGCCACAGTCCAACTCATGTTCCTGTGGTTTGACCTCATGTCAGCCATTCTCCTGGCGGAAGGCCACAGTATGACTCACCATGATTTTATGCGCTTCAAACAGAGCTGGTGGTACCAGTCTTGCACATAGTCCATGATACTTTTAGACGTGCCCTGCCCATTGGTCACCCACTTTCCAGGGCATTCTAACAGCCATGGCCGATGAGGACGCTTCCACTTGTACAGCATGCCCAATGGCCTCATGACGTCGCTGGGTGCTGATGCCGTTATTTCCGCTGCCGCTGTGGGTCGAAACTGTACGCCATGCAGTGGTGGGCGCAGTCCTGATGTCCATGCCACTCTTGTTCTGCATCCTCAGGAGACCTGTGGATCAATAAAAGTGTGTATGTTTCAGCACTGAAGGCTTATTTTGTTAATGACGTGTCGCTGGCGCCTCCAGGCGTCTGACAGGTTGACATTGATCACCTGCACCCTGTGGTGGTGAACCATCTAGATTCTGACCTTGATGACCTGTCACCTCTCAATATAGCGTCTGCCGTCCTAGAGTGCTGTGATACATGCTCTTGTCACATTAGTATTAGAACCTCTTTTTATCTTTCGGCCATCGTAGCTAAATAGCTAAATGTGTGTCTGACTGCTGTGCAGAGGATCTGGATTCGATAACCGGTATTGCCTGCCACTTTTCTTTGGCGTAAAGGCTATAACGAGATGTATTCCCTCTTATAAGACCAACTTAGGAGATCCCAGATAGAATGCTGACTGTGGCTGGGCGAGTAGTGGGCTAGCAGCATGTTCCCTATATCGCAGACAATGAAGTTGTTGGCAGAGGATGGATAGCGCCACTGTATACGTCTTTTGCAAAGCATACAACGGGTAGACCAACTGAAAATTAATCGGGTGCTAGCTGATACGTCACAATCTCGAGGTCATAAGTCTCTAGCGCTTTCCATAAGTGTAGAAGAGTATGCGGCGTTGGAATCGCACAGTGAAAGCATGACATGCTGAACCATGAAGGCAAATCGTTAGTGCATTTGTATGCAAATTCACACTTCTATGGACGCATAGCTTAATCAACGGTGACGCAGTAACTGCTTAAATCTGAATCGAGTCCCTGATCATCACTTTTACACAAAATTCGCAATCATCTTCCGGGTTTTACACGGGAGCCTCCCAATATCTCGCTTGGAGGATAAAATTGCGATAGGAATAATCAATAACAGACATCAGAAGAAGATGCAAAGTGAATAAATGATTTACACTCAATTTAAGTACTGTACTTTTAATAACGGAAAAACTATATGATGTACGAATACTTAAGGGGTGTGAGATCTGAGCTTGCCCCAGCGTATACAATATTCGGGTATCATACGGTGATGCAGCCGGGTGACATCATCGACAACCGCCGATATTTCGACAAGAGCACACCCTGTCATTTTCAAGACATACGCATTCCCGTACGGTATTTGTGCTTAAGAGGTATTTATGAACAATGAGACACCGAAGAATTGCCCACATTAATGCCGCTAGCTAGTTGGAGCTCTGTACCACTAGCTGGACAAAAATTTCACCATGAAGACAATCACCTGGAGCTCGCAAGAGCCACAGTAATTCTTTTTTCTTGAGTGATGGTCCTTGTCTTCAGATGATCTTTAGATCTCCGTTAGCAAAAAGCTGGATACCACGCAGCCTGTCTGAAAAATCTACAGGAGCTCGATGGTTGAAAAGTACACTGCCCCCATTTCCTGCTTTGTTTACTTTATTTCTGCAGTGAGTGATTTTGAAGACTGTAGAAACTTTGGCTGGATTTCAATTGAGTTGGCAGAAGATAATGCCATTTAAGCGGCTATCCCTCCATGTAAGCAAATATATATAACTAGAGATCAAACGGTTTCCGTTTGAGGACTTTGCTGCAGCGCATATGCAGCGAAGCGCGACTCCGATGCGAGTATGTAAGCACCGACATGTAGGCAAGGGATCAGTGTAGGACCCGTGTCTTACAGACGTGCGTGTGGTAAATGCTGCGATGTGGACTATGGCGACGTTATTACCAAATGCGTCCAAATATGATCATAGCACTGTTATTCTTTGGGCATTGCTGCAGCGTATATGCAGTACAGCGTGTCTGTAATGCAGGTGTGTAACACCGTCGTGTAGGCAAGGAATTAGTGTGGTATCCGTTTCATTCCGACGTGAACTATGACAACGTTACTACCAAATGCGTCGAAACAGGACCAACGTGCTGTTATTTAATATTTAACAAAGAAATTCGGCAAACAGCTGCGCAAATTGAGAAATTATTTTATTTTATTTTCGATACCAGTTTCAACCTCCCCATGAACCATGGAACTCGCGGTTGCTGGGGAGGCTTGCGTGCCTCAACGATACAGATAGCCGTACCGTAGGTTGAGAGGCCAGACAAACGTGTGGTTCCTGAAGAGGGACAGCAGCCTTTTCAGTAGTTGCACGGGCAACAGTCTGGATGATTGACTGATCTGGCCTTGTAACACTAACCAAAATGGCCTTGCTGTGCTGGTACTGCGAACGGCTGAAAGCAAAGGGAAACTACAGCCGTAATTTTTCCCGAGGGCATGCAGCTTTACTGTATGGTTAAATGATGATGGTGTCCTCTTGGGTAAAATATTCCGGAGGTAAAATAGTCCCCCATTCGGATCTCCGGCCGGGGACTACTCAAGAGAACGTCGTTATCAGGAGAAAGAAAACTGGCGTTCTACGGATCGGAGCATGGAATGTCAGATCCCTTAATCGGGCAGGTAGGTTAGAAAATTTGAAAAGGGAAATGGATAGGTTAAAGTTAGATATAGTGGGAATTAGTGAAGTTCGGTGGCAGGAGGAACAAGACTTTTGGTCAGGTGATTACAGGGTTATAAATACAAAATCAAATAGGGGTAATGCAGGTGTAGGTTTAATAATGAACAAAAAAAAATAGAAGTACGGGTAAGCTACTACAAACAGCGTAGTGAACGCATTACTGTGGCCAAGATAGATACGAAGCCCAAGCCTACCACAGTACTACAAGTTTATATGCCAACTAGCTCCGCAGATGATGAAGAGATTGATGAAATGTATGATGAGACAAAAGAAATTATTCAGGTAGTGAAGGGAGACGAAAATTTAATAGTCATGGGTGACTGGAATTCGTCAGTAGGAAAAGGGAGAGAAGGAAACATAGTAGGTGAATATGGATTGGGGCTACGAAATGAAAGGGGAAGCCGCCTGGTAGAATTTTGCGCAGAGCATAACTTAATCATAGCCAACACTTGGTTCAAGAATCATGGAAGAACCCTGGAGATACTAAAAGGTATCAGATAGATTATATAATGGTAAGACAGAGATTTAGGAACCAGGTTTTAAATTGTAAGACATTTCCAGGGGCAGATGTGGACTCTGACCACAATCTATTGTTTATGAACTGTAGATTAAAACTGAAGAAACTGCAAAAAGGTGGGAATTTAAGGATATGGGACCTGGATAAAATGACTAAACCAGAGGTTGTACAGAATTTCAGGGAGAGCCTAAGGGAACAAATGACAGGACTGGGGAAAGAAATACAGTAGAAGAAGAATAGGTAGCTTTGAGGGATGAAATGGTGAAGGCAGCAGAGGATCAAATAGGTAAAAAGATGAGGGCTAGTAGAAACCCTTGGGTAACAGAAGAAGTATTGAATTTAATTGATGAAAGGAGAAAATATAAAAATGCTGTAAATGAAGCAGGCAAAAAGGAATACAAACGTCTCAAAAATGAGATCGACAGGAAGTGCAAAATGGCTAAGCAGGGATAGCTAGAGGACAAATGTAAGGATGTAGAGGCTTATCTCACTAGGGGTAAGATAGATACTGCTTACAGGTAAATAAAAGAGACCTTTGGAGAAAGTAGAACCACTTGCATGAATATCAAGAGCTTTGATGGAAACCCAGTTCGAAGCAAAGAAGGGAAAGCAGAAATGTGGAAGGAGTATATAGAGGGTCTATACAAGGGTGACGTACTTAAGGACAATATTATGGAACTGGAAGTGGAGGTAGATGAGGATGAAATGGGAGATATAATACAGCGTAAGGAGTTTGACAGAGCACTGAAAGACCTGAGTCGAAACAAGGCCCCCGGAGTAGACAACATTCCATTAGAACTACTGACAGCCTTGGGAGAGCCAGCCCTGACAAAACTATACCATCTGGTGAGCAAGATGTATGAGACAGGCGAAATACCCTCAGACTTCAAGAAGAATATAATAATTCCAATCCCAAAGAAAGCAGGTGTTGACAGATGTGAAAATTACCGAACTATCAGTTTAATAAGTCACAGCTGCAAAATACTAACGCGAATTCTTTACAGACGAATGGAAAAACTGATAGAAGCCGACCTCGGGGAAGATCAGTTTGGATTCCGTAGGAATGTTGGAACACGTGAAGCAATACTGACCCTACGACTTATCTTAGAAGAAAGATTAAGGAAAGGCAAACCTAAGTTTCTAGCATTTGTAGACTTGGAGAAAGCTTTTGACAATGTTGAATGGAATACTCTCTTTCAAATTCTGAAGGTGGCAGGGGTAAAATTCAGGGAGCGAAAGGCTATTTACAATTTGTATAGAAAGCAGATGGCACTTATAAGAGTCGAGGGGTATGAATGGGTAACAGTGGTTGGGAAGGGAGTGAGACAGTGTTGTAGCTTATCTCCGATGTTATTCAATCTGTATATTGAGCAAGCAGGAAAGGAAACAAAAGAAAAATTCGGAGTAGGTATTAAAATCCATGGAGAAGAAATAAAAACTTTGAGGTTCGCCGATGACATTGTAATTCTGTTAGAGACAGCAAAGGACTTGGAAGAGCAGTTGAACGGAACGGACAGTGTCGTGAAAGGAGGATATAAGATGAACATCATCGAAAGAAAAACGAGGATAATGGAATTTAGTCGAATTAAGTCGGGTGATGCTGAGGGTATTAGATTGGGAAATGAGACACTTAAAGTAGTAAAGGAGTTTTGCTGTTTGGGGAGCAAAATAACTGATGATGATCGAAGTAGAGAGGGTATACAATGTAGACTGGCAATGGCAAGGAAAGCGTTTCTGAAGAAGAAAAATTTGTTAACATCGAGTATAAAAAAAATGGTTCAAGTGGCTCTGAGCACTATGGGACTTAACATCTGTGGTCATTAGTCCCCTAGAACTTAGAATTACTTAAACCTAACTAACCTAAGGACATCACACACATCCATGCCCGAGGCAGGATTCGAACCTGCGACCAGAGCGGTCACGCGGTTCCAGACTGAAGCGCCTAGACCGCACGGCCACACCGGCCGGCAACATCGAGTATAGAGTTAGATGTCAGGAAGTCGTTTCTGAAAGTATTTGTATGAAGCGTAACCATGTATGGAAGTGAAACGTGGACAATAAATAGTTTAGACAAGAAGAGAATGGAAGCTTTCGAAATGTGGTGCCACAGAAGAATGCTGAAGATTAGATGGATAGATCACATAACTAATGAGGAGGTATTGAATAGGATTGGGGAGAAGAGAAGTTTGTGGCACAACTTGACTAGAAGAAGGGATCGGTTGGTAGGACATGTTTTGAGGCATCAAGGGATTACAAATTTAGCATTGGAGGGCAGCGTGGAGGGTAAAAATCGTATAGGGAGACGAAGAGATCAATACACTAAGCAGATTCAAAAGGACGTAGGTTGCAGTAGGTACTGGGAGATGAAGAAGCTTGCACAGGAGAGAGTAGCATGGAGAGCTGCATCAAACCAGTCTCAGGACTGAAGACCACAACAACAACAACCAGTTTCAACAATTCAATATGCCGTCTTCGGGCCCCATATGCAGCTCTCAAAAATATTGATATTCGTGTACTAAGACCATCTGATTCTGCGTGTCGCGAATTCTCGAGTGCCTCCTGCGAAGACTTCAATGCAAAACAACTGCGAAGGAAGCACTTCAGAATTCAAGACATCCAGAAACAGATGGCCTGAGTATGCCAATATCGCTATTTTTGTGAGGTGCATAAGGGACTTGAAGACGTCGTACTGAATTGTCGCAACTGGAAGCGAAAATAAAATAAAATAGCTTCTCAATCTGCACGGCTGTTAATTGTAATTTTATCTCAAACTCACAGTCCGTTTCCATATTACGAAACCAAACGTGTGGTTTATCGCAAAGATATTTTTATAACCTGTACTCTGTAGGTACGTCAAAAAGAACTTTAGTAATTTTTTTTTCACGAATACAGCTAGTACAGTGTAAATATTTTTGTCGTTTTTGTAACCTGACACCTGTAATCCAGTGTACGTACACGTGATCAAGTCAATGAAACACTTCATTTCAGAAGCTTTCTTTACACTAAATGCATCGTGAGCCCATCGGGATTTGACACCTTGGCTGTTCTGCTCCGAGGGACCTGCCTTACCACTAGATCACCAGGCTGGTATCACAGAACCTGATCGTAATATCAGTGTTGCAATCACGGGTACATTGACACAGTCATGAGCTACCTTTGCCATACGGGACAGAAGTTTTAGATCCGAGTCTAACAACTCTAGATTTTTGTCCTTACGGTTTTTGTCCTTACTGCTAGAGGGTGTGTACTCCAATCGGAAAAAAGCAATAAACATAACTGAAGACGATGATAATGAGAAAGAGATGAGGGTAGTTTTGTGGACATGGCTGTATAGCTTCCTTTTGAATAAATAGCCCATAACATTGCCTTCGCCTAACTTTTTTTCTTTCGTGCTTCACAGAGAAACGATTCTTTTGGAACAGCTGTCCTGCAAAGCTGGCGCACTGCCATTGTCGTCGGTCAATTGGAGACGAATTAAGAACGCGATACGGAGCGTAAATCGAGGGGAGGTCTGGTGGGTTGAACACGTCTAGCCGACTCCGGCTGCCGGCTACGGAGGAACGTAATTATTTACACATCCAGCGCGCATGTGATCGGAAAGCCCTGCGGTGCAGTGCGGCGCTCCGGGGATTTAGGGACAATATGCTAGTTAAAGGCGGGCACGACAGCAGCTGTGGTCGGGGTGAGTCCAATCGCAGCTCGCTATTAGGGCCTGCCACAATAGCCGCGGCCGGCGCGTGGGAAAACCCCGCGCATTCCTGCCCGGCCCATCTCGATCCCTCTGTCTGCGGGGGCACGCTTCTCCCACACACAGCTACAATGGCCCCCTTAACAACCACCTTACTACAAGTAGCAGGCCGGTTTACGTTCCTCGCTAATTGTTTACCTCATACGTTTTCATCGGTCTTCTGTAACACAGTTAACACTAGCAAAGTGCTTCAGAAGTTCATTTGCGGCCTTCCCGTTGTGTATTAATGAACCGTTAGTCCCAAGCTACTTAGGAATGTTTCTGTTTGAACGAAGAGATGTGCTTCACTTTCCAGCATCAGCTACCGTGTAACTGAGAGCTATATAGAGCGTCCCAGGAGGAATGGTCAATATTCAGGAATATGATAGCAACGATCATTCGTGGCAAAAAACAGTAAGAGCTATGAGCCGTTCATCTTCGGCACTCTGAAAAAAATCTCTTCTACGGCAAGTTCTTTGCTATTCATAATTTGAAAGTTGGTAGTATGCAACAAAACAAGGAAAAGAAGCCAGAAAACATGGTCTTTAAAGAGGATTCTGTAACCAAAAAAGCACCCACTGTTGTACATGGTTGTGTACCTTATGTCAATGCTTAGCATTAACAAAAAATGGTTCAAATGGCTCTGAGCACTATGGGACCTAACATCCCAGGTCATCAGTCTCCTAGAACATAGAACTACTTAAACCTAACCAACCCAAGGAGATCACAGACACCCATGCCCGAGGCAGGATTCGAACCTGCGACCGTAGCGGTCGCGCGGTTCCAGACTGAAGCGCCTAGAACCGATCGGCCACAACGGCCGGCAAATTTGGTATCTTCCATGTATGTAACTAGGTTGTGTATAGTTACGAGATAACTCTCACGCTTTTGTTCCCTGCATGTTGGGTGATGTAGAATTGAAGCCGGGATCGACTGAACAAGTCGTTGTACTTTTCGCCGTGTCTTGTGCCTGCCATCAATAAAGCTACCGTTATTTGCTTTTGTGTAGTCTGTTTCCGTCGTACCAAGCACAAACAGGTTCTAATAAAAAAATGGCTCTGAGCACTATGGGGCTCAACTGCTGAGGTCATTAGTCCCCTAGAACTTAGAACTAGTTAAACCTAACTAACCTAAGGACATCACAAACATCCATGCCCGAGGCAGGATTCGAGCCTGCGACCGTAGCGGTCTTGCGGTTCCAGACTGCAGCGCCTTTAACCGCACGGCCACTTCGGCCGGCCAGGTTCTAATACTCGAACGACAGTCTGCACAGCCTGCACTGAGACATGTGGTTCAAATGGTTCAAATGGCTCTGAGCACTATGCGACTTAACTTCGCAGGTCATCAGTGGCCTAGAACTTAGAACTAATTAAATCTAACTAACCTAAGGACAATACACACATCCATGCCCGAGGCAGGATTCGAACCTGCGACCGTAGCGGTCAGTCGGTTCCAGACTGTAGCGCCTAGAACCGCACGGTCACTAAAGGCCGGCCACTGAGACATGTCCTAAGGGGTAGGAGCACTTGATCATCTTCGCTACTGTGAAACACATCTCTTCCTCTGAACAAGTGCTCGTTACTCTCACGGTAAGCATTTTAGCGTCCATGTTTGCCAGGCAATTTGCTCTTGTTTTTGCCCATACTACCTCCTTCCAAAATACAGGAAGCAAATAGCTTGCAGATTTGTTTCATAGAATTTAAGGTCACGAAATGCTGATAGCTCCTGAGGTGTGTTTTTTTAGAGCCCATGTTTACTAGACATTTTTGCTTCTAATTATCGTTCCTGTACCATCCCTGAATGTCGACTATTCTCCTTAGACACCGTGAAGGCTTAAGACCATTATTCACCAATCTTTTCTGTACAATTAACTTAGACTGTCAGAGACAGCAAAGGACCTGGAAGAGCAGCTGAACGGAATGGACTGTGTCTTGAAAGGAGGATATAAGATGAACATCAGCAAAAGCAAAACGAGGATAATGGAATAAATCGGGTGATGCTGAGGAAATTAGATTAGGAAATGAGACGCTTAAAGTAGTAAATGAGTTTTGCTATTTGGGGAGCAAAATAAGTGATGATGATCGAAGTAGAGAGGATATAATATGTAGACTGGCAATGACAAGGAAAGCGTTTCTGAAGAAGAGAAATTTGTTAACATCGAGTATAGATTTAAGTGTCAGGAAGCCGTTTCTGAAAGTATTTGTATGGAGTGTAGCCATGTATGGAAGTGAAACGTGGACGATAAATAGTTTAGACAAGAAGAGAATAGAAGCTTTCGAAACGTGGTGCTACAGAAGAATGCTGAAGATTAGATGGGTAGATCACGTAACTAATGAGGAGGTATTGAATAGAATTGGAGAGAAGAGAAATTTGTGGCACAACTTGACTGAAAGAAGGGATCTGTTGGCAGGACATGTTCTGAGGCATCAAGGGATCACTAATTTGGTACTGGAGGGCAGCGTGGAGGGTAAAAATTGAGAGGGAGACCAAGTGATGAATACACTAAACAGATTCAGAAGGATGTACATTGCAGTAGGTACTGGGAGGTGAAGAAGCTTGCACAGGATAGAGTAGCATGGAGAGCTGCATCAAACCAGTCTCTGGGCTGAAGACCACCACCACAACAATTTAGACTATTTTCTGACACAAATCACAAATCCGAACTTTCAAATTACTCATTTTAACCGATTTTTGCTAGGTTATATTTATGCTGCACGCTCGCTGCGGGCATATCGCTGCTCTAGTTGAGTCGGCGTCAGTTTGAACCCTGACAGTTGCAGGGGGCTGGGCGGGGCAGCTTCGCAGCCCTACCTCAACCAATAACGCAGCGCGATTTTGTAAACTTCTCTATTGCAACGCCTCAGTGTTGTCACAGTTCTGTAGACAGCTGCTGTTTTCGTCTGTAGCCGTTTGCACTTCGCAACTGAAAGCTGGCAACAGCGCTACGAGCTGTCACGGATCTTTTCGCCCCATCTCGACTATAGCTGCTGGCACATCGCCTCTCGCTGCTTCCGTGGAGCTTGTACATTACAACTGTTTGCATCGCCAGTTGTATTGGCGTAAAGCGAAAACAATATTCTCTGCATCTTCCGCTGCCAGTAACAGTGGTTCGTTCGTACCAAAGAAGGTAAGGAAAAAGAAGCGAAAGTATGAGAGGATCCCTTGAATGCAAAACTTCCACTCTGCAGATAGTTTCACCTGTTCTAAAAGCAGCTCAAAAATTATCCAGAGCACCTTTTCAGTACCTAATGTCGAAACAAAATTTTCATATTATTTTAAATACTTTAGAACTATAGATAGTTAAACAGCTGAAGATGCGGCGCAGCACTGTTAATACACAGGTGAACCTGTTGGTTAATGAGCCGAGTTGCGGCGTCATATTGTCGCAACGTTTTGACGAGTTTCCTACTCGATATCGTTTGGTGAATTACCCAAGAAGATTTCATCGATGAAATTCTCCGAGAAAGTCAGCATTCCCGTATTATTAATGCAAATTAGTGGAAGAGTCATTGGTAGGGCAACCCACTTTGATGTAATATTTTGTAAGTTTTTATCAACATCTACTTCATGAACTACGTCGGCCGCCTGTAGACTTCTGTTATTTGCCCACTTAAAGAAGATAATTTACGTGAAACAGAGGAAATAGGTTCCGAGAATTATTACACCGAATATTAGCCGTTATGAGTCGGTTGTAATTATCTGTATCCCTCTGGCTTGCGATAGGTTTGTATTAAAAAATGCCTGAAACAAATACCTGCTAAAAATCTCCAGTTCCCGTGCTCAGTTTTGGAATTATCTCCTATTGCCTATGATGGTTTAACAGGTAGGATACTGGGGAAATGAAGTCAGGCTATAAAGGGCATTGCTTACAATTATGCCGAACCATCCTACAGGTGTGTGTTATCTTTATCAAATAGGAATACCAGTTATACTGAACGTATAGAACGAGGGACAGCACGATAGATCACAGATTTATCTGATCCACCGAAAATCGTCACAGAAAAGTAGAAAAGGAAAAGTAGAAAAATCTGGACAGGAAGACGCTTGAAGATAGATGTCAACCTGCGAAAACCCACCTACAAAATTCCAAGAAACAGTACTGCGGAATGTACTACAGCCCTCTACTTATCGCTCCTAAAGGAACTGCAAAGACAATATTAGAATAATACACAGTGCACTGAAATCCTTAAGACTGATTTCTCCCCCGCCACGTATGAAACTGAAACGGGAAAGAATAATAATATACTCCATACCCTTCCCAGCGGTTTGCAGAATATGAAGGCAGATATAAGTGTATCACACCTGGCAGTTCTCTAAACAACGGCACAACTAGTGTGACTCTGAAAGAGCCAGTCGCTGCTCAAGTTTTAATACGGCCGGCGATGGTAGCTATTCGGAAAACAAACGAGCTTGACTTGCTCGCCTGTCGAGTTTCGTAGTGAATATCGCTGAGAGCAACGATACTGCTGGCTAAATGCGCATCGCGGGGTCTTACAATCGATGTGCGAGCAGCGAAGCTACAGTATAAACGTACCTTTGGACAAAGGAAGGAAGATAAGGGTTTAGCATCTCTTTGACTATTGGATCCTCAGAAAAAGGTGTACAGATTCGGATCGGCGAAAGATAGGGAAGGAAATCGATCATTTCAAGGGAACAGTCTCGGCATTTTCCTTATGCAGTGTAGAGAAGCCACGAGGAACCTCAATGTGATTAGTCGATCGAGGATACCCTCTACTCTGGGGTCAAGTGCATGAGTTTCAGACTACAAATCCAAAGTTTATCGTTTCAGTTTCCACTTACGCCCTTCTTTCACCTCTCAGAACAAGTTGCATATGTGAACATAGTCGGGCATAGGAGTTCACGTTAAGCCATAGTTCCACCTACAACCGTCTGGGTAAATGAGTTCAGATTTCAGAAGGGCAGGGTACACCATCTCTATTATGTCACCGCCTAGTAAAGCATTGCAATGGTGAAACCAACTGACACCTCTTAGGAGAGAAACCCAGTAGAATATAAGCTAGTGTCATAGCGTAGCAAACTGTTGTGGTGGTGGGGTTAAATTACCAGTAACTTTAACAACTGGGGATATGGTAGAGTAATATAACCAATCTTATTGTTAATGGTTTTTCCCAGTAGGTACTTGTGTTGATTAGTCGTTTGTGCTATTTTGTATTGGGTGTGTTTGTGAGTGTGTGGCGGAGAGTGCCGATAGGCAAAAATTTGAGATACTGCAAGAATCTTATTACACCTTTAAGGACGTCGTCGCTGATTGGACTTGACGTTATACTGGAGTGTGGTGGGAGCTTTCTAACAACAAAACAATTACGCCATTGGCGCAAAAAGTGCTACTTTTTAAGGATTGTTGATGAAATTGCCTTGGTGCGACACGCAGAGAGGCTTCGTGTTAACTCCCCAAAAAGGGAATCTTTCGTTTGGCTCTTGGTCACTTAACATTGACTCTCGGCTTGTAGCTCTTGGTAACTCAACTTGGGAACTCTGGCAAGCGGAACGTCAGACTTGGAAGGCAGCTCTCCTTGACAGTGGAGACTGGCGGAGTCAGAGTTACAGTTCACAGCAGTGCGCTCGTAGGCACGCAGCCGGTCACCCCATCAGCACTCCGCTTACGTCACATCGAGAGTATGGTCAGACTAACTTGCAGCACCTGTATGTTGGGACAAATGGAAGTTAGGGGCTCGGCATCATTTGTGGTTCAGTCTTCTCGTGGCGACCATAGAGCCACAGTTGCACAGATAACTTCAAATTCTTCAAGCCACACAGGCACTGATATTAATGCGTAGACGTATTGTCGTAAATTCATTAAGAAAGGGACATGATGTTTCGAAAATCTCTCTCTCACCAATTAAATTCACCAACCGTTAATTATATTATCTTAGTTTCATTCTTAGTCAAGGTTTCAGTGTGCATAAAGCAATTTCATGTCATGTCGATTTGATATTTTCTGTGTATAAACTTTTGGAACAAATTCAGAGTATGCAAGTCGTGATTTTGATTAAAGCAATTACCGAACGCTCTATTATGATCAATTTTTTTGCATAAAATAATTGTGGACACCCTTCCTTAAATCTCACCGCTGGACCAATAATTTATAAAGCGTAAATTCCGTTAGTGCGAACTTTTAATCCAGTGCTTGACTCTTAACGGTGAATATGTCTCATAGTTAATTCCGACAGAGTTTGCTCCATACACACGGGGTTTCAAACCGCTAATAACACTGCTTAGCAAAGTGTTACTTACTGCTAGGACTTTTCAGAAGTTTGTAGCCAGAAAGTTTTGGGGAACATCCACCATCTAGGGAAAGTGACTACATCGTAAGTCATCACAGAAAGCCCCCACCACAATCCATTCAGAAAGTTTTATGGAGAGCCCCTTTCGCCAGTGCTATGCTGGTGGAGAGTACGCGGCTTGTTACCACAGGAATAAAGCTCCAAGTGGTCTTCACAGACGCGAGCAAATCCAGGTGTGTATTTCTTGGTGGCCTGTAGCACGGCTCTCAATGTACGGCTGATACCTTTCACTTTGGACTGGAGTTTGCGAAAGTCAGTGAGGCTAGCCAGTCGTGTGTTTCTGTCGGCACACGCAGTATTCGCCTTACTAGCCTAACCAACGTTGGTCTCAAGAGAATCATCGACAGTAACTAAAGGCAGATGTAAGAACACACTGCCGAAGCTATGGTGTGTATTGTGAGAGAATTAGATGGCTTTCATTCCAGAAATTGTCATCTAATCATGTAAGTCGGTCCGCCTCTGTGCCATGGCCAATGAGTGTGTCACTGCTACCAGCTAGTACCAACCTCTTGCATGGACATTCTGAAAGCTTTGGATGAGAAATTTCAGAAGCGTTCCCCTGCATATACGTAAATTTTGGGAAATTCTCTTCGATCAAACCTGAAGTTTTTGAGAGTACATTCGGTGTGACGGTGGTGCGCTGCCCGATCGCCGAAAGAAGGCGTCTGGTCGAGCTTCAACCCGGGTCGCGTGCTGATTTTCGAGTAAGTTTCGCACTTTGTGTTTGTACTATCCGCTTTATGACCAGCTCACAATTTACGGGCTCTGCTACACAGCTTGTGTTGCTTCACTAATTACATTGTTTCACGGGTCTTGAATCCGTTGACTTCGCAATTGAAAGCTGTAAGGATTAGGAGAGCTTATCGCGTTTCTCCAGCAGTCTCCCGCTTTTCAGATATCCTCCAAAGTATTAGCGGTACGTTCTTTTTTTTATGCATTTAAGAGGGTAGTATGCCATCCTTTGTTGTGTTCAGTGTTCTTTTCAGTCATAACTGAGTATCAGTGATTTCCATTGTGGTTCATGTAGAAATTTGAGACAGTAAATCATTATTGTTAAACACAAACTTATTTTGCATTTCCTAACCTAGTTATCCTACAACTGATCCTGATGAGGCGACCCTTAGAAAATAAATGTAATAAGTCATTGGTACATCTAATTTATTGTCTAACTGTGACGGTGTTTCGGTTGCAAAACTAGCGGCCACACTTCGAACATTCAGATTTATTGGTAGAGATTAAAAATAAATTGTCCGTATGATGTCTAACGAGCTTTGCACTCGCTCGCACAGCATCTCAGAGTTAGCAAACAGATTTATTTACAGATGTTATTATTAATCTATTTATTTGACGTCTAACGAACACTGCACTCGTAGCGCAAGCATTTCAAATGCCCAGTTATGACATCCCACCGTTTAACGTGCAGAATACTTGTTAGTCGATCTACAGCCTTCACAGACCTCACAGCCACCGTATCAGGAGTATATAGTCAAGCTCTAATGCTGTTGCCCGTATTTCAACGGCGTCTATCTCGAGCAGAAAACGCACGATAAACGACAAAGATGGAATAAACTACCATCCTTCAAGCCAGTTTCTATACGGCAATAAAAGTGCCTGAAATACCACTCAATTAACTGTGGAAATAACACCATGAAGCAACACTTGATTTCTCAAGATGTTATGGCACTATTCTCCAGAGAACGCATTCACGTAGACACTGACCGCCTTTGCATGAAAACTAAGTAGTCAATTCCTCATGTAAAGTGAAGCTCTAAACAAAGTGGCCGACTTTGCGTGATGCATTCGACTCAGTCACCAAATGAGAACTAGGCACACAAACATCCCTTGCCTAGACTCAGCACTGTCAGTGCGCTGTCCTGCTTACGACACCAGGAAACCAACCAGCCTGACACTTACGCGTGACACTGCTCAAATCAGTAATTAAACGTAGAAGTACAGTTCTACCGGTTGATGGCCCCTACCACTCTGCACTAGAGGAGCTCCTCCCTCGGTAGCGTGCGCTTACGGTTCCAGGGACACGGCCGCCAGAGCACGCCACAACAGGCAGCAATACTGCTCACGATTAGCAGCAGTAGTTCAAATTCCGCGAAACAATGAGCACCTGGCTCATGGTTGACCACTTAATCAAGAAGCGTGATATCAACCGGCATTGTCGTACTGCTGTAGAGCACTGCAATCATTATGAGGGTATAACGACACCATTTAACAGAATTTCAGACGACGTTTCGTCTACGACGTACTTAGCAATCCTCTGTTGCTCCTCTTCAGATCGATACCTGCTCCACAATGAACTTCATAATAAAGGTTCTAACATAAACGCAATACATGGTTCTTAGTAGGACGAAATCGATAATTTCGAGAGTACAATAAGTAGTGTTATAGGGCTGTTAGTGGTTACAATACAGATAAACTAGCCTTTTCCCCTCAGCTTCACCTGTGTATACGTTAGACCATCCATTGAACACACCCCTTCCTCACCATCTCTGTGACCACCTTTCCCTTCATCTGTTTGTCCACCTGATCCTCCGACCTGTATCTTTCTTATCTCATTCTCCGTTCTCTCTCTGTCTCTTCACCTCCTCCTTCACCTCTCCTTGTCCATGCCTACCATCCAGGGTAGACCACATGTCATGGGCTTGAGCATAAAATACTTGCCCCTGATGTACAGGCTGACATGTAAGCCAATACTGCTCCAATGCAACATGACTGTCATGCAGAGCAGCGTAGATGTTGGGGTAGGGAAAACCGTTACTTACCCCTCACATATAGGCTGCCTAGCAAAGCAGATTCATTTGGTGGGCCAATACTGTTCCCACAAAACATCTCCATCATGCAGGGCAGTCTATACATCAGGGACAGGAAAAACACATTTTTGTTAGTATCTCAGCTCCTATTGGAGCTACAAGGTTATAAACCACCCAGTGCTGATACTCATGAGGCCTGCTGTTTCCAGCTGGCCGCGGTGGTCTAGTGGTTCAGGCGCTCAGTCCGGAACCGAGCGACTGCTACGGTCGCAGGTTCGAATCCTGCCTCGGGCATGGATGTGTGTGACGTCCTTAGGTTAGTTAGGTTTAAGTAGTTCTAAGTTCTAGGTGACTGATGACCACAGATGTTAAGTCCCATAGTGCTCAGAGCCATTTGAACCATTTGAACCTGCTGTTTCTGTACTAATTTTGTTTGAAATCGATCTGGGCATTTTGGAGAAGATCCTGAACATACACACAACTAGATAACATCAGAAGTTCCTCATTGAGGCTGTTTGCAGATGTTGCTGGTGTCTAAAGGAATGATGCAATGCCAGATTACAGTGAAATGCAGGAGGATCTGAGAGCCTTATCGGATTGGACTACTGGAAGAGCAAGTGTAGATCCAATGAGGAACGGCACTTTCGCTATAGGATTGTTCAATAAGTACACAGGGAAGGAGGAGTACCTTCCGCCACACACCGTAAAGAGGCTCTTGGGGTATAGGTGTAGATGTTAGTTCGACAAAACCTGAGTTCTGATAACACACTTTACGTCAACCACGTGGACTAGCGATACTTCTTTCGTTATTTTACAATCGGGAACGGACTAAATTACAGGCGGTAAGAACGGTTAACAAACGGCCGCCTCCCTGTAGTGATTCGCGAATGCAGCACTCCCGCCCGTAGTGGCGGAGCAGCCGCGAGCGGCGTTGTGGGAGCCGCCCCCAGACTAGCAGGTGAATGCGCGCCAGCTGGTCTCCTTCAATGGGCTTTAAAGACGCGGCCGCGGACGAGCGCGGCTCATTTTAATATCAATGGGCGCGCGAGGCTGCGAGCCTGGCTGGCCTGTGCCGCGGCCCACATTGTCTCCAGCTAGTTTATTGCCCTCCGCGCCGCGCTGCCCGCTTGCAGGTAGAATCGGAGCCGAGCGCAGGTGCGCGGGGGAGAGGGGACCTGCTGGATGCTGCGGCTGGGTTGCTGTGGGCCAGCGCCACGTGTACTGCGCAGTCTGTGCGCCTCACTGCTCGTCAGCAGTGGCACCCGGCCATGTCCGCGGTACCTCATCGTCTCACGATGGGCAATATGTCGGGCCACTTGATACCTGACTCCTTGTCCACTTGTCACCGGATTGAAGTGTTCCAAATTTAAGATGTTAGAGACAAGACTTACATTAAAATTTCTTTACTAAAAAGACGACAGACTTACCGGCTGAAATTAAACTATACGAAAAAAACGTCAATTAGTTACAAACTATGGTAAATTCTCCATGACCCGCTGAAGTGTCGGAATATCGAGGCTGTCGATGACCTCCTGAATAGCTGTTTTCGGCTCAGCAATGGCTGTGGGGTTATTACTGTACACCTTGTCTTTAATATAAGCTCCCAAAAAGGAGTCGATTGTGTTCAGATCCGGAGAATATGGCGGCCAATTGAAACCCATGCCAGTGGCCTCTGGGTACCCCACAGCAAAAATGCGGTCCCCAAAGTGCTCCTCCAGGATATCAAACACTCTCCTGTCTCGATGGGTCGAGCTCCATCTTGCATGAACCGCATCTTGTCGAAACCAGGGTCAATTTGGATAATGGGGATGAAATCATCTTACAAAACCTTCACGTACCGTTTGATACTCACCGTGCTATCAAGGAATATAGCACCGATTATTCCGTAGCTGGACATGGCACCACACACAGTCACCAGTTGAGGGTGAAGAGACTTCTCGATCGCGAAATACGGGTTCTCAGACCCCAAATGCGCCAATTTCGTATAATGACGAAACCCATCGAAATGAAAGTGGGCTTCGTCGCTAAACCAAACCATACATCCGAATACTAATTCCCATCATGCCCCACGGCCAATCGTCTAGTTTGAACGTCCTAACGCGAACCGTTCAGAAGCTATGACGATTTTATTTCATGTAATTCAATAACTATCACCCTGTATGTCATGCAGTCAGTTGTTATCGGTTTTCCGTCTTGAGCTTACTGCAATTTAATTAAAGAGAATTATACCAGACGCGTTGCGCTTTTATTTATATAGCAACTTCCAAGGTTATTCTACAACTTATATACATATGTTGCTACATTTTTGGTTGTTTTAGGTTAAAACGTAGCGTTTTGTTTATGAAATTGGAGTACAAGTTACTTGCGGTGTTTCTTTACATATTCTCCAAACCACTGCTTCTTCCCTCGTTGCTAGCAGTGGCTAATGTCGAAAGACTTTGTTTTATATATGGACTTGGCAGTTTTCGTCATTCTTCAGCATTTCTTGCGCTGCATTTGGGTTATTTACAGTCCACTCTTTTAAACTGAACTGAAATTGTGTGTTTCTCACTCTGCACAGTATTACAGTGCTTATGTCCGTTCGTTTGCTTCCGTTCGCGTCGTGTTACCACCCTGTTTTTATTTATCTCTTTATTTCATGCACGTCAGGCAGAAATGTGAGAGGAGAGGGGAGGGGTTGATGGGTTCTTTTCTGGGGGGGTGGGGGTGGATGGGCTTGAATGACGATTACAGGAAAGAACATGGGAGCAAATGGCAGTGGTACATGGAACCTCTGATTATATGTGTATTTGCAGTTAGCTCAAGACGGAAAACCAATAATAACTTATTTTAACAGCTGCTGCGAAAGATGACCATGCAAAAAAACATATTATGTAATAGAACTTTATGTTACTCGAAAACATACATCCTTCCTGAGTTATTCGAACAATCGAATAGTTTAACGAATTCGTGATGACGAAGAACACTCGTTTGATGCGCATGTAGTGCTACCACTTTTACAGGACATGCACTTATTCGTGAGGGCTTCACTGTTGTTTCAACTTCGTAGACTGTTTTGCACCTTCTGTCAAATTTCGTATGAAGTTATTTACGGTCTAAATGGTGGTGGCCTGGCCCGATCTGGCTGTTTTCGTAGCGAGTGATTTGTACAGGATGAATGGTGCTCCCTGATTCCCTTTAGGAACAAACTCTTGAAGAGTAAGCAAGCAGCAGTATCTTACAACACTTTTATGAGAATTACCTGGGAATGGCCAGTCAAAGTGCCTACATCCTCCTCTAGAGGCTGATAGACCATAAAGACTGCATAGGAAAATAATTTCGATCGGCGGTTTGGAGCACACGAATTCGAGGTTTCGGCTACAAGCCCTCGAGGCGTGCACAAGGCCAGTTTCCTGTCCTCTGAGGCTTTTCGGAAGTCGGTAGTCAGTGATATATAAAGTTTTTCTCTCTGTACACGAAGTTTCGAAAGTGTTTGGAAGGATGTTCCTATGCACATATACAGCATACACAGCTAAGTGCCGATATTTCTCTTGGTGACTGAGGACGGTGTATTGAATAACATCACTCCAGTATTTGCGTCATTTACAATTTAATAATTACAGTTGTTACACTTCTTATGTTTTTAGGTTGGGTAGTATCTCCAAGTATAAGTGGCTAGAGGAAGCCGTTAATGCTTATTTTCCTCCGGCCAGCAGCTCAGGTGTTGAAGTGTGGACGCGTGGAATAAAAATGGTGAGTCTATAACGATAGGTGTAATGCAGAAAATATCAGGTCGTAAAGTTTGTGACGAGTTTGCGGAGAGACTGCTCGATGCAGGGAGAAACAACCAACACACAGATGTGTGCACATGTTAAGGTGCCACATACGAAAATATCTGCACTTGTACCCGTTACATCCCGTGCATGAGGGTTGGAACATTAATAGTGGCAACTATTTATTAACAACTTATAACGTGATTAAATCTTTAGTGTAGGTGCTCGATGATAAACTAGGGTAAACACCTATAACAAAGAGAACGGCACTTATCAGATCAAAGAAAAATAAGCAATCAATTCAAACCAGACGAAGCATGTGAAAAAGGAAGGATACCCGTATAAATACGGACGGAGCGCCTGACGCATAGCAATGGCTACCTGGTAAAGCTTAACTGCTAAGCTCACGACTCGAACCAAACTGCTGTAGCTGTATCGTCATTCATTCGACCTAAATTATGTCTCATATTACAATGGACCAACATTGTTTCGATTTGGAGGTGCGGCCTAAAACTTTTCTCTCCCCCTGAAGTTCGAATCTCAAATTTCAGGTGCGGCTTAGATTCGGGAAATTTTTTTTTCCTTGATTGCGAGTCTCATTTTTCAGGTGCGGCTTAGATTTGAGTGCTGCTTAGATCTGAGTAAATACGGTAGCTGCCCCTCCCCCCCCCCCCCCCCCCCCGTGCTCTGCCTCCCCACACACACTCATCCCTGTAAGCAAAACTGTGAATAACGATGTTGACTGCCCTGAAAAAGTCCTGATTCTTTGCCACCAATAACTTTGAGAATGTGGGATGTTCCTTTCTGCGATAATAATCATAAACATGACGACGAATTGCATGTTTACTTCTCCGCGTCCGCCCTCCAGGGCCTCGCTGGAGTATTTGCTACTACCACCAAGATCTGCACCGACGGCGGCTCCACGCAGGCTCACGCCCAGACCCTTCTGCGCCCACCGCCGCGACCCTCCTACTCGTCAGGGCTTCGCGGCCGGCCGCAAGGACCGGCCATCACTGCCAGACTGACGACCGAGTATAGGCACGACGCTTCAGCGCCATCCATTTTCAGGGCTAGTTGCTTCGGCAGGTGAGTTGTTACACACTCCTTAGCGGACTCCGACTTCCATGGCCACCGTCCTGCTGTCTTAAGCAACCAACGCCTTTCATGGTTTCCCATGAGCGTCGATTCGGGCGCCTTAACTCGGCGTTTGGTTCATCCCACAGCGCCAGTTCTGCTTACCAACCGTGGCCCACTTGGCACTCCGATGCGAGCCGTTTGCTCGCGGCTTCAGCATATCAAGCAAGCCGGAGATCTCACCCATTTAAAGTTTGAGAATAGGTTGAGGTCGTTTCGGCCCCAAGGCCTCTAATCATTCGCTTTACCGGATGACGCTCATACGAGCACCAGCTATCAGACTTTGGGCACTTGTGCTGCTTCACTGTTGTGAAACACATCTCTTCCACAAAACATGTGCTTAGTAGATTTCATGTTTACTAGTCTCTTTTGCTACGAATGACCGTTCCTGTCGCATCTCTGAATACTGATCATACCTCACAGGACACTGTATATTGCTAGAGGAAGCCATTAATGCTTATTTTCCTCCGGCCAGCAGCTCAGGTGTTGAAGTGTGGACGCGTGGAATAAAAATGGTGAGTCTATAATGATAGGTGTAACGCAGAAAATATCAGGTTGTAAAGTTTGTGACGAGTTTGCGGAGAGACTGCTCGATGCAGGGAGAAACAACCAACACACAGATGTGTGCACATATTAAGGTGCCACATACGAAAATATCTGCACGTGTACCCGTTACATCCCGTGTATGAGGGTTGGAACATTAATAGTGGCAACTACTTATTAAAAACTTATAAAGACAGATACACATTTCAAAATTTTACTGACCATCGAAGTAGTCATCAGCATTGTGTATAACCCATTACCAAGGATGTGGAAGTCGTAGGATACCCTTAGCAACGCCAGTTGTGTTGATAATTCGAATGGAGGAGGCTATTGCCCAACGAACTTCTGTAATAGTTCTGATGCGAATGCCATGAAGTGCTTCCTCCAATTTAGAAATCAATTTGAAGTCACAAGGACCTAAGTCCGGAAAATTTGAAGGTGGTACATCACTTCCCAGTCCTGTCGATCGAACAAATGAGTCTCAGCTTACGCCATATGCGCCCGACCTTTGTCTTGCAAAATGAAGTGTCGCCACTTCTTTCCCTCCCTCCCTCTCTCTCTCTCTTTCTCTCTCTCTCTCTCTCTCTCTCTTTATATATATATATATATATATATATAAGTTTTTGAAAGCAGCTGGATTACTACATGACACTGACTAGTGCTTGATTATTTTAACCCTGTCTGGCGGCGGGATACAGTGAGGCTGGTGAGCCTCGCTTTACACTGATAGTGCGTAGAAATAGTCCATAATCTCCAAGAAACGTTTCTGAAGAAGTGTACTTTGCAATAATCGTCTCTCACGCCTCAAGGTGCTAACAATGGGGAGGCCTCAGGCAAGGCCAACTGATTAGGTTCATATTTGGCAGGTTCCTTGTGTACAGTCTACGCAAAATGAAAGACTGTAATGAATTACTCTAAGATTTTTTGACTCAAATGACTCGAACACCCCTCCCCCCACCCCCGCCCTCTCCCTTTTCAAGAAAACCATCACGAAAGTTCATGACGAGCAGTCGACTCACAATTGACAAAATCGAGAATGACCGAAAACTGAGTATTTTTGTCGTCCTTTTTGGGATCCGCAACCACATATTTTCCTAGAAACCGAGGAAGGAAACTATTTTGACTTTCGCTTATGGACCCGTAGGATAAATGCTGTGCAATGGACGCGCCACTGGCGCAGCGATCAAGGCAAATGGCTGGGCGGTAGAGAACCTGTGTTAGATTTCCAAATACAAATGTTTCTATTTGTATTTTTCTCATTTAGAAATTGTAATGAATATGAGAGTCGTTAAGGTAAGTTGGGTAGATCAGTGAGGAAGAAATACAAGGTAGGCAAATAAATTTCTCAATTGACTTGAATTAGTAACAAATTAAAATTTTGAGCTTCGTTGTACGAAAACAGTTCCTAGTAAGAGAGCTGCGTCAAAGAGCGTTCGATGCACATTATCGCATAAGGGAGAAAAAAGAATTAAATTTACAAAACAGATCTTGCGAACGTTTTAAAATCACGCGATACTGATAAATAAGTTTTGTCTGATATTGGTTTTCTGGGGTGGACAAACTAATACTGTCCTGCATGATAGCACGTTTGCCGGCCGGAGTGGCCGTGCGGTTCTAGGCACTACAGTATGGAACCGCGAGACCGCTACGGTCGCAGGTTCGAATCCTGCATGGATGTGTGTGATGTCCTTAGGTTAGTTAGGTTTAAGTAGTTCTAAGTTCTAGGGGACTGATGACCTCAGATGTTAAGTCCCATAGTGCTCAGAGCCATTTTTTGATAGCACGTTTATAGATTGATAGGGTCAACCGATTTGGGTGGTAGAAGTAATATTGCCAAACTGTACGCCTGTGTACCAACCACATGATGTTAATTTTTGAAGCCAAGTTAAAAACTTTATTTCGAGGCTTCAAAACTGCAACCTGCTTCTGGAAAACCAGCGGTAAATGCACAACCACTCGGATGCAACCGCGATTCACAGCATATTTCATGATCAGCGCAATGCTATGCGTGGTGCGCGAAAAAGAAATACCTTTAAATGTAAACCAGGTCTTTTTCTCGTCGAATCTTCGAAAAACCGATGTAATTACTAATTACGCAAAGACTTGCATCCATTAGATGTTTTTGGTGACGCGAATATATTTGTTTCGAATGTTTGTGTGAAAATTACTGCCCATTTAGGTGTTCGAAAGAGATGGGGGAACGTAAAAGAGTGAGTGAAAGAGCCATTATGAAGTAAAATTTTAAATTCTTGCTAATCCAAGTCGTTCGAGAAATTTATTTGCCTAGCTTTCTGTTATTTCTTATTGATTTACTTATCATATTAATACTCATATTCCTATCAATTTCTAAACGGAAGAAATAGAAATATAAAAGAATCAAGGTACTATGGAACTGAACACAGGTTCGGCGTTCCTTGACCAACAGCCCTGGTCGTTACGACATCTACGCTTTCTTTGCACAGTGTTTACCTTACGGGAACATCAGCGGCAATCAAAACGTTTCTTTCCTCGAGTTCAAGGAAAATACGGTTTTGCGGATCTCATATACAGGGGATGGACAAAATAATGTGAGCACCTGTACTTACTTTGGAATGGTCTATTAATAAGGGGTTGGACCCCCATTTGCCTGTAATACAGCTGCGATTCTTCTTGGAATACTGACATATTATGATTGTGTAGTCTCAAGTGGAATGTTATGCCACTCTTCGATTAGAACCTCTTCTAACTCCAGTAGTGACGAGGGAGACGGAAATCTGCTCCGGAGTCTGCACTCCAAACCGCCCACTATGGTTCGATAATGTTCAAGGCCGGGGACTGTGCTGGACAGGGAAGAAGCTGCAGTTCAACTGCATGCTCGTCATACAACGACTCCACTGTACTGTCTGTGTGAATGGGTGCACTATCGTCCTGAAATACGTCACCATTGATTTGAGTCATGGGTTGCACCTGACCACCTAAAATGTTCACATAATCGTTGTCTGTAACGCGTCCTTTGACATTAATAATGAGGCCAGAATAATGTCGTGATACTGCTGCCCACACCATCATACTTCCACCTCCATGCTTAACCGTTGGAATCAAGCAGTCAGGATTGTAGGCTTCTTTTGGCATTCTCCAGGCGTAAACACGGCCTGATGTTAGAAATAAGGAAACGTTTACTCGTTGGACATATGACGTGTTTCCACTGATCAGCGGTCCAGGATCTATGCTCCTGACTCCATGTTTTACGCTTCTTTGCGTTGGTTGTCGCCACAAATGGTTCCAGTATAGCAGCTCATCCATGAATATTCACTTTATGTTCTCGGAGGACAGTGTCGATAGACACGGGCTTTCGAAGAGGGCTATTGCGCTCTGCCGTCACTTTAGCCGCCGTAGTTTTATGTTGTGTTGACACAATTCGCGTTAGCGTACGACGATCTCAGTCTTTTAGTTTTGATTTGCACCCACTATTACGTTTACACGATGGTGGCTTTCCATGTTTTGTGTGTGCTGTCATGACTATCGAAACAGTTGCTCCTGAAACGTTCGATCAGTTGGCTGTCTTGGTTACTGATGCTCTAGCTAATCTCTCCCCACAATCTGTCCTCTTTGGAACTCGGTTAGGTCTTTCACTGCACGCCGGCCAAGGCCTCTGTATGCAGATACGCAGTGTGCACTACTCGTAAACAGCCTGCACTGATACTTAGTCCATACTGTAGCGGCACCACCGTTTACGATAGGGAAAGTTGGTTTTGTGCAATATTCTGAGCACAGTTTACAGCCAGGTGCGGGATGGATTGCAGTGAGTTACGCATACCAACAGCTGCGAAGTAGAATAGAGCCCACAGGGCCCTCAGATTGCTGAAAGAGTATACATAGTGGTTTTGCATGTCGCAAGTCACAGGCAGAAGGGGCCCACTGGCCAACCTAGTGCGTTATGAGTACGTGATGCGAAGTGGCATATAAGGCAAAACAGAGGTGCACAGCCACATACAAATACGTGCAGGTTTCTAACGAGATTCATTCAAGTGTGGTAGCACTCCTGGACAGTGGGGCATGTCACACCACCAGCTACACGCAGCAGCGTTCCAGTCCACGCTAGGTCGCTAGTTCGACCCTCTGAGGCTGACATGGGGACTGTAGGCAGCCAGTGGCGGGCCACTCCATGGCTCGTTACCGTGGGCAGTTGTTCTGGCTTCCAACACACGCTGGAGGCATCCTGAGGCGAGGTCTGCAGATTCGGACTCCGGATCGCGGGCGCTTATTGTCGCCACAATCTTAGCCACACCATCGAGAAGCACGCTGCTGGCCACCTGCAGCTCACACCGAGCAGCACTGAGTCGGCAGGGTCACAGACCACTGAGTCAAGTGCCGGCATCCTTATGATGCCACAACTCCGCTGCCGTACAAGGCCGACTCACAGCAGTGCATGCACGGGTCGCTGAGACAGCCATTCTACGCCAAGCCGTTTCATAGGCAGCAAAGTGGTGTCCTCAGCATTGTGGGACCCAGTGACGCAGATCAAGAGGAAACAATCGAGTTGGAAACAATAAGTAACTTGGAAAGCTCGCCCGAGTCTTAATACTGTGCCATCTACCTATTCCCACTACATTTGATGTTGCCATTAAATTCTGTGGCAGAAGTTGCCACTACAGTACTGAACACGCACAGTCCAGCATGACACGTGCCTTACCTGCACTGTTGACCGTCAAGCACAACCATCCCATTACTGACAATTTTCACATTATTTTGCCTATCCCTGTATAATGAAGAAAAACGTTATGTTTTCAATTATATTTCAATTTCGTCAATTTTGGGTCAATGGCGCATCATAAAGCGAATTACCTTTCAGTCTTTAATTTTAGATTTGGCACCAGCGATCTACCAAATGCGAGCCGAATCGGTTGGCTGTGTCCTCAGACACAGCCTTTCCCTTATAATAGTGCGTGGGTTCTGGCGGCAGACGTTAGTGGGTCGTTGCCATGCACTACGGATGCTCCGTGAACAGTGCAAGAAAGACCGTTTCAGCCTGAAGACTGACTAGATTAAGGTATTGCACCAACCTCTGACTACAAGAAGCGAAACACATGTAGTAATAACAGAAAGTCAAAATGTGTAACAAGAATGGTTAATAAATAATAGTCACAGAAAAAATCAGTATAACTAATATGATGGTAATAGTAACAGCACATTAAAGTGGTTGTAGCAGTTACAGCATTTTACCCACTAGAAACATAAACCGAACTCTAGTAACAGTGACACGCACTAATGGCACAAGTTTGTAGTTTGCGATAGGTTGCACCAGGAGGGCTACATTGAATGAACTGTGATGGTAAATTCTAACAAACTTCATCTGATTCTTCCCTAGGTTATCAGAAGGAGGCTTGCTTACATCGCCTCTTCTAACACTGTTTCGATGTGCCCAGTGACTATATTCTCTGTAGAGTGCGGCTACATAATATTCAATCTGTAGAGTCTGAATTTTGGTGTGGCTTTCAAGAATACTACTGTGATCTTACAATGAAGTCTCAATACGTGGGATGCCGCCTCATTTAGTAATTCAAACCAAGATGAGGAAAACGCGTTTTCACAGTCAACCGTATTTGAGAGCCAGTCTTGAACCATTAGTCAAATAACAATCACGGTGTCTTAAGTTTTCGAGCACCATAGCATTAACATAAGAGTACAAAGTATTTCAAGTTATTTTCTTAAGTGAGAATTGGTACTCTGGACTTACACGTGTTCACAGTGAAACGTCCCCTTTGAAAAATTATACATGACTGTGCTTAAACTGATACACAATATTTTTTTAGCGCAACGCAATCTGACTTTCAAAAATCCCTACAAAAGAATGGCCCTGACTAACATTAACCTATGCATTTCACAAATCGCTTACCTCACAAAAATCTTGGTTACTCGAACTACTGCAATACAGCGAGCGCCACTACTGCCAGCTAAATAAAAGATTCAAACTACGGAAGGCACTAACTACTGATAGGGATAGTTAGCAAATGAAAGATATCAATAGAGAACAAACAATGTATTTACCTTAATAGTCATAATATGTATAGCAGTTCATGACAAATTGCAAAACTCCGCCATCTCTCTCCCCACATCCACCACTGCTGGCGGCTCACCTCCAACTGCGCAACGCTACGCGCTTTTCACATCCAGCTGCCGCTGCCCAACACTACAATGGCAGACAACAGTGCAAACTAGACACAGACTGCACACAGCACAGCCAGTGATTTTTATACAAAGGTGGCGTTACCAATAAAGAAACCTAAACAGCCTACTTACAACAGTCTTGATGGCGAGGGGGAGGGCCTATCCTCTTTCCTACTCATCTGTGCAGGGCGCACTTTTACGATTGCATGGTTAATCCCACCAAACACTCGTAACACTAAGTTCATTCACTGTCAATCTTTGCACGTCGGTTTTGAACTGTCAGAATGATTTCTTAATGATTTAACGTTGAATGATATTAGAAGTTATTCGTCTTGTCACGAACTCTAACAAAGGATTTCCTGCTCCAGGACAACGCAATATATTAGCCGAGCGGTCTAAGGCGCTGCAGTCATGGACTGTGCGGCTGGTTCCGGCGGAGGTTCGAGTCCTCCCTCGGGCATGGGTGTGTGTGTTTGTCCTTAGGGTAATTTAGGTTAATTAGTGTGTAAGTTCAGGGACTGATGACCTTAGCAGTTAAGTCCCACAAGATTTCACACACATTTGAACATTTTGAACAACGCCATATACTCTTACAGCTTTCATGGTAAACTGACCTTGAATGGAACCGCAAACAGCTGCAAATTGATAATTTATTCAAATTACGTCCATAACTTTCATAGTCATAGAATCCAACTCACGTAGAGCGGAAAAAATGGTCAACGAATAAAACCTGGCAGAGCTTTGGGGTGAATAACAAACTATTCCGAACCGATATTGAACATAACAGATAGTAGGAGACAATTTCCTCTCTTCACGGAGTAGGATTCAGTGACTGCAAACATTGGGAGCGTCGCTGTGTGTTAATCTATGCGGTCGCAGGTTCGAATCCTGCCTCGGGCACGGATGTGTGTGATGTCCTTAGGTTAGTTAGGTTTAAGTAATTCTTCGTTCTAGGGGACTGATAACCTCAAATGTTAAGTCCCATAGTTAAAATGGTTCAAATGGCTCTGAGCACTATGGGACTTAGCATCTGAGGTCATCAGTCACCTAGAACTTAGAACTACTTAAACCTAACTAACCTAAGGACATCACACACATCCATGCCCGAGGCAGGATTCGAACCTGCGACCGTAGCAGACGCGAGGTTCCGGACTGAAGGGCCTAGAACCGCTCGGGCACAGCGGCCGGTTAAGTCCCATAGTGCTCAGAGCCATTATTAATCTATGTGATACTACTTATGTCCTTAGAATATTGCTTTAATGCAGCGAGACAAGTCGAGTGAATAAATCATCAATTAACATCAGCTTGCGGCTCTTTAATTTACCGTGAATTTCAACAGCAGTGTATGTCTCACAGTTTTCCCACATTCCCTGTCCACATGGCATGACCACCTGTTAGTTGCGGATTGGGTAACCTCTCCTTCATGCCAGCTCGCATAGCTAAAGCAGCATAAGCAGTTGTACACGATAGAATGTAAATACTGCCCCCCCCCCCCCCCCCCTCACAATGTGGAGTGGGTGCCAGAAGGTAATGTGACGTTCCTTCGATGCCGTTTCCACGCTATTGCAACTCTAAGTGGCCAACAGCACACAGGGTGATTCAGCGTATAACCTGCAATGCCTCCAAAAAACAGCGCGAGCTTTTCATATTCTCTCGTCTGCAACTCAAACTATTAGTCCTACAGAAAAAGATGAACAGGAAAAATGAACAGGACCGTTTTATAGTGAAATTTTGATTTGGGACACGTTTCCGCTGGAGACCGCAGCTATCGAGTTATTCAAGAAAATCGCCTTTGGAGGTGACTTTTGTACCTATACCTTGAAAACGTGTTTGAAGGTCACTCTTGCAGCTTTTTCTTGAATAATTTGAGAACTGCAGCCTTTAGCGGAAATGCATACCCCTACAAAAACTACATCAATTTCTTATAAAAAGGTGCTGTTCATTTTTTCTATAGGACTAATAGTTTGCACGTAGGAACGGAGACAATATAAAAAACTTTTTCATGGCATTTGAAGGTATTGCAGGTTGCATATAACCCACAGGTAGGGCAGCTGAATCACGCTGTATATGGGACGCCGAAGTGACTTCAATGAAATTTAAATATGTGATAATGAGCAATGTATTTGGTGTCATTTGAAGTGTGAGCGCCTCTTTCGTGGCACGCTGCAGTTTGACTGTCGCCTCCAAGTAAACAATACTCTTGCCGAGGGTATCAATCCCGACTGCTCTCCCTCGGCGACTAAGACGCCGCGTGGGGAGTGGCGTAGTATTTTACGCAGCTCGGCGCGGCGCGGCGCTATCTTCGCAGCCTGCCCACCTCGCCGCGCCTCCCTATAGATAAACGCGGCCGCCCCGCACATTAAACGCGTTGCGCCGGCGGCGAAATTTACGGGGCTGAATTCCGGCACATTATCCTATCCCTCATCCTCAGCTCGAGCCTCCGCGCGCGTATATATACGGCGAGTGGCGTGCGGCGCGCTGCTCCACCTGCGCCGCACGACTGACTGCCATCCGTCTTTTTAACACTCCAGTTCAAACAAATTACGCGAGAAATATCTGGCGTCGCGGCGCGGGGACACGGCGGCGCCCGGGGGGTTCTTTATTTCTCAGTAATGGACCTCTTGCAGCCGCGCTCCGGGATATTTTATGTAGTTTGCCGCGGGGGCACTTGGGAACATACGGCGCGGGTATTCGTCGGAAATCCGATATGAGCGCGCCATACATTCGTGCGCCGCCGGAACTGCGAGGGGCCGGCCGGACGTGGGGACCGCACCGCCGAAGAGGCCCCCGTCCCGCAAGGAGCAGACGCCGCCGTCAAAATATTATACACGGCGCCGCGCCGCGCGCGTTACGGGCGGGCAATACGGAGTGAGAAATAACGCCTATAAATTCCAACAGGTTGCTCGCTTTTGCTTCCGAGAGGGCCTTGGCCTCCATTCCTTACCTCGTACTGCTGCTAACTATTTTAGCTCGTAAGTACACACGACCAGTAATCTCTGCGGCCTCGTACAAACTAATATGCGTTTCTCTTTCGGTTTCCCCACTCGATTGCAGGTTTGCCAGTATTTTATACGCTAGAGTTATTAATTACTGGTGCCTTCGAGGGAGGAAACATCTATCTGCAGCAAGAAAGAACCCCCATGAGTAATTTTCAGAAAATAATCTTACGAAGTCTCAAGGAATCAACTTAATGATAAAATAAGTTTTTCTCCAGTATCAACAAACAGGGAAGTCACACAGACACACACACAGACACACACACACACACACACACACACACACACACACACACAGACACTGCATTCTATACAGGGTGAATCACCTAAAACTTGCTCCGCAAATAATGCGGAAATGGAAAGTGCCATTGATGTGCGGCTTTCACACAATGGATTGGTAGTCAAGCGGTTGCATTTTTAGCCGATCAACAGACTGTAATATACATAGAAATAATTTTTTGCGCAAACATAAGCTTTTCTAAATGAAACAATGCCTAGTGACATTAACAAACTAAAAGCAGAGTAAATTAGAATGTCAGTGGTGTTTGTTACAGGATTCTAGAGTGAGTCGTTTACGACGCACCGTATTTTGGAAAGTTTTCGAACCGACACTTGTACAATACCCGTGGTAGCATATAGTAAAGATCAACACAACTACATACACTAGGTATATGGACTCTGACCAGTAACGAGACAAGTGACCATCACAGGTTGTGTAGAAAATGACCACCGGCAGCAGCAATACACGCTCCCAGTCTGATATGGAACGACTGCTGCACATTCACTTCAGTGATGTCTGAGCAGGTTGCAGAAATACGCCGTCGCCTGTCAAAGGGTGTAGTTGGTATGTCCTTATAGATAGCGTCTTTCAGCTTTCTCCTCAGAAAAGAGTCTACAGGCATCTAATCCGGGGAACGGGGCTCCAATGTACAGGTCCTCTGCGTCCAACCCAACGATTTGGAAGCATTTCATGAAGACGTGCTCAAGTACTTCTTGGACTATACGCTGGGCAGCTATTATGTTGGTACCAGAGGTTCCTCCTAGTCTGTAGTGGAACGTCTTCTAGCATCCGTGGAAGATGATCCCTTAGGAGGCGTTCAGGGTTCCGTCTATGAAAAACGGGAAAAAGTATCCACTTCCAGCTCAGTCATCCAAGGTTTCAAGTTGCTGATCTCAATTCTCTTCGAGTCGTAAGACAATACTTTAGAAGTTAATAATAATATTTTGTCATTTTCTTTTTCTATCATATCCGGTGAGGACATAAAGCATATGGATTCTTGATCTGCGTTTAACCATGAGGCGTGTTATCCTGCGTGAATTTCAGTCATTATGTTGTATTTGAGAACAGATGGGACTTTGCGAATTTGCCACCCTCCTCCCTAGTCTTTGTTCAATGATTTTTTCCACGTGTTCCGTACCTTCATATGTGTTCACTCGAGAAATAAGAGGATTTTCTTTTGCAAAATACGATCGTTGCGAAATAGAAACTACAGTGAAAATAAAAAATGTTTTATTTGCAACATTTAGTTACTTACATCTTCCAGATGCTTCTCTACGTAGTCGTTACTCCGACTGACATTGTTGTCGTAACGTCATAGATGACAGTCACTTGTGCTTTCAGCCACTTCTCTACCTGGTCGGCAGCTCGTTGTCTCTGCCAAAATGCTATTCTCATGGTCAGTGGTCCATGTGCGCAATCAGAGGGAGCCAAGTCCAGGCTATATGGTGGGTGGACAAACACTTCCCATCGAAAACGCTGCAGGAGCGTGATTGTTGTAGCTGTAGTGTGTGGCCGAGGATTGTCACGAAGAAAAACAATCCCTGATGACAGCATCCTTCTTTGCTTATTCTGAACTGCCCTTCATAGACCATTTTCTCGAATCGTCTGATCCACACCATGAACAAGTTCAACAGCCGACACAAGCTTCCTTCCGAGATCGCTTGCATCATGGATGTCTGTATGTCCTGCTTCAAAGTTCCTGCACCATTGACGCACTATGCTGTCACGCACGACACTTTACGTTAAGGGTGCTGCGTGAAGTCAGGTGGAACCCCTCACATTGAAGAAATCGAATGACAGCACGCACTTCATACCTGACGGGAAACTCAATTATTCTAGACATCTGTACCTGCTCACTGTGCCCTTAGAATTGAAAAGTGCAACGTAAGGGCGTACTACAGACACTGCGGAACACATCTGCCCAAAGCTTCATCGGATTTTCACTGTGGTTTAAATAAACAAACTATCGGGCCTTGGAAAAGAAATTGCCCTTGTTTGTCAATTTTTTCATAGCTCGGATGAAGCAGACTGAATTAAGAAACGTTCACAATTATTTGATGTAAGAATTTTGAGCTGTATGTGGATGACTACATCGCTGTGGAATTTGAAACACGCACTGGTCGAGAAGGTGTCATTGAGACGATTTCTGATGCCATACCAGCTCAGGCAATGTGGGGCACACATACCAAAAACCTTTCTTTTGTACAAATTTTGTCTAAAGGGTACAATGTCTTTGCGTAAACAGTCAGTAGATACATGAGGTTAACGGTAAGGATTCTAGCTTCAGTTTTCTGTTGGTTTGCTATGGTTAACCCTCCTTTCTTCCGCTGCGTTTGTAAGGTGTGAGGCAAATCCAACACCTTCCATGAAACCCTGACATGATAGCAAATCCGGCAGTATGTCACATACCTCCGAATAAATCCTGACATTAAATTAACCAAAGTAATACGATCAACGAGTGAGCAAATGGAATACCTCAGACTGATACAAGAATGCCTAAATGCATGTTATACCTTCCCACCATGAAACAGACGCAGTTTCGAGAACAGAAGCCGAGAGCAGAGTCGTGTAGGCTAGGAGGCCCTACGATAAGGGACAGACACCCACGTCGCCAGCCGACCGCCAGGACCACCCCCCAGCCCATGTTAAAAGATAGAGCCCTCCAGAAGAACAGTATAGATCTTACGATAACACTAAAAGGACCACACCAGATGAAAGTTTTAGCGTGAGACTATACGCGTCTCTGTTACGTTGCAAACGTTAGAAGCATTGCCCCACCACGAAAAGTATAAGGTTTCTCATTGGATAGACAGAATTTTTGTAAGCAGAACATAAGGTTAACATTGAGACCATGATTGGTCAGTTGAAAACACAACCAGATACCTTTTTTTTAAACCAACTTCGGTAAATTATAGTAAGGAGAAGCGAGGAGGGAGTTGCTTCCGAGACGGCGAGTTGCGTGGAGCTGCGCCGCCCGCCACCCGCTGACGCTGCCTAAACACCGACAAGGTAATGAACGCACGCGGTGCCGCCATAAGGCTTCACTCAGAACTGCAGAAGTCTCATCTGTTACATCCCCTTTTTGCGTAATACTAGTGTCGATCGTCAATTAAACTTCATGGTATTCACATTTGCTACTAGAAGTTAAAATCTGAAACGCGATGATTTTTTTGTTATATAATTATTGAGAAGCCACATCAGCCACTGTAATTTAAGACAAGTTAAATAAGTAATTAAAGATAATTGAGGGTCACTGTAGACCATTTTGATAGTTTTCTCATTTATGAAACTTAACTTAAATCTAGATTATAGATGTGATATGGCATAGCTCATCCTTCGATCCATTGTAGAACTTGGAAGCCCATTCAGGGAATATTCGTTCACATTTTGTTGAATGCAGTTGGTTTTTATCATCCTGTATTAAAATATTTCCTTTTATCAATAGTGCAATTTATAAACAATGTTTTGTGAGTAGAATAAAATTTCCAATAGTAAACTTAACCGCTTTTCCGACGTTATTTTACCAGCTAACTAAAAATAGGAAAGCCTTTAACCCCTTCCACTAAATTTAGTTAGTATTAAGATTCTTTTACAGGGAGTACAGTGGAGCTGACGCTGAAATCATTAAGTATTTGATTATATCATCGCTAGTCTCATTGAACTCTTCTGAACTCTACATGTCATGTCTGGTCTGGCGTCTCCTTACCAGCAACAGGTCCCAGGTTCAAACTAGTCAATTCCCTAAAAAACATGCTCAGAGCGTCGTTGCGCGAAAGTGGTAGGGAGACACGACTTAGAACAAACAGACACCACGCAGAATGTTAGACGTTTTTCGAAAGACCTTGCCACTCCGAGACGTTATCTTCACAGTCAGATTGCGTTCACTTACATGTGGGTCACACCAGTATAAAATGGTAACACTTCATAGTATAAAGCCGGGCTCATAACCTCTTATAAATACCCGGTTCAAAGGTAAGTAGAGTTCGGCGAGCTATCAGTGAGCACCGCTTTTATCCCACAAACGATTCCGATCTTGAACTATGGTTTGAAATAAGCGACAAAATGCAAAGGGACATGTAGTTTTCTGTATGGCTAACTTCCAGTAATTTTCCAGTTTATAGAGATATTGGAGTTAATATGGTTTTGTGAGCGCTACGATGTACTCCTTGTGTCAGAATCCGGCTGTTTGTGAAAACAGGAGAGCAGTAATATAGCACTGTTTCAAGGGGGGGAGAATGAAAATCTGGCAATTTCATCACATTTTCCTGGAAAACATTTAACATGATAACTGGCATTTTTTGAAAAATTCCCTATTAACATTGACACAGTGATACAGCTATTATTAGTGTAGTTTTGTCTTTACGAACTATGGAACTGTTTTATAAGAAAATCTTTTCGTCACGAAATGAATTTTTTTCAATATGTTGCTAGTTTGCAGTTGAGAGTTAAGAGTAATTTCATTATAGCAAAATATCGTAATATTACTGATCGATACGATGAATCGTGTAGGATATATTAGAGGTGTTCACGTTGTGTAGGACAGACTATTTCTCACTAAGTAAGACAGATGAAGTTTTTGTTTGAGGATAATGCAGGTTTTGTGAAAAATGGTGAGTATAAGGTAAATGATTTATGAACAGCGAATTAGTTGAAACTGCCACGAGGCTTCTGGAAATGGAACTGGTCAGCCAGAACATTGTGACCGCCGACCTACTGTCGACGTGGACCCGTCCACGCGATAGAAGCATCACGTGACGAGAAATGGCTGCCTTTCATACACACACATGGTGCATGTAGTATGAGTGTGCGTGCTGTTCGTTTGTAGAAAGGGGAAGGCGAGCGATCTATCTGAGTCTGACTGAGAGCAGATTGTGATGGCCCGGAGCCTCGACACGAGCACGCCGGAAACTGCACGACTTGTCGGGTGTTCGAGGAGTGATGTGGCGAGTTTCTTCAACACGTGGTGAAACCAAGATGAAACCTCGCCCAGACGTTATGTGGTTCGGCGGCCATCCCTCGTCACAGATGTCTGACCTCATAGGCTGGGCAGCTTGGTAAAACAGGATAGGTAGCGAACTGTAGCGGAACTAAAATCAGACTACAATGCTGGACAGACTACAAGTGTGTCTTAACACACAGTCCACCGAACACTCCTAATGATGGGACTTCGCAACCGACGACTCATGTATGTGCCAATGTTATCAACACGACATCGGCTACTGAAGTCGGCACGTGACCAACTCCACTGGACATTGGCGAAGTGGCACGGTGTTTCATGGTCTGATGATCCCGATACCTTCTCCGTCTTGTCGATGGGAGGGCTCGAATATGTCGTCTTCCACGGGAACACTTCCATGACACCTGTTACTGCAGGATAGAGACAAGCTGAAAGTTGCCCTATTGCGCTCTGGGGAACATTCACATGGGCATCCATGCGTCCAGTGGAGCTTGTACAAAGCACCATGATGGCCAAGGAGTATCATACACTGCTTGCACACCATGTTCACCTCTTCATGACGATCATGTTTCCTGATGGTAGTGACATTTTTCAGCAAGATAATGAGCTATGTCACAGGGCCAGGAGTGTGATAGAGTGGTTTGAGGAAAACAGTGGCAAGTTCCAGTTGATGTGCTGACCCCACAGGTTCCCAGCTTTGAACCCAATCAAACTCATCTGGGTTGCTATTGAATGTGGCATCAGACCTCATCATCCCCTTCCCCTTAATTTACGGGAATTAGGTAATACTTGTGCAGACATGATGCCAACTCGCTCCAGCGACCTACCAAAGCCTCACTGTTTCCATACCAGTATGCACCGCTGTTGTTATCAATGCCAAAGGTGGAAATAAGTAGTAGGACAAAGAGAGAGTAGAGCAACTTTTTTGATTGACAGCCCTTAATCTATTACTCTGCTTCATGTCAGCACTTAATCTACTGTCCTCTTAAGTGGTTTTCCTTGTCGCTCCTTCCACTCCCACTGAACATAACCAGTTATTCTGTTAAATGGTGTATGATACCCTGAGGACTGATTTATGACCCTCTGGAGATAATCAGTGCTTCTTCCTCCCCCACTCCTCTGGGAAAATGGACAACTGTTCAGTTCTGAGACATTTTTTCCCCTCCTGAAAAATCCCATGAGTATGGGCCAAAGGCCACATAACTCCAATTCATGGGCAGTAGCTGAAAGTTAGTCAAATTATTGAGTGTTCAAGATTCTTGCATGACTAGTTTGAAAAAAAGTCTAAAATTACTTTTCGGTCCGTTTATTGTCTTTAAAACAAGTAAAAGGCTATGAAGTCCGCATTTAACATCCTGTCATTAAATATGCAATGTTATTGACCAGCTCTGGAACAAGTCCACACCCAAAAGCAGCCAGAAAATATTTTGTCCAACCCGATACTTTGAACGTCCTAAACAGTCACTTACCCATGTCTATTTGCGAGTTAACACATTCAGTCTTTCCGTAGGCTTCTTGTAAAGAAGCGCTCACCATAATGTTTCGCAACCTGCATGAAGCATACCATGCAGGGTTTGTGTACGACATAAAATGTTCACACGCGAATATTTCCTTAAATAAACCACTCACCAGGCTCAAACTTTCAAAAAATACACAGTACTGTAGTCTCTCTTAGTCAACGAGAGGCGAACCTATCAAACGCGCAATTTTTTTCATTTTAGTATAAATTTGATAATAGTGGTTTAACATAGGCGTGTACCAAAAGACAGCTGCCCCAGCGACTCTATATCTCCAATCTTAGATCTGAGACACAAGGCCCTATTTAAATACACGGAAATGCTGAATTCCTATTGGCTAATATGTTAAGCAGCCAATCAGATCATCTCGAGCACTTCTATACTCGAGGTATTTCTAATGTCAGTCAGAGTACCACAAGTAATTTAGACTAGAAATCTTGTAATTGCGAGGGAAAATTTAATGAAAGTAGAAGTCGATTCCATTTAAAAAAACTAAATTACTAATACATTTTATACTCAACATCCCTTCTGACTGCCTTTTATAAAATCAAGCTCACTATGACATACGTCACAAATTCCTTTACTTCACAACAACTCTCTCCACATTTACATAGTTTTAATGAACTATCACATTCTCACTTTATGTATCTTCCACTCACTCTCTCATTCTCTCCAAAACACACAACCAAAACACAATCAAATAATAATTTACGAAGTATTTTCAATTACTTCAGGAATCTGTGGTAATGAAAATAAAGAAAATTCGAGAAAATTAGATTATGTGAACCCATCCTGTTGATTGTAGTTTCAGTTGATACTATAGATGAACACACTATAGTCCCTAACTCAAATTTCACAATGCCAGCACGGTTATTATGTGTTTTAGGTAAAAACCTTTATCTCCAAAAGAATTTAGTTCATAGATTTGAAATTTCAGCACTATGATTGTGTTATCCATAGAATTTGGTAAACTAAGTATGAAAAAGATAGATTACTAGTTACTTGTACGTCTTCAGATTCATAGAGAGTTGTGCAACGTATTGCAAGCAAGCTTAGTAAAGTAACACTGCTCGCCGGGCCCAGTAGACAGCGTCAGCTGTGCCAGTGTGAGGACCAATTACTGCTCTCCTCCCGGCTCCACGGCAAACTACGCTTTCAAAGCAAGGTGACAGCTCGTAATAATCTCCTACGTTACAATCACCACATATGGGAATTGGAAGAGTTGGCGGCATTATGGATCGTTACCAAGCAGCTCTCCGAAGGTGATGACCTCTGTATCCAATCTCATCTTCCACAGTGCTGGTTTAGAAGATGTCTCGGTGTTCCGTTTTAGAAGAGATCCAGAGCATTGAGCCGTCATATTGGTTGTGCATATTGCACCCAGGTATGTCATAACTGTTTCGGTGTCCTAGGTGGTAAGCATCCTGACCTCCAAATCTTTACTCACTACGTCTTTCATTTATATGACTTACAATGAATGACCACATGTGGAATACAGGGGTATTTTGTAGGACGTAAGCCCATAGAGCACGGATAATATGCACCATCAGTTGCCAATCCCACGGGTGGAGGAATGGAATGATTTTCATACACACAGGCGAGCTTGTAAGTTATCTCTTCCCCTCCTTTCTTGCCGTAATTTCATCAATTTTATGTACTTTCCGTCAATTTTCGTAATTTTACCAGGTTTTTCATAAGTTCAACGCATGTTACCCAATTACTGGAGGTCCAAGCCACCACTCTCGACCAGTTGTCATGTCAACAAATCATCTCATCAAGTCGATCTCGTGATGCTATCAGCCAATGACACTGAAGCATGGTTCTCAATTTCTGTATCTTTGCCAGACCACCCCCTCCATTACTTTGTGAGGGTCCACATGTAGACATAACGAGAGTCCTGTTACACCATCTACATCACATGACACAAATACTGTTTCTTAGTGTAGGAAATAGCCATCAGAAGCCAGAAGGTGCAAAAACTACGTTCCGTAGCCGTAAGGCTTTTAAATTCGATAAGATCTTCTTACGATATGTCATCTCTCACTGTGTGGATGGGAGTCACGAAGGATTCTCGCATTCATAGGATAAAGTCGGGGATTCAAAGGTCTAGCACTCTGCCCTCTATTTGGAAACCAGCTATCCTCTCGATCTGCAGGTTTCATCATGAGTGCTGCGTCACACATGATCTCTCTAGATGCATGCATGCTGAGGTAGCTAGCTCTCCTTGTTGGTGTATAGTAGATACGAGCCTGATAGATTTGTTAGTGCTGTGGTGATTTAACAGACGATTAAAAAGAAGAAGAAATATAAGATTTATGTGTGATGGAGCTTCAGACGGAAGGTATTTGAAATATTTTACGTAAATCACTTGTACTATCAGTTGTTGTAGCGTTTGGTTTCCGTACCAAGAAGTTGTTGGGAAGAGAGAAATGATCATAGAACATGAAGGCACACTGTTAAGACTACATGGTTCTGCAGTTAAGCTTGCTAGAATGTTGAAGCAGTATGGTTTCCGATATATTAGCCACTTGGAATGAAACGCTTTTAATACACCAAAGGAGGAAATACGTTTCCACCATATGACATACAATGACCCTGCAAGTTTTCCTCCCACTCACTATGGGAACAAACTTTAAGATGATAAAACTATTACCTTCTACATCAAAGGAACAAGAAGAGAGATTCTTTGGAACCATGCAATATATAGCTTTCCGGAGGTGTATGGCGCCCACTGTTCGTATAGGTAAGAAACAGGGATGACTGTACTTTTGGCTTCCTTATTTCGTCTACTTTTCCACGTCATCCGACTACCCACTTCCCCCGTCCAAGATGTGTAATTTTAATTACATCCAACTTAATTGTTATCCTATGATTCTAACCACATCCGAATCGGCTATTTCATCCTCCAGCCAGTAATCAGACAGGTACAATGATATCTAATTTTTTTCCTGTAATCTATTTTTTGGTTTTAACAATTAGTTCTGTTCCTTCCAGAATTACTCCTAGACGGGGGCATTTCAATTTTTACTCTTATTTTCTGAATAATACTATTAGGTAGGTAATTAAAATTCTTTGCAGACAGAACATAGCTGATAAGCGTTTCTCCATCTTGAGCATCTGAAAGGCTTATTTATACGGCTGTCAATTTCGGTTATCCTTATTACCCCAATGCAAATAAAATTACGAAAACTGACGGAAAATACAATATGAGGAATCAATGCTCCGAGTCCCTTTGAAAACTGTGAAAGATGAGATTAAATGTAGAGGTAATCACCTTGGAAACGCTCCACAATGCCACACACTCTTCCAGTTTCCGTATGTGGCAATGTCTTCCACATTTTTGTCTAAAAGAAACACCGCCTTTGTCTTATGTTTCAGCCATCCAGTGTGTTGTGGGAACAGCATAGTTTACACCATGCGATGTCCAGCTTTCTGTGAGAGCTAACGGTTTGAAACATGTTAATGTCTTAGCACCTGATGGACCTCGAAGTCCTGGTAGAAAAAAAAAAGTATGAATGTGTACACAGCCGTAGTCATACATTGCTTCGAAGTGTTACAGCAAAAAACAATGTATCAAACTGCTTCTGGAACGACAACACAAGAAAAATCTCCCTGTACTTGATAGTCTGTGTCTCCAATATATGAGAAGAGTGAGACATGGCAAGATCTTATTGAACTCTCTAACAGGTGACGTCAGCGAAGGTTATACAGTTCGTTGTTTTACTTCGTTGGATGTTACAAAAATAACGAGGAGAGAGAGAGAGAGAGAGAGAGAGAGAGACACATTGTGCTGTCAACGAAGAGTCTGATACCATTAGACTATCGTATTTCTAGCGTGGTAATCATAGGAATAGGATAAGGAAGAGTAGGACACATACGGGGGGATATTTATCGACAGTCATTCAAAACTGTCGATGGAAGTGGAGGTGTTATGCTTCTGAAGTTCTTTGTGTAGTCTGCGTACACTCTGTATGGTTGTGAATTTGCTCCTTTACATTAGTGTACTACTTTTCTCGTTGTGATAGCATTCTACTTAGTCAGTGATGGGTGGATCACTAGACGACTTTCTAACTAATGGAACAGTGCTGTTGGAACGTGATAAGATTTCGAGATAAATAGCAGGAGTCTGTAACTCGGCGGGGGTCGTCTCTCACTCATCGAAATCAGATGGACTCAAATGATATATGTCAAAGACTGGAGGATACATGAGAATATGACAAGTAAGCGATACTCTAACGAATGGAGGGTTGAAAGGTGAGCTCTATACTTTTTCTTCTTAGTACTGTGGGCAAACATATTACAACCTCTTACATACGTCTCATAAAGTGACTGCAATGAGAAAATGATGGGCTAATACGAATATTTCTACAGAGACACAATCAACAGCAGAAGTTAAGTGTTCTCATGAACAATAGACAACTTTCTTCCGTGAGTTTTGTGTGCCTACAATTGAATGGACTGACATCTTAATAGATAAACTAAATTTACATATATATCTACATGCACAATTTCCTGTCTCTTATTTTCGTGGTCCACACGCTAAATGTATGTTGCCGCAAGTAGAATCCTTCTGCAGTCAGCTTCAAAGTTGGTTCCCAATAGTTTTCCTCGAAAAGAACATCGTATTCTTCCAGGGATTCCCATTTGAGTTCTCAAAGCATCTGCCCACGACTTTAGCGGGAGCCCATAGGAATGGTTCTATAGAGGTGTATTCTGAGGGAAACCTAGGTCTACATATTCATACACGTCTGATATCTGGTAGTCAGTAGCCAGTTATTTTACTTTTGCTCACTGGGTCAGCCTTTTGAGGATTTTTCTAAAACACGCGTGAGAATCGTAAAAACATACCGCCGTTTGAGTCCCGTATGGAGGACATAGTGATAGACATCCCTGGGGTTGTGAAGCTGCTGAATGGGTTGAAAATAAATAAATCGCCGGTCCTGATAGGATTCCAATTCGGTTTTACAGAGAGTACTCTACTACATTGGCTCCTTACTTAGCTTGCATTTATCGCGAATCTCTTGCCCAACGTAAAGTCCCCAGCGACTCGAAAAAAGCGCAGGTGACGCCTGTATATAAGATGGGTAGAAGGACGGATCCTCAAAATTACAGACCAATATCCTTAACATCGGTTTGTTGCAGGATTCTCGAACATATTCTCAGTTCGAATATAATGAATTTCCTTGAGACAGAGAAATTACTGTCCATGCATCAGCACGGCTTTAGAAAGCATCGCTCCTGCGAAACGCAACTCGTCCTTTTTTCGCATGATATCTTGCAAACCATAGATGAGGGTATCAGACGGATCCCATACTCCTTGACTTCCGGAAAGCGTTTGACTCGGTGCCCCACTGCAGGCTCCTAACTACGGTACGAGCATATGGGATTGGTTCCCAAATATGTGAGTGGCTCGAAGAATTCTTAAGTAATAGAACCCAGTACGTTGTCCTCGATGGTGAGTGTTCATCGGAGGTGAGGGTATCATCTGGAGTGCCCCAGGGAAGTGTGGTAGGTCCACTGTTGTTTTCTATCTACATAAATGATCTTTTGGATAGGGTGGATAGCAATGTGCGGCTGTTTGCTGATGATGCTGTGGTGCACGGGAAGGTGTCGTCGTTGAGTGACTGTAGGAGGATACAAGATGACTTGGACAGGATTTGTAATTGGTGTAAAGAATGGCAGTTAACTCTAAATGTAGATAAATGTAAATTAATGCAGATGAATAAGAAAAAGAATCCCGTAATGTTTGAATACTCCATTAGTCGTGTAGCGCTTGACACAGTCACGTCGATTAAATATTTGGGCGTAACACTGCAGAGCGACATGAAGTGGGACAAGCATGTAATGGCAGTTGTGGGGAAGGTGGATAGTCGTCTTCGGTTAATTGGTAGAATTTTGGGAAGATGTGGTTCATCTGTAAAGGAGACCGCTTATAAAACAGTAAACCAGAATTTGGGGCTGACTGCAGTACAATTTTACTGCCGTCAACTTATATTTCGCAGAAAGACCACAAAGATAAGATAAGAGAGATTAGGGCTCGTACAGAGGCATTTAGGCAGTCATTTTCCCTCGTTCTGTTTGGGAGTGGAACAGGGAGAGAAGATGCTAGTTGTGGTACGAGGTACCCTCCGTTACGCACCGTGTGTTGGATTGCGGAGTATGTATGTAGATGTAGATGCACAATGTTTCAGTTCGCAGGAAGGATCAGAGGAATCCTTCTGAGAAGGAGAGGACAACTGTAGCGAGTCTGGAATCATGAACAGTTGTCCAGAGTGGTGGGTTGTCGGCTGGGAGCAGTACAGCCCTGAATTACAGGCGCAGGTTTGCGACCTTTATTGTGATAGTGGCAGCTGTTAACGTGCGACCCAGTGGTGGGCATGGGGATGGGGGTGGAAGTCTTGTGGGGGTGAAGAAGAGAGTGAAACACCCTACAGCCCCCATAGACTGGCAGGCCTCGGCAAGTTTACTTTGGGAGCAGTACACCAGAACCTAAGTGACATTTCCAGCAGCATGACAAAGCATATGAGAGGCAGAACGCAACTATTGTTGGATATCTTGCAAGCCTTGTGAGACTCGATATTTCCGAGATGATATTCAGTTCAACTGTGTGTACAGTTGGAAACTGCCACTGGTCTTAGCCCACCACAAGTTACAGACCACAAGTCCTACCCACTAGGGAAAGACTTGAAGTTATCCACCAGTGGAGGACCAGAAGATGAAGAAGGCAAAGAATCACAAACACTTTCCACCAAGCCTCAGTACGAGACCGAATAAGCAAAAACAAAACCGCCTCCAGATTTTAATTTTTTTTAAATTTATTTCATTAACAGTACACAGTAACCCACCGCCTTGAAATGTAAGATGGGTCGTATGCTTCTGAATCTAACAGAAAAGACTTCTCATTGTTACAATCTTATTGGTATACATTAGTTAATGCTTGTTTTGAAATAATATAAAGACCATAATATATAAAGATTTCTCTGAGGTTACAGCGAATTGTATGCATAACAATTGTTAAATGGTTCCATATGATTTGTTTCTACCTAGTTGATGAGAGTATAATTTATATAATGCAAATGTCATAGAAATTTTTTTAAAAAAAGCAAAATGCAATACAATGAGTGTGGTGAAAATAATTTGGAGTATGTAGAGGGAAGTGATACACTGTATTTGGATGTGTAATATAGTCTAAGTAGCATGTTGGTTGATACTGGCCTATTTCTACCTATTTCAGATGAGAAGGTCTTGGTAAAACCTCGAGCAATTCTCATCTGAAATGGTTTGTGCTTATGTATGTTTATTGTGTCTCTGTGTACTGGTATATTACTGGGAGTGTTGCAAGCCTGGACACCATATGATATTGAGCAGCTGTTGGTTTGTCCTATTGTTGGTAGTTGCGGTATATTCTATGTGTTACCTTAGATACATACATCTCGTATTATACAGATTAAATACTGATACATGGAATACATGAATGTCAGCTTTACATGAGAAATACAGTTATGTTTGTAATCTGTTAGTAGAAATAGGATATAGTTCATTGCTACCTGAATGCATTATTCCTTACGTAACTTAATACATTATATTTTTAGTGTTATACATACTTTATACAGAAAATACATTTTATATATAAAATTCATTGATTGTAGCTTTGACTAAGGAAGAGAATATACTTCTGTTGCGCACAGTAAGACGAGCAATACATTACTGCTTGTGTGCAGGATACTTTAAACACTATGCAGTATCTTCAGTATTTTGTTGAGGAGCAGGAGCCTCAGAATAAAAGCTCCTCGAGCCTTCTCCTCCCAAGCGAGAATACCTTATTACTACAGTCTTAGTATTTGGTGTCAGTGATTGTTTGTTTTATGAATGTTGTGTTGTTTGTGACTGTGTTATGGCATGCAGTGTCGTGCATTGTTGGTTTGGGTTCAAAAATGATTCAAATGGCTCTGAGCACTATGGGACTCAACTGCTGAGGTCATTAGTCCCCTAGAACTTGGAACTAGTTAAACCTAACTAACCTAAGGACATCACACACATCCATGCCCGAGGCAGGATTCGAACCTGCGACCGTAGCGGTCTCGCGGTTCCAGACTGCAGCGCCAGAACCGCGCGGCCACTTCGGCCGGCTTGGTTTGGGTCCGTTACATGTTGATCCCTTCTGAGTCATGTTCACTTAGTGTTCCTTCCTCGGTCTCGGAATCTGTGGTCATGCTTGAGTTCTCCACATTGTACAAACCAATCACACCATCCTCTACTCATTGAATACCCCCTCTTGATTGTTCTGTTGGTCTGGTATCCAATCCATACTGCGCGCTAGGGTTCCTACACTGAGTGCGCTAGCCTAAACTTTGCATATCCTGAGAGGAGCCAATCAGTAACTCCAAATCTCTCTTGTCTGAAAAAGAAGATTTTAGACTGAGAAGGTGTCGTTCCCACAATAAGCATGGCCATTTTTGGCAAGAAAACATTTACCTGGACAGGACCATAGTCCTTCCTTTATAGAGAATTTAATCTTTCCAGGCTGATCGTTCCAATTTCTGAAAGAAGGCTGTTAAGCTTCTCAGAGTGTTGTGCTTGTGAAGTATATGTTTTTCTACTCGCTTAAAGAACCTGGTGACTTCCTGGCACCACAGAGTTACAGTCTTGCCTCAACTGAACATGTACACCAGCCTCTCTGTCCATATCGTCCCAGCTTCTAACATGGAAATGGAAGGAGTTTTATGATCTTCCTTCCATTTGCACGAAGGCTCAGTTTACAGTAGTCCCTCCTAAATGGATTCCTTCACCCACTTTCCGCCAGATGACCACCTTCATAACGGACTGCTGCTTGTTCCAGGTAAGACGTTTAGCAAACTGGCGCCCTTCTCTGTGACCCTAAGAGGAAGGGGGAGAGTGGTACAGCCAGAAGTCCCCACTGTTTTCCAGAATCATTCACACAGATTGGTCGCTGCAGTCAGTAGGTATGGCCCCCTGTCCATCTCTCTCCCTTTTCTCCATGAGCTCCACTACACACCCTCTCGGGTACAAGTTCTCTACAGAACTTCTGCCCGTAAATTTCCTCATATAAAAAGTCATAAACCACACCTGTCAAATGTAGTATTGGGGAAACCCAGAGATTATGATCTAAAATATGAATGTTAATCTGATTGACAGTGTTGCTAAAGTGAGAAGTGGCATACCACCTCTCAGTCTTCAGCTGTCTGACGATGGTTACCACCAATTTTGGTATCAGAGGAAATGGCTACCTAGCGTATGGGAAGCCTCCTGAAACGTCGTGGAAGTGTCTGTAATAGTTAACTGGCAAGCCTTATCCGTCTGCAGGAAAAAAATACTCACCATGGAAGGGCACTCTCATGAGCCATTTAATTAATTAGTCAATAAATTTGATATAAATGACGTGCTGCAAGTGGGTGGAAGAGAGGACGAAGGTACCAAAATTATGATTCAAGAGTTGGAGTAGTAAAGACGAGATTTTCTGTTGCGGGGAGGTATTTTAATGGAATTTCAATCTCTCATCGTAATAAAATGAGCTATACTACCGAATTTATAAAGTGATATGTAGTATAAACCTGATAACTTCTCTGTCTTGCTAACTTTAGTGACTTCTTAGGTGATGAGGCATTTGGTTACTTTAAGGGAGTTGAAAAGGAAGGAGGCATCCTGTGATACAGGCAGAGCATGCTCTTAGAGGTCCATTGTGAACCAAAAATGAGTTTAATATTCTAGTCCTGTGATGCAGGACGTGGCAGATATTAGACTGGTAGGAACAGATTTTTCTACCTGATGAGAGAAGACTTAGATGAATCCTAGCCTACGCCATCGTGTTGTATAGGAATTTCACGAGAAGCAACGACACTGTACCGATGTGACAATGTGTTTATTGTCCAATTTCTTCTGTCTTTAAAAAACTCATGTAAAAGGGAGGAATCTATGTTTCACGAGAGAAGATCAGAGTGTATGGACAACAACATGTACATTTCGGACTGAGTAAAGTGGATTGTTTAAACTGAGGAGTCTATGTCAAGGTTGGGACTGTTAGTCTGAGTCATGCCTGTTTGCCTCACATTGTGCCACAGTGAGTGGCAGGAATTGGCATGAGGCCTCAATCGACCAGAAGCCCATGGGCTGTGAGTGGCAGTTACAAAGAAAAGTTCCGGCTAACTAGCTCTTGCCTGCAGCCATAGGGACAAGTCCCAATTGTGGCGCCCTCTGGATGACTAAATAGCGAAGTAACAAGTACAGTGGGTGAGTGGCGACAGATGTGGACGTGTGTATCGGTGTATTGTGCGAGAAGATTCATTATGACGAGTCTTTGTGCTGGACGATTTTTCCCCCACGTAAATTGGTCGATTGACTGCCTGGTGACATCCCGCGACCTCTGAGCATCTGATAGGGCCAGTGTAAGGATGCTGGGGGATGGGCGTACAGCTTCCAGCATGACCAGTGTGGGTGTGGGTTTATCCCAGCTGGTGCGCGGGCAGCCACCCGGCAGTCGGCTTACAGTACATGCTTCATGATTACGAGTGTGTGATCATAAGGTTTGTTTTCAACAGACATGTTTAGTTTCCGCGACCGCTTCGGTCGCAGGTTCGAATCCTGCCTCGGGCATGGATGTGTGTGGTGTCCTTATGTTAGTTAGATTTAAGTAGTTCTAAGTTCTATGGTACTGATGACCTCAGAAGTTAAGTCCCATAGTGCTCAGAGCCATTTGAACCATTTTGTTTAGTTTCAGGTGAAAAAATTGTGATGGAGGAGGGTGCTTCTGTTCTCAAACATCAGTGCATACAGTAATGGCTCTGAGCACTATTGGACTTAACATCGGAGGTCATCAGTCCCCTAGAACTTAGAACTACTCAAACCTAACTAACCTAAAGATATCACATCACCGTATCGGTTTCGCAGTTCCAGACTATAGCGCCTAGAACCGCTCGGCCACCACGGCCGGCTTCTGTGCATACAAGTTCTTGAATATATTTCACGTTACAATATATTTGTGGCGAAAATTTAATAACTTGATTTTCAGAATGTTTGCATGTGACTGTCAAATGTTGAAAATGCGTTTTATTATGAAGAAGAATCATAGTAAAGTGGGGGTAAGTGTCTTAAGCGATATATTTGACTCTGTAAAATGTTAAACAATTAATTCGATAGATTAGTGCCTATGGACTATTTCCCGCCATTTTTGGTATCTCAGTTCCGCCAGCTCTCAGTTTGTCCCCAGAATTAACCAATAGGAATACAGTATACCGAGAAGGGATGAAAACATCTGTCTGTGTGTTTGGACACATTGATTCACACACAAACTGGTAGTAGGCGCTTGAGAGAGACAGAGACAGAAAGTGGGTCTTGAACTTCTTGGTCAGAGAAATGCCGCCACCTGGTTCTTTGTTTGGGACCTCAAGATCAAAGGAGGCCGACATGGGCTCCATGGTCAGAGGTATTTAGTATCAGGATCTGTAATTAGGACATTGGGCAGTGCTTGACCTCCGTGGCGGGGCCCAGACGATGGACGCGTGTGCAGGCGACCTTAAATGGTAGGTAACATACCACACTTCATTGTATCCATCAGTGCTTAAGGTTATTAGGTCTTTGGAAGTGGAGGAAAATGTGAGCTCTATCCAAATGGGGGAGCCCTGTCTCCAGCAAACTGATTAAATAAAGAATCATCATTGACTTGAATTTCATGATGTGGGATGGTTCTTCCCCAGCACAGACAGAGCCTTTTTCCAGCCAGTTTCCAGAAGGGTGGTGGAGGGGGAGTGGGGGAGGGGAGGGCTGTGGGATTTGCCAGAGTGGGAGGGATAAATTAATTGATCAGTGTAATCAATTAGACAATTCATTTGATACCAAAAGTGTGCTTCTATCGAGGAGGGTGAGGGGGAGTTGGGAATTTCCAAGAGAGGTGGGGAAGGAGGTTAGAGAGGGGATGGCGTGGGAGGTTCCTCAGAAGGACAGTTTATCCTCAGGGGGTCATAAATCAACCCCCAGGGGGTCGTAAACCACTTAGCATAACATTAGGTTTAGGGGAGCAGGAATGGGGAGGAGAGGTCGTTGAATTGATCACTTTAATTAATTGGCATATCAATCTGATATCAAAAGAGCACCAGGATCAGCCTAGCTCTGCTACTGACATACTAACCATTGGCTGGTGGCTATAATGTCCTGCTAATCTGTGCAAAAAATATGCAGTATCAGCAACAAGATGGTCAAATAATCTGTAATGTGAAAATTTGTAAATTCTTGTGACTCACGATAGATAGCTAGTTTTCTCTGAAGTTTTGCTTTCAGTATCTGATATACAAACAGATTGAAGCTGTTTTTCACCGTCAGGCAATGTTTGTAGCAACTTATTTCACCCTGATACGACATACAGTATTATATCCTGGGGTAGTAGAGAGATTCAGCGGCAGAGACTGGAGTGGAAGTCGTAAGTAAGAATTTAATGAGAATGGAGTGTGGTGGGCTAGACTTATAGGGTAGGACAGGTACTACGGTAGATGGAGCAAGCAAATTCTTTGGTGCATTTGAAGATACAAGGCACATGACCTAATGGAAGGTGAGTACATGGCATTACAAAACTTATAGCAGCAACGTGGATGCTGATCGTTGAAGACTGTAAGCCATGTTAAAGTCTTAAGAAGCCCCCTATCCACAACAGGATGTCAGATGGATAACAGTGAAGCTACTGGAAACTGTTGGAAAGTCTATATTACATTATAGATGAAAAATATCTGTAAGATGCAGTGGACTGAAATGTCGCCTCCCCCTCCCTCCCATATATAATATGGTTCACATTATTACATTTATCACTATATAACACAGGCCACTCCTCCAGCGGGATGTCATCCCATAGAACGATGAAAACTGACATCTGTTTTTGATAATTATACATCGCTCGGTACTACTACAACAAAGGTAAAATTCATTACTCACTCAAGGCCAGAACAGAATAGACTCCTCTGTTATCTGTAAATCAATTTGCAGTTCTATCAGTTAACGTATCAGGCTAATTTTTACTCGATCTACCTACGATTTTTGATAACACTGTTAGAACTATTAGCTTCAAAACGTTGCTCGTTGCTACAAGCAGCACAATGATCTGAGCGAATTGTAATCTGCGGATTGTTTCCACTTATATGACAAAGGTAAGTTTCAACTTAAGCTAGGCGCTTCGAAGACGTTCCCTCTTGTCATTAATGAAGGTATTGTCGCACAATCTTTGGAGAGTTCAGCATTGATCAAACGTACGGCCTCCGTCAACGTCATTTAACCATAGGTGCGGTGTTAAAATGAATTTAAGGAGTCTATATCTCTATGAGAAGATGGTGCGGTGTTGACTTACATTCTGCCAAATAAATTTCGGTCTAATGAGTTAAAAACTGCTTTCTTTTGAAAAATATACGATACCAGCGAAAAGTGCTCCTATCGGAGCACAAAAAACGAATATGTTCCTGTTTATTTTTAAAAAAATGCCTGAAAAGTGGAAAATCAGCTGCCTCATTCTACTTTCCTCGGTACCTTTCAGAATTTTCCCAAAACTTTTAACAAGCGAACACTTTCGTGCTTTTTTTTTAACATTCAATACAGCTCAAACTCTCACGAGATCTTCTAACTGTAGCTCACTCACATCCACTAGTCCATCGCTGTTAGTCGCTCACACCTATCCACTTTCAGTTGCCCTTTGTCACTCACTTATTCAGCCTCACTTATTGTCATTATGTCTTTGTGCCTCTCAGTCATCGTCTTCTATGTCACAGCCACAGTCCACTTCGTTCTTCTCTACTACTGCGGTGTTCTATCACTGTCACTGTCTCCTTGTTCTTTCTTACTACTAATATTTGATTCCTTCCTTCTTTCTGCTGTTGTCTGTTCTCACTGCCACTGTCTCTCCCTTCCTCGTTGTCCTTGTCATGTACCCCGTCTCTCATTTTCACTGGCTCCCACGCACTTCCAGTTTCTCTTTATTCCTTCCCTTGTGGCACTTCTTCTTCTTAGGGTGTCGATGACAACCATGTAAATGACATCAAATGCCCGGTCCCCTGGCCTCACGATGCCTGAGGAGATGGTGTAAATAGGGCAGTGTAGGAAAGGGATCATCATCTGTTTAACAACAAACGCACAGAACACAGCTTAGTTACCGCAGTGTCTCCATTATAACATAGAAATTTTCCTTCAGCCAACGCCTACGCAAAGACGATTAACTGATCTACATGCTGACCATGACAGGCTGTTTCCTGGGGTAGCTCCTCTTTTGGTGGAATCCAATCACTTTTAGCTCTTTGCTGCCAGTGTAGAAGCCTCTCTTCCGCCTTTGACTTCACCAAGAAAGAGGTACTTGAGATGAAGCTTCTCCTACTGCGAAGACGTAGAGCAACAGTTTCATGCCCGTGAAGTGGAGGTCTGTCGTCAGTATCGACATGCTGTAGCATGCATACCCATAGGCGCTTACCTTCTAGTCTGACGGCAAACCGACGAAGATGCTTGACTGATTAACAACAATGAGACTAAGCTTGTGAAGATCTACTTCTGATAAGTTTAGCTAAACATTGGTGAATGTTACACAAGCGCCACAGCGTATTGATTGACAATAAGGGTACGTAACTTCTGAAAGAGAATATGCATGACCATCGTTATTGAAAGATAAAGATTATTTCACTGGATCATGCAGTTCATCTGAAATAGCTACACTCACACATCTCTACACAAGTCTGCTTGAATTAACCATGGCTTATATTGCGCGTTTTATCATTACGCGTTTTATTGCTGTCGTGCCAAGGTCTTTATGATTTAAAGGAATGCATTTTTGAAATTTTCCTTATATTTGATCGTGGATCCACTAGCACTGAAGGTGACAAACTTATTGATGAACTCAATAAAAGACTTACTGCAGCCTCTATAAAGTAGGGTGTTTGATTGATGTAGGGTATGACCGCAGGACAGAAGATCATCTGAAATTGAAAGTCTAATATTCTCTCTTGGATGCACATCAAAATAAAGGATTACGAGAAAAGATCACGTTTCGGAAGATGACAGCAAAAAATGTTTTAGTACTAACGCCGACGGTACGTTGCTTGCGAGTGGAAGGACGGGGCCAAATAAGGGGTGAACATCATTCGTATGAAGACTTTTATTGATACTTGCCAGCGAAATACTTTATTAATTAGGCCAACAGGACCTTGACATATTAAAACAAAACTGTTAATTTAAACAACATTACTTAAAAACGTTACTTATAGTCGATCAACAATTTACCAAATATTTCCGTGAGATCAAATAACAAAAGGTTATCGTGTTTATTCATATACTTGCCCTCAAGTCTCCAAAAGTCATTCATGGCAACGTGATGCAAGAAAATTTAAATTTACAACAAATGTTATTCTGTTTCCAAAAACATAAAAATCTTGTGTGCCACTGGTTACTCTTGTCAAAATATATACAGTAAATTTTAATAAGAGAAGCGAGGTAATATTTCAGCAATTGAAGTTACATAACATTCTCTTCAAAGGTTCTGAGAGAACGGTCTTCAAACAGGTACCGCAAATATATTTCTTGAATGTGTTTCACTAAAATACATCTACATCTACATCTACACTCCGCGAGCCACCTTACGGTGTGTGGCGGAGGGTACTTATTGTACCACTATCTGATCCCCCCTTCCCTGTTCCATTCACGAATTGTGCGTGGGAAGAACGACTGCTTGTAAGTCTCCGTATTTGCTCTAATTTCTCGGATCTTTTCGTTGTGATCATTACGCGAGATATATGTGGGCGGTGGTAATATGTTGCCCATCTCTTCCCGGAATGTGCTCTCTCGTAATTTCGATAATAAACCTCTCCGTATTGCGTAACGCCTTTCTTGAAGTGTCCGCCACTGGAGCTTGTTCAGCATCTCCGTAACGCTCTCGCGCTGACTAAATGTCCCCATGACGAATCGCGCTGCTTTTCGCTGGATCATGTCTATCTCTTCTATTAATCCAACCTGGTAAGGGTCCCATACTGATGAGCAATACTCAAGAATCGGACGAACGGAATACAACAAATGATTGAGGTTGACGTAAAAGGGCGTTCATTAAAAGGGAACAAAAACAATTAAAGCTCCTTGATTTGAAACCACCACACGTCGGGCAATATGGTCCGGACGGACGGATCCGAAATTACTTAGAGCAGGCCCGATACCTTGCTCACCACACTGCTTTTCTAAGCAACCAGTGGCAACACGCCGCATGCCACAAACACACAATGATAGCCTGCTGAACAGAGAAGTAAGTTTTAAATAAAACGAGTAAAAACATAAGTCATCAGATTACAAGCAGATATTGCGGATAAAACAGTTGTTTTACTTACATCTGATAGTGAACAAGTTCAGCGGCCAACCTACATTCAACTTCAAATCAAGCACTTACTCCAAGAGGCGGAAACGGTAACCGCTTAACCGTCGCGTGGGACGAAAACATAGGCGGCAGGGAGACGCGAACTGCTAACTGATGAACCTCACCTATGTAAATATAAGCTTCGCTCGGAAGTGTAATCCATCACGATACATGCAACAAGATTTGTACCGGTAAGGCGCATAAGTTTGCGGGTTCTGAATGACTAAAGAAAGCGGCTTGGCGATTTAGTGCACAACGTGTCACAGAAAAAAATACTTTGAACGTCCTAAATAATGACGCATTATACATTAAAGCAATTTACAAAACACCAATAATTCAAAACACACCATTAAACAAGAGCTCTATGACAGTTACCGAATGGAAGCTATTACTTTTTGATACGGGCGATAAATTTCTCAAATTGCCTGGTAAGAAGCAGGAACAGAGAACAACTACAAAGAAAGCGGGACAGAATCCGATATAGATGCAGCAGGGCACAAACACGCGAACCAGTCACAATTACCACCCTCACAATGAAGAGCAAGATAAGTCTGTAAGAGTGCCGCGTCGTCTCGTCAGGTCCGCAGCTCGTGGTCGTGCGGTAGCGTTCTCGCTTCCCGCGCCCGGGTTCCCGGGTTCGATTCCCGGCGGGGTCAGGGATTATCTCTGCCTCGTGATGACTGGGTGTTGTGTGATGTCCTTAGGTTAGTTAGGTTTAAGTAGTTCTAAGTTCTAGGGGACTGATGACCATAGATGTTAAGTCCCATAGTGCTCAGAGCCATTTGAACCTCGTCACGTCAGCAAAGCAACGAACTGAAAGTAGCTCACCGAGCATACGAATCCGCTGTGCGATGACAAACATTGGAAAACTTGGAGCCTCCAGAAGATTTGTGGACGACGACGACCCACCGCTCGGCTCCAGACCTGGTCGGTCAAAGGAATAATGTGCACTCTCCCGCTTCCGGTGCACGTCCCTCGCGTCCGGGAGATGCTCAGCCACACAAACTTGGAAGTCTCACGGGCGGCAGAACAAACAGGCGGTCCTTCACCCCGGAGACCTGCGCTGCCCGTGCTGCTTCACACACTGCCTCTAACAGGAAAACGGTCTGGACGGCACTCACGCAAACGTGCAACGCCCTCTTCACGCCAAAAATTTCATTCCTGTCAACGATTCTTCGACCGCGAGCTGCTTACGGAAGATAGTCCACGGGTGTGACAAGCGTCACAATAGGACATCATGGAATGATGCCAAGGATCGATCAAGAGAAGTCTTAAGACACACCCTTCACATTCATCTAAATGCCGTAAAATGTCACCCCGACATAGCATATAGAATAAAGAGAATGCCAAAGAAAGAGAAGAAGAATTTTTGCGGAGCAGGTTCGGTATGGGAGAAAATAAAATAATAATAAGTAAGAGTGTTTAAAACAAGTTCATTATATCGTTTACTTTCCGTCCCAGAAACGCTTTTATCCGGTATCGTTAGTTTCTATCTTCGTGGATTATCTTCAGATTTACATCAGGCCAGCAAACAGCTGCTGCAGACGGCTACGTTGCAGAACGTTACGGCAGCAATAGTGCAGCGTGAAACTGCAGATTTACCCAGGTCGCATCTAGATCTACATACATACGCTGCAGGCCACCTTGATGTGCATGGCAGTGTATACCCCGTAGCTGGCTGCTGTGACATGCCTGAGACCGGTGCCGTAACGAAGGCATCACATTTCAACTGCTTCCTGCGTCTTTTTTGGTTTCCAACGTTCCACGTTTCACTTTCAAATAATTTTGTGTTCCAGAATTACTATTTCAGAAACTTTTCCTCAGCTCCATATCTATATCTGAAATCTTTCACTGCAAAAAAGCTTCCTTCGTCAGTGCCAATCTCTTTATGAAATTTTCCTTGCTTCGGGCATCGAATGTAATCTTGCTTCCTAGTTAAGAAAATTCCTTCTCTTCTACCACTACTACCTCGTTCGGATATGATGTTAAGCAAGTGATTATTCACCGTTGCTCTTTTTATCCTTAATCCACATTATGTGCTAAGTATCCTACCCATTCGTTTCATCATCTCTTCCTTACATCCACTCACAAGGTTTACGTCGCCTGCGAACATTATGATTGCTCTCTGTTCCCCTCGAACTCTTGGTCTACTTCATAAAGTTGGTTAGCAGAAGAAATACTACAATTAATCGACGAAGAAAGGAAATACAAAACTGTTCAGGGAAAAACTGGAGTACAGCAATATATTTCATTTAGAATTGAAATAAATAGGAACTGCAGGGAAGCTGCAGAACAGATGTGAAGAAACCGAAAAAGAAATGATCGTTGGAAGGACTGACTCGCCGTGTAGGAAAGTCAAAACACCCTTTGGTGAAATTAAAAGCAGGGGTGGCAATACCGAAAGGGCAGCGATAAGCGCAGGGTGGACAGTAGATAGATGGAAAGAGTACAATGAAGGTCCCTATGAGGGGGAGGAATTGTCTGATGACGTTATAGAGCAACAAACTGGAGTCTTTCGCCGCACAATCTGCTTAACAGTTCACGCACGCAAGTTGCTGACAAGAACAATATGCAGCAGAATGGGTAAGAAAATTAGGATATATTGGATGAAAATCAATTTGGCTTCAGGAACCGCAAAGACACCACAGGGGCAGCCCTGACGTTGCACTTGACAGTGGAAGAAAGACTGAATATAAATCAAGACACTTGCATACTATTTGTCGAGATCTAAAAAGTATTTGACAATGTAAAATTATGCAGGATCTTCGAAATTCTGAGAAAAACTGGAGTAACTGTAGGGAAAGGTGAGTAATACACAACATGTACGAGAAACAAGAGAGAAAGGTAAGATTAGAAGACCAAATACAAAGTACCGGATTAAAAAGGATGTAGGACGGGGATACAGACTTTCGCCCCTACTGTTCAGTCTATACATCAAAGAAGCAATGACGGAAATAAAATAAAAGTTGAAGAGAGGGCTTAAAATACAGAGTGAAAAGATATCAATGAACACACTTGCAGATGACGTTATTATCCTTAGTGAAAGTGAAGAAGAATTGCAGCATCTGTTGAATGCAATAATCAGTCCAGTGAATTCAGAATATGCATTGTGAGTAAACCGGAAAAAGATAAAAGCAATGAGAAGTAGCAGAAATAACAATAGCGGTAACTTAAGATCAATATTGATGATCATGGGATAGACGAAGTTAAGGAATTCTGCTGCCTTTGAAGCAAAATAACCCATTACAGAGGAAGCAAGGAGGACATCAAAAGCGGACCAGTACAGGCAAGAAAGGCATTCCTGGACAAGAAAAGCCCATTAGCATCAAACAAAAGCTTTAATTTGAGGAGGAAGATTAGATTAGATTAGTACTTGTTCCATAGATCACGAATACGACACTTCGTAATGATGTGGAACGTGTCAGGTTAATAAGAGGTGTCTATACAAGATATTACATTAGACAAAATATTACATGACACTCAGTAGTTTTTTTGTGGAGGTTGGGAAATTACCCACTTACTATATCCAAAAATTCACCTAATGAGTAGAAGGAGTTGACATTAAGAAATTCTTTTAATTTCCTTTTAATGCTATATGGCTATCTGTCAGACTTTTGATGCTATTAGGTAAGTGACCAAAGACTTTTGTGGCAGCATAATTTACCCCTTCTGAGCCAAAGTTAGATTTAACCTTGAGTAGTGAAGATCATCCTTTTTCCTAGTGTTGTAACCATGTACACTACTATTACTTTTGAATTCGTTCGTTTCATAAGTGAATATATATATTGAGAGGCTACAGTGAAGATTTCTAGCTCTTTAAATAAGTGTCTGCAGGATGATCTTGGATGAGCTCCAGCAATTATTCTGATTGCACGCTTTTGTGCAATGAACACGCTTTTACTCAATGATGAGTTACCCCAGAATATGATGCCATACGAAAGCAGAGAATGAAAATAGTTGTGGTAAGCTAATTTACTCAGATGTATATCGCCAAAATTTGCAATGACCCTAATAGCATAAGTAGCTGAACTCAAACGTTTCAGCAGATCCTCAGTGTGTTTTTTTTTTTTCAGTTCACCCCTAATCATTGCACACACCTAGAAATTTTAAGTATTCTACATTAGCTACTGATTTCTGATCGAAGTCTATATTTATTAATGAGGTCATTCCATTTACCGTGTGGAACTGTATATACTGTGTTTTGTCAAAGTTTAATGAGGGCCCATTTGCAGAGAACCACTTGATGATTTTCTGAAAAACATCGTTTAGAATTTCACCAGTTAATTCTTGTCTGTCGCGTGTGATAGCTATACTTGTATCATCGGTAAAAAGTACCAGCTTTGCATCTTCGTGAATATAGAGTGGCAAGTCATAAATATATATTACGAACAGCAGAGGACCCAAGACCGAACCTTGCGGCACCCCATTCTTGATTGTTCCCCAGTTTGAGAAATCACCAGTTTTTTGCATATTACGTGAACTGTTTATTTCAACTTTCTGCACTCTTCCAGTTAGGTATGATTTAAAGCATTTGAGCACTGTCCCATTCATACCACAGTACTTGAGCTTACCTAGAAGTATTCCATGATTTACACAATCAAAAGCCTTTGATAGATCACAAAAAAACCAACGGGTGACTTCTGGTTACTCAGAGCATTTAATATTTCATTAGTGAAAGTATAAATAGCATTTTCCGTTGAAAATCCCTTCTGGAAACCAAACTGACATTTTGTTAAAACTTTATTTTTGCAAAGGTGTGAAGCTACTCTACAATACATTACTTTTTCAAGAATTTTGGATAAGGCAGTCAGAAGAGAGATTGGGCGGTAGTTGTTGACATCAGACGTATCCCCTTTTTTTATGAAGTGGTATAACAATGGCATACTTCAGTCTATCTGGGAAAATACCCTGCTTCAGAGAGCTATTACATATGTGGCTAAGAATCCCACTTATTTCTTTGGAACAAGCTTTTATTATCCTGCTGGAAATGCCATCAATCCCATGTGAGCTTTTATTCAAGAGAGATTTTATTATCTTCCTAATTTCAGATGGAGAGGTGGGTGGAATTTCAATTGTATCAAATGGTGTGGGTAAGGCCTCTTCCATTAACTGTCTTGCTTCTTCTAATGAACATTTAGATCCTACTTTCTCTACAACATTTAAAAAATGATTATTCAAAATGTTTTCGACTTCTGGGGATTGTTTGAGATGTGGTGATAGAGAAGAATGTTGAAAATTAACTGGAATGATAAGGTAAGGAATTAGATGATTCTCTGCAGAATCGGTGAAGAAAGGAACAAATGGAAAATACTGATAAGTGGAAGGTACAGGATGACAGGACGTGTCTTAAGATATCAGGGTGCAACTGCAGTAGTACTACACGAACTTTGCAGAGGATAAAAAAACTGTAGAGGAAGATGGAGCTTGGAATATATACAACATAGGTAGAAGAGAAAGAAGTTGGGATTGGAATGAAGTTCGTGTCGGGCTGAATCGAACGAGTCAGATGACTAATGACTTAAAAATTTTTTTTTTCACTTACTTTATTACTGCACTGATGAAATCGATGTGAAAGACGAATATCTTCTTAATACTAATTTACATTTTTTCACTTTCCATTTTTATTATCCCCACTTCAGTTTTGATTCTGTAGATTGTATGTCTATCTCTGCACTTTGCCTCAATCTTTTAAGTATCCTGAACGTCTTACTTCACCTTACAATGAAGAAGACTTTCTGCAAGTCCACAATCGCTAGGAAAGAATTCCCATTTTTCTCCTGTCTGCCTTCCATTACTAAGCCCAATTTCAGAATTTGTTACCGTATTTTTTTTCTTCATGTTGATGAATAACTTATTTCTATCATTTTTCTGGACAGTTACTCCTCTGTTGTACAAGCCTTCGATATACTGCCACCTATCTGCTCTTTCTTCTGAATTTCATAGCATTTTATCTGCACGACGTAGGTTAGCTGCTTTATATTTTAGGCCGAAGTCAGACTTAATAGGCCGGCCGAAGTGGCCGAGCGGTTCTAGGCGCTACAGTCTGGAACCGCGCGACCGTTACGGTCACAGGTTCGAATCCTGCCTCGGGCGTCGATGTGTGTGATGTCATTAGGTTAGTTAGGTTTAAGTAGTTCTAAGTTCTGTGGGACTGATGACCTTAGAAGTTAAGTCCCATAGTGCTCAGAGCCATTTGAACCATTTTGAACCAGACTTAATATTCTGAACGCCACGTTGACTTTTGCCTATAAACACATCTTTCTCTACGTCTCTTCGCGTTAACTGAGTCTTCTATTGCTTCCTTGTAGAACAAACTTTATAATGAGACATGCACAATATTCTGTACGTTCTTCAGTATTAATTTATTTTGGTAACCGGTTTTTGGCTTACAATGCCATCATTAGATTTTAAATAAGATAGTGGTCTTTTAACCGAAAACCGGTTAACAAAATATATTAATAATGTAGAATATAAAGCATATTATGAGTTCGCTTATAACCTTCCACACGTTTCTCTCATTCATTCCAGCTTTTTTACACTTCCTGTTAATTTCATTCCGAGGCAGTCTACACTGCTGCGTTCATACCACATTCTTAATATTCTTACTTTTTCTTCTACCACCCTTAAGATTGTGTGTTTTCTCAGTCACTCATGGCTTCTTCGCCTCTACTTTCGTTATTCCTACGGTGCCATATCTTGCCTTGATTATTATGTCATTCTTCACTATGTTCCACCTCTCGTCCTCTGAACTACTCTCAGTTCCTTTGCTTAGGCCATCGGTTACTGCCTCAGAGGATTTCCATTTCATATAATTCATTTCGTCGCACAGTCCTTCGTCTTTATGTTCTTGTAATTCACCCTGCTGTTCATCACTACAAAATTTCGGTATGAATAATGATCAGTATTAATAACGAAGATGCTACAACTACTGCTATCACCACCACCACAACAACAACAACTACAAGTAATGTAATAATAATATAGTAGTAGCCGTGTGGAGTTGATAGTCTCCCATCGGGCGCCTCCCCAGGTGGCGGATAAGGGAATGCTCTCCAGATATGGAGGGTATCGGGGAAATAAAATACCCGGGGTGGACCAAAACTATCAACCGAAATCCACTAGCGTCTGCCTGGTATCCAGCGGTTAGTAGTCAGCGCCTGTTCGCCTAGATGGTGATCTCAACAATCAAGTCGTATTCCTCGTGATCTTCCCTCGGAAGGACCACCACAGAGTTAGTTTTCAACTTTAAAACCAAACATGATGATAACACAAGGAATGAATCCACTACCCCAGGCACCAGTCGGAAGGCTGGCTTTACCTGGTCATCGGATTCCGGGGGACCAGGAGCATCATGTTATGCCTAAGGTTGAGAACCAGATGACATCCAAATTATTAGACACAAAACAAAGACACTTCATCAGTACACTTAATACTAATACTCTCTTCAAACTGGGCAAGATCAAACAACTTAGAGACGTGCTGCAAAAATTCCAGATCAAAATCCTTGCATTCCAGGAAACACGATTTACCGACGAAAACCATTTTGACACAGACAACTACAGGATCTACAAAGGAAAGCCAATAGTTAAAACTAACGAGAAAGGACTCAAACAGTTTGGTACAGCATCCACAAATCTATCAGCGACTCTGTCATTGACTTCCAGTCTGCCTCAGAACGTATATCAACGCTTTCCGTCAAATCGGCCAACAAAGCATATACCTTGATCAACGCACACGCACCCACATATAACTATAACAAGAACAACCCCCAGAAAGTGGATGATTTCCGGAACGACCTTGAAGAGACGACAAACAAAATTGCCAAACACCATGTAATAGTCTTGTTAGGCGACTTTAACGCACAATTAGGCAAAGAAAAGAAATACAGGAGAATCACCGGAATCCATACAGCTCACAAGAGAACTAACAAGAATGGGGAAAGATTGATACGCTTTTGCGAAAATTTCTGCCTCTTAATTATGTCAAAACAATTCAAAAAACCCAACAAGAAACTGTATACTTGGAAGTTGCCCAACACAATGTTGGGTGAATTCCAGACAGACCATGTGGTCATCTCCAAGAGTAAGACAGCAGCAATTCTGAATGTGAAAATGAGAAGAGGATTTTTTGAATTAGACCACCATCTTGTACACATAAAGACCAGATTCCAGCCCAATAGAAAAAAGCCAAAACTAACCAACGTGCTGAGACCAGACCCCGAATACATAAAACTCAACAAGGAAAACATCTTACACGAAATTAGTCAGACAAACACCACAAATTGGACAGAATTTATGGACGTCCGCAAATCCGCGATGAAATTGGGTCAACCCCCGAGAAGGAGAAAACACAGGTGGTGGAATATAATATGTGACCAAGCAATAGAAGAAAGGACCAATGCCTGAAAAAAACTTCAATAGTCACAAAACATCAGAAAAATGGCAACGATTTCTAGTAATCCGAAAACAAACATCGAAAACTATTCGGAAGTAAAAAAGAAATTATCACAAATGGCGACTACATCAGGCAGAACAAGACTTTAAGATGAACGACACCAGGAATTTTTATAAGACGTTTAAAGAACATATTGCAGGATACCAGCCACCCAATCTTTGCTTGAAGAAACCGGGTGGTTCAGTAGAAACCAACACGAAGAATAACTGCCAAATCCTCGCAGACTATTTCAACAAACTTCTCAACTGCGAAAGACCTACAGAGGATATTCACTACCAGACGTCTACACCAAATCCCGACGCTAAGCCACCAACCGTCAACGAAATAGTAGAAATTATCAAGACACTGAAAAACAATAGAGCCCCTGGAGAAGCTAGAATTATTGCAGAACTATGGAAACTAAATGATGAAAGATTAACAAGAAAAATGCAGAAAATCGTATGAAACATTTGGGAAACAGAACAGATCCCTTCTGAATGAAAATGCGCACTCATCCATCCACTCCACAAAAAAAGGAGACAAAACTGAACCAAATAATTAAAGGTGTATCTCACTCGTGCCGGTCACGTATAAAATCCAATCAAAATTTCTCATGAATAGATTAGAAGAACAAGCTGACCCACAAATAGGAGAATACCAGGCTGGTTTTCGCAAGGGACGATCATGCATAGAACAGATCTGGAATCTGAAAATGATTCTCCAGATGAGAAACACCCGAAACACTGTGGTCACTTTCGTGGATTTTAAAAAGGCCTACGACTCAATAGACAGAGTAGCGCTCTGCAACACGCTGGAAGAATTCAGCATTGACAGAAAGACGAGAGCAATCATTTGGCAAACATTAACTGACACAGTCTCCAAGGTTAAATTTATGGGGGATATCTCTGAACCATTTGAAATCTAAACTGTAGTGCGACAGTGACAAAATTATCAGGACATGGGAAAAAGAAGTCAAAGGAATTCAAATTGTCATTAGAAAAGATAATAGATTCAATGTGAAGTGTTTAGCTTTTGCAGATGACCTTGCAATCCTCACAAATAAGAGAAAAGAAGCCACTAACGCCATAGAGAAGTTACACGAAATTTCACAAAGAATTGGCCTGCAAATCTTGTATGAGAAAATCCAGTATATAGAAAGAGTGCCACAAGACAAATTGTCTATTGAGACAACCCATGGGAAAATCGTACAAGTACCACATTTTAAGTACCTAGGAGAAATTTTCCAGTCATCAGGGATCAACCTAAAGGCCAATGAAGAAAGAATAAAAAAACTATAGAAAGCATATAAACTCACGTGGAACTATTATAACAAAACGTCCACATCCATTAACGCAAACTGAGGCACTACAACTCTTTCGTACTTCCAGAGGCACTTTATGCATCTGAAACAACACAAAAAGGTGGGCAAACTAAAATCAAAGAAATAAAGAAACAAGAAAGGAAAATTCTCAGGAAAATTTTTGGCCCGATACAAGAGCAAGGAATCTAGAAGAAGAGACCAACATCAGAATTATATAAATACACAGACAAGATTACGGGATACAATAAGGAAAAGAAGTATGCGGTTCTACGGACATATCCACAGGATGAATGGAAACAGATTTTCAAAGCGAATTCTTAAAGCCATCAACTCAGGCAGGGGAAAAACAAAATCGATAAAAGAAGTTGAATAGGACCTCAGACAAGCACACAAAACAGTGAACGATGCATAAAATAGAAATGAATTCAGAAACATCTTCAAAAAAACATAAATTTGACACCACAACACAGAAGAGACCAGGATACAAACGGACAGCGGAGCGAAAGAAACAACACAGTGAACACATGAAACTGCAAATGGGAGCTGAAATAGATGGAAGCATTGTTAGTGGAAAGCTGCTGCTATGACAAAGTCAAAGCTATTGATTTTGTGCGAGTTGTTACCGGAAATCATTTGGAAACTTTTTCAAAGTCGCACTCTACGAAGTTCGTCGACATAGCAGGAAAAATTACCATTATACTTGTGTGCGACGAAGAAAGTAAAGTGAAATTTTATCTCTGCTAATTTGCTCTAAGAGGTCTGTTTGCATAATTAACCACTGCTTTACTGGTACGCTTTAACTACGCTTCAGCGCTTCGCTGCAATTAACGCTGGGTGCAACAGCGTTTTCTCCGTACCTGGCAGTACCTCTACCCTCGCAAGGTGCGCTTTTCTACACCTTGCCATCACCTCCTGATCTTTTCTTTTCAAATTGTATGCGGTTTGCTTTTTCAAATACTATTCACCTAGTAAGTACAGTTCATAAATCAATTTTACATTGGCATCTTAGCTCCACCAACACTGATTATGCACTGAGGTGACAAAAGACGTGGGATAATACAAATATACCGAGGGCGGTAATGTCTCGTACACAAGGCATAAAAGGGCAGTACGTTGGCGGAGTTCGTGTGAAGAGGTGTCCGACGTGATTATGGTCGCACGATGGGAACTAACAGACTTTCAGTTCGTAATGGTAGTTGTAGCTAGACGCATGGGACATTCCCTTTCGGAAATTGTTAGGTAATACAGTATTCCGAGATCCACAGTGTCAAGAGTGTGTCGACAATACCACATTTCAGGCATTGCCTCTCAGCACGGACGACGCGGAGGCCGACGGCCTTCACTTAACGACCAAGAGCAGCGTAGTTTACGTAGAGTTGTCAGTGCTGACAGACAAGCAACACTGTGGGAAACAACCGCAGAACTCAGAGCGGGATGTACGATGAACGTATCCGTTGGAACAGTGCAGCGAAATCTGGCATTGTTGGGCTACGGCAGCAGGTAACCGAAGCGAATGCCTTTGCTAACAGCACAACATCTCCTGGGATTGTGACCACATCGTTTGGACGCTAGACTACCAGAAAACAGTGGCCTGGTCAGATTTCAAGTGGTAGGGGCTGATGGTAGGGTTCGAGTGTGACGCAAACCCCACTAAGTCATGAACCCAAGTTCTCAACAAGGCACTGTGCAAGCTGGTATGGACTCCATAATGGTATGGGCTCCGTTTACATGAAATGTACTGGATCCTCTGGTTCTATTGATCGATCATTGACTGGAAATGGTTACGTTTGTCTACTTGGGGACCATTTGCAGCCATTCATGGACTTCTTGTCCCCCAACAACGATGGAATTTTTATGGGTGACAATGCGCCATATCACCGGGCCGAAATTGTTTTGAGAACATTCTGGACAGTTCGAGACTATGGTTTGGCCACTCACATCATCCCATCGAACGTTTATGGGACATAAACGAGACCTCAGTTTGTGCACAAAATAGTGCACCGGGCACACAATCTCAATTACTGACGGCTGTATAGGTAGCATGGCTGAATTTTTCTGCAGGGGACTTCCAACGAATTAGCCGGCCGGCGTGGCCGAGCAGTTCCAGGCGCTTCAGTCTGGAACCGCGTGACCGCTACGGTCGCAGGTTCGAATCCTGCTTCGGGCATGGATGTGTGTGATGTCCTTAGGTTAGTTAGGTTTAAGTAGTTCTAAGTCCTAGGGGACTTATGACAGACGTTTCGTCCCATAGTGCTCATAGCCATTTTGTAAGTGACTGATTGCGGAAACGAACCATTTACCACTGAAATAACTACAGCGGGAAATATAAATTTATATGCACATAACATTTGGCCAGTATGTGAATATTTTACAGGCTGGAATACATTGAGCTCGGGTTAAAATTACAACATTTATACCCTTATTGACCACTTAGACAGAAAATACAGATTCATTTGAGCAAACAACCTGCCCATCCAACTGTATTGGTCATTTAGCACAGCAATGAGGTGTTAATAAAACTCAGATCTAATGAAATTTAAATTAATTTATTACCAAATAAAGACAAGTTGAAACAACCTCCTTCAAGTACGTACTAAATTCAAAAATGAAATGTTTAAAAATACTGTAAAAGTCCACTGAAATAACAATCAGTTATTTACTAGCGTCTCAAATTAATGCAGTTTAAATAAATATAAATAAACATGATAAAAAAACAGAAAAGAAAGAAATCGTTGCAAGCCGCTCAAGGAAAACCCGAATTTATATAAAGTAGAATGCCTATGACAACTGTAGCTCACCTTGGGTAGTCCATAGCCTTCAACCATTGAATTCTTACTTGTATCGCGGTATTTCAACATCATTATACCTCAGCGTATACAGATACGAGGATTTACCAAAGTCTAACCTGAAACAGGTCAGTGTCAGAAATAGGCAACAACTTTTTCTTATTTTGTTAACAAACAAATGTTTTTTCTGTTGCCCTCGTCCAGCTATTTCATTTGTTAAAGCACCTACGCCTGGGTTTCAAGCAGGATCCCTCATTTCATACGATGCTTAGGTGGTATTCCATGCAGCTGGAGAGCCTCTGCAATGCTGTTTGAGTTTAGGAGGAATGCCAAGCGAGCTGGCACATGAATGGAAATTTGATTTGAGGAGGAAGGCGTGCTAGGGTAATCCATGTAGTTGTGCAACGCCACTTTGACAGAGTGGCACATCCATCTACTGAGCAGGAGATCTGAGTTCGAATCCCGGCTTTGGTACAAATTTTCATTCGTCGCTTCAGTGTGTATATATGCAATAACTCATTTCTCCCATTCTGTCTCGCCTCCACGGTGACTCATATTATTTCTCTGTACCTGGCAGTACCTCTACCCGCACAAGGAGCTCTTTCCTACACCTTATAACCGGCTGGCACATACACAGCACTCTACACTTACGTCAGCGTTGGAGGGTCGTATGACCGCCTGATATCAGGTCTACATCATCCACAGAGCCCCAAAGTGACCAGTGTGCTGTTTTAAGGGGGAGACATACTTTCGTCTGGTGAGCTTACGAGTCGGACACACACTTGCTTCGAAAATAGTGACGTATCAGACAGTTTTGTTGAAAATGTCGGCGTCTGTAGGAGGCAAGTGAGATTCGCCGGAGCTGGAATTAAAAATTCCGTACGGTGCATCCAGACATGAAACGGGCCCAGCCAACACGAAGTGCGTGAAAGCAGGTAGGCGGCGGCAGAGTAAGCCGCAGGGGGGGGGGGGGGGGCGGAGTGCACCTGGAGCGTGATTCGTCTGGGTAATAACGGAGTAATGGGGAGGCTGCGAGGCGAGGCGAGGTGCGGCGGAATAAGCAAAACGCTGGTGCTGCCGGGTGGCGGGCGGGCACGGCCCGGCGCCCGTAAAGCGAGGACACTTTACGCGACAGCCGGGGCGCGACATGTTTAGGGGCGCCGCGCCACGCCGCGCTGTCTTATTAATGCCGTCTGCAGTAATTGCTAGCGGTGCTCGGCGTCGCTCGCAGTAATTCCGAGTGTCCCTGGCCCGTGTTTTAATTAAGTAGCGCGCGCGGGAGGCCGGCGTGTCGCAGGTGTGCTCGCCGCCCCGTGCGAGAGGCGGGAGGCGGCAGACTGCGCGGGTGGCGGCCGGGTCGCGGGGGCTGGGGGTGGGCGCCGCTGCCGCTGCGCACTTCATAATTCCCACGCACGGCGCCAGGAGCCAGTCGGCGCTTTTAATGGCGCAATTAGCTGTTCGCCAGAAGGAGTGCCGCCATATTCGCACAAGGCGGGTAATAATAAGGCTACCGATCGCTCGGTGCTCGAGGCGGTATGGATCGGACAAGGGGAAATTTTCTAAGAATTACAGCACGTACCAACAGTATTCCAAATGCTCAGTTTCTCAATTACGAAAAATTAGAAACGCCTGTGGAACAGATCGCGTAAGGGAGGCAACTACGTACCGCTTTGTGCCTTATATTCACACATCTTCTGGGACGAAATGCTAAGCTCCTTCAGAAACATGACATCAAATGTATTTCGTTTCCATCGACAAAGATAATAAGTCTACTTAGAGAAAACAATCCACTTCGAAGTAGGCCGACTTCGTAATATTGAAGAAGGAATGAAGGCAAACTACAGAACAGTTACATCGAGATCGTTAGAGAACGCGCACAGAAACGACCAGAATTGTAAGGAAAATCACCTGTGGTCTATAAGGCTGAAATGACGTAAGACCCCACAAACGGTCGTATACTGCATACCACTACAGTGTAACATCTTGTATGTGATGCATGTTGTTAGAAAAGTCGAGGGACTAAGAATGATGAATAGAGATGCAAGCAAGCAAATCATGTGTCCCGAGTACTGACTGGAGTCTTCTTCTTCCAGTTGATGAGTGTCCCGTGCTTACTGGTTAGTCTCTGGGTTTCGAAGTCCGCTATTTCATGATCTGGCAATTACTTATTTTTAACCTTTGTGGCCGGATGCCCTTTCTGCCGACACAGTCTTCAATTAAACTAAGGAAGGAAATTCGTGCGCAACATTGCTTTGTACTCTAGGTTATCGTGTTTTATCGGTGCTCACGTTGTATATACTTAGATACCTGTGGTTCCAAGCAGACACATAATTTTATTAAATTAGTATTTTTTCCTTAATCACTCGAAATTGCAAATCTACTAAGGTCAGTATTCACTTCCTTCACTATTCTGTCTGTTGTCTCCCACTGGGGTAATTTGCCGTGAATGTGTGACGTGGCCAGCTTGTGTGGCCGAGCGGTTCTAGGCGCTTCAGTCTGGAAACGCGCAACCGCTACAGTCGCAGGTTCGAATCCTGCCTCGGGCATGGATGTGTGTGATGTCCTTAGGTTAGTTAGGTTTAAGTAGTTCTAAGTTCTGGGGGACTGATGACCTCAGATGCTAGGTCCCGTTGTGCTCAGAGTCATTTTGTGTGACGTGTTATCAGGCAAATTCATGACTTTGGCTTTTCATAAAATATTTTTCTTCCGTTCATAAGAATAAATGTATACAATAATTATTTTGTGTACAAGGGGGACGCAAGGTAACTAAAATTTCTTTCCTGTAGCTGAGGAACGGTTGTGACCCATTTTCACTGATGACCTCAGATGCTAGGTCCCGTTGTGCTCAGAGTCATTTTGTGTGACGTGTTATCAGGCAAATTCATGACTTTGGCTTTTCATAAAATATTTTTCTTCCGTTCATAAGAATAAATGTATACAATAATTATTTTGTGTACAGGGGGGACGCAAGGTAACTAAAATTTCTTTCCTGTAGCTGAGGAACGGTTGTGACGCATTTTCACTTTTGAAACACACATGACGCCTAATATACGTGTTCGCCATCTTGCTCCTTTGCATCTTCATTATTCTGAGCGTAATGACGTTAAACGAGTTTTCCAAAATACAACTATCGGAATGTTCGTTATGACAATCTGAGGCTTGTGAAAGTACCTATCCAATACTTTCAGCTATTTTTCACACAGGGTAGTCCACTGATCGTTACCGGGCCAAATATCTCACGAAATAAGCGTCAAACGAAAAAACTACAAAGAACAAAACTTGTCTAGCTTGAAGGGGGAAACCAGATGGCGCTATGGTTGGCCCGCTAGAAGGCGCTGCCATAGGTCAAACGGATAAATTTTTAACATACAAACCCCAATTTTTATTACATATTCGTGTAGTTCGTAGATAAATATGAATATTTTAGTTGCACCACATTTTTCGCTTTGTGATAGATGGCGCTGTAATAGTCACAAACATATTGCTCACAATTTGAGACGAACAGTTGGTAACAGGTAGGTTTTTTTAAATTAAAATACAGAATGTAGGTACGTTTGAACATTTTATTTCGGTTGTTCCAATGTGATACATGTACAGTCGTGGACAAAACGAGTGAGACCCCTCGCCTTTTCGTTATGCTAATCCGCTCAGCTTTAAAGTCTGCTACACAGCATAACAGGCAAGGCGACGAAGTGCTACCAACATACTATGCACAGGCGTGAAATTGACAAACTATCCCAATTTTCTCAGACTGTTTTCAGTCCTGTGTGTGACTATATTAATACTGATTAGTGTGTTAAACACAACACATAAATATAAGATATAAATGAAAGAAGAAGCGCTAATTAGTATGAACTGTACTAATAAAAATGAATTTCAGCTTATCGAGATAACATAACTGTTTTAGTAGGACAAAGTACCCCAGATCTTTACGAATTAGCAAAACGGGTTTTAAGGGCTGGGTAGACAGATAGACGGTGAAGAAAGTGAGATTAATAGGGTTCCATGTTTACTGATTAGGTGACGAAATCCTAACAACAAAAATAGCTACGACAGTTACTGAACATGAGGGCCGCATAAGTAATTCCCCCTACTCTTTATTGGAAATGTTCTAGTTGCAGTCGATACATCAGTATATTAATCGTAGATATGCTTTCGATCCAAATCACGTTTACAGGAATGCAAATAAAATCCATTTGCCTATACACGTGGCAATTCATATCACAGTATTAATGCCACCGCGTTTTAGAAGTGCGAGCATTCCCATTGCTAGGTAGTTTAAGAAACACTTCGGCTAATGAACGTATTCGGGCTGTGGCGAGTCTAATGGAGAATTCGAAGCATTGTAGAATACGTTTGGCAGCTATGTAGCCGTTTATTTCCTGGGGTGGTGCAGAATTATCCTACTAAATTTACTCGCTTAATAACAGTATTTTGTTATTTCGACAAACATCCCGAATGATTGTCACATAAGCGGTCACATAAAGGTAGAAAATTCTTGTTTTCAAGTCAAGAATGCTCTGTGCAACAGAAACTGCAGATCATTTTGCCATTTTCATTGCGAAATTGCTGGCTTACTCAAGTCTGGGGTAATAATAGAGGGCTCTTTGCTTGGGTTGTCTGCTAGCGTAGTGAAAGGTGTTTGCTACTGCAAGGGAGGTCTGGTTTGTTTTCGGTTCTAATCTCGATGGAGGCAGATAGACTATCAGTAAAGCAATTTTAAAAAATTCTCGCGCCCCCAATACGTTTTATTGCTACCTTTATTCTGTACCGGCGCTCTGCGGATGTAAATATGAAAATCTTGTAGAATTTCATATTTGTTACTGACTACTTTTTCCGCTTCTGTCAGTAAGTGATTTGACTTATGTGGGGCGCTGAATGATTTTTAACTGAATTTCGTTATGAATCTTCAAGCATTGCTTAATTTGCACACTTTCATGGTTGGTCAGCAACGGTAATCCATTATGACTGGTCTGAACTTGACACAGACTGTTTCGCAGCCGAATGCGCATAATATTTTGCTAATCCGTAACGATCTGGGGTACTTTGTCTTACTAAAACAGTTATGTTAACTCGATAAGCTGAAATTCATTTTTATTAGTACAGTTAATACTAATTAGCGTTCCTTCTTTCATTTACATCTTATATTTCCTTGTTGTGTTTAACACACTAATCACCGTTAATATAGTCATACACATGATTGAAAACAGTCTGACAGAGTTCGGATAGTTTGTCAATTTCACGCCTGTGCATAGTATGTTGGTAGTACTTCGTCGCCTTGCCTGTTATGCTGTGTAGCAGACTTTAAAGCTGTGCGGATCAGCATAACGAAAAGGCGAGGGGTCTCGCTCGTTTTGTCCACGACTGTACCTTTGTGAACTTATCATTTTTGAGAACTCATGCTGTTACAGCGTGATTACTTATAAATACCACATTAATGCAATAAGTGCTCAAAATGATGTCTGTCAACCTCAATGCATTTGGCTATACGTTTAAGGACATTCCTCAAAACAGCGAGTAGTTTGCCTACCGTAATGTTCGCACATGCATTGACAATGCGCTGACGCATGTTGTCAGGCGTTGTCGGTGGATCACGATAGCAAATATCCTTACACTTTCCCCACAGAAAGAAATTCGGGGACGTCAGATCCGGTGAAAGTGCGGGCCATGGCATGGTGCTTCGACGACCAATCCACCTGTCATGAAATATGCTATTCAATACCGCTTCAACCGCACGCGAGCTATGAGCCGGACATCCATCATGTTGGAACTACATCGCCATTTTGTCATGCAGTAGTGAAAAATTAAAATGAGAAAAAATGTAGCTTATTGGCCACTTCATATATAAGTAACACGAAAATGTAATTAAATAACAAAAAACAACACGAATCTGCCCAGCGGATTAGTGTCGAGATCCGGTGTGCCGGCCAGTCTGTGGATGGTTTTTAAGGCGGTTTTGCATCTGCCTCGGTGAATGCGGTTTGGTTCCTCTTATTCCGCCTCAGTTACACTATGTCGGCGATTGCTGCTCGGATGCTGTCTCAACGTACGCGTACACCATAATTACTCTACTACTCAAAAATTGGGGTTACAATCGTCTGCTGTGAGACGTTCCCGAAGGGGGGGAAGGTCCACTGGGGGCCGAACCGAACAATAAACCTGGGTTCGGTTTGGGGCGGCGGTGGGACGAGTGGACTGCTGTAGCCTGTTGTGACCCACTGATGGCTACGGCGGGGACGAAGCCTCTCCGTCGTCTCTAGGTCCTCAGTTCCATACAACACAACACAACACAAGTCAATTAAATACCAGATTCACTATTGCTTGTGTGTGTGTGTTTGTTTGTTTTGAACTAATTCTCTGTGGGGCGTCTCATAGAAGTTCCATGTGCTGCAGTGTGCACTGTGCACTCTACCAGTATACGAAGTATCTTAGGACGGGCGGTACAGATCTCGGCGACGACAAAACCACCAGCAGTTGGTCAACGCATTGTGGTTGAAAACAAACCGGCACTTCCTGCTCCATTTGCAGAAATGCTGCATGGTGAGCACACCGATGACCTTGCCTCCACAGACAAGAGAAGAGATCAGCGTCCAGTGACTTAGCCTTTGAAGTGAGATTACAAGAAACAGAATTCTGAGATTATCCCCTCGAGATTATCTCCTCAAGATCATTTCAATTTGTCGCTATTCTACAGAATCTGTCCCATATATGATGCGTAATTCTGGTGGACTGTATCATTGTCTGCCATAACCTCTTCAGGGGAATCAAAATGTTATTCAATCACAAACTTTGTGGAAAACAGTTGGAGACCAGGGCCTGCGTGAACCGATGACTAGGGTGCAACATCTTCGCGAATATGATTACGTGACCATTTGACTTTTCCTTTGAGCGACGGGTTACTTAACTTATTAGTGGAGGAGTAGAATTGTGGCTTTTAAATTAACTGGAGAATTTCTTGAGTGCTGTAAACCGTCTATGCAGTCATTGTACGCTAACGTTCATTGCGCTGTGATATCGCAACTCAGTGCAAGTTGCGGCCCATTCTACAGATGGCACCCAGGCTGTTGCAATTCTCTCGCCCTGTACGAGAGGGCGCTGCTATCAAAATCTGTGCCACGCGATGAGTGAGAGTTGTGGAGCAGCGGAACGACACGAAACTGACAGGCGTCTGAGAAATCAAGCGGTGCTTGGCAGCTGACACTAAGAGTGTGCTATCCGTAGGACTAGAAGTACTGGATGCCCGGTGTTGTCTTGGAGTCCGGAAATCTGTTCGTTGCTATTACTGGAGAGTATGGACTTGGACAGCGCTTTGGGCCGTGTGTGTGTCTTGCATACAGCTCTTCACAATGGCCAGCACATGTTATAGTCAAGTCTGCCCCATATACGGCTAGCATTGTAACGTAACGAAAACAGAACAGATTCAATTGCTACGTGACGTATGCGGGTAGCGAGTCTGTGCATAATTGACCATCTTCTTATACTTCCTTTAACTGATTTGTGTGACTAGTTATGCCGAGTTGTGAATGTCGTGAGTAACATTACTCTGTCGGTCGCTGCAGCTGTAATGAATGAAGCAAATTTTGTATATGTGTTTTAATAATGTCTTTGCACCTAGATGATAAATTTTTTTGGGAGGGACTGGTAAATTAATAGTGATGGTCACCTTGTTAAATCTGGCATTCATTTCGACTATTTTGTGGGACTTGTGAGCAGGACAAGGTATTTTTTGCATTTATATCTAGGATATAGAGTAATTAAATTTTCTATTCTGGCACCATTAGCGCTGAACTTTTATTACCATTTTTTAGTTAATCAAAGTGAATTGTAATTCTTAAGGTTACCTAGTGTATATTAATTCTGTGGATTTTACTATTGCTTATTTGACATTATTTGTCAAACCGTCAGTGCTGTCCTGAAAGTCTGACTTAAAATTTGCTGCTCTTGGGAGTTGCTTAGAGCTTTCATTTATGTTTCCGTATTTACAGTCAGCCCTATCAGTTTTTTGCATTTTTTTGTTCTATTGTGAATACTCTGTGTATACTCTGATAAGAAAGGTATTGCCCCCACAATCTCCAACCACTTCCACTCCTCAGCCTCCATTGCTATTAATCCTATCGTACCACCATCAACACGCATTTGAATTAATTGACGGATATAAATAAGTGTTAGTTCCACAAAACAAGCGATTTATTCATCGCACCTTCCCCGATCTCTGTGATAGACATTTGGACCTCCTGGCTCCGTGGGCACATTTGCTAATTAGATTCATTTTGTCTCTCTTTCGGGATAATACCTACTCTGTGCATATCATATTGATTTGTAGTAATCAGCCAGGCACCCAGCTCAGTCAATTAATTGAACATTTTAAGTGAATCGTAACCACTTAAAATGAATTATTCTAAAATTTCAAGCTTCTATGTCCATTCTATTAACTCAGAATATGTATCGTTATGGAAGGTACCACCATACGCGCATGATCTTAGTGCCAGATTTGCATATATAACAGTTTGTGACCAATCTCCAGTGTGACGTAACAAATGTAAAACTCTCCCGCGTTGCTCTCCAGCTTCGAGCATGTTGACGCAGCAACGCACTGGACTCCCATTTGGCTTGGGTACGGTACAAATCCCACACTGCCGTTCCTGTGTAGATTTTCTATTGTTTTGCTAAATCGTTACTGATGAGGAAGGTAATCGAGATAAGTTCATAACGATTAAGACATAATATCGAATTTTCCGGAAGTGCTGTTCGAATCCTAAAAAATCTGATTTTATTCACGCGTAGCTTTCCTAAATTGTTACTACTGCGCTAGGGGGAGTTTTATTTAAAATAGATAACGTAACCTAAACTAGACTACCCCACTTCGCCTTGAAAGCAGCATGGCCACAACATCAACAGAGATAGCATTCAGTTTTGTATAGCATTTGTCGAGGATGATAAGAGCCTTTAGGAAAAATCAAGTATTGTGACTGGAGGAGATGAAGGCCTCATAACTGACAAGTTTTCAGTACCATAAGTAGTTTAGAAGGAGCTGCTACGCTAGAAGTATTCAAAGGTTTGTACTGAGAATCAAAATCGTAGGTCCATGAACCATCTCTCATTTGCTGACGCTATGCCTGTAAGTGAAGACCACACAGAATTAAGAATTACGATTCAAGCTGTCTGTACACCATTTGGTTTAGAGATCAATATCGGAAAAATATTTTATGAGTACAACTACTAAACCAGTGAAAATTGACCATGAAGCTACTGAAGCGAGTTCAAAATTTACCCCTTGGGGGGGGGAGGGGGGGGGAGGTAAAGTTTAGCTACAGAAACCCAACGAAGAGACAGAAATTCCATGATGAGTAGAATGAAGTTTGACAGTATTCAGAATGCTTCAGTTCATACTGATCGACCAAGATGGTCCGTTGAGATTGGAAACGGTCTGCAATATTTACACCTCGCCAATATCCTCTTACGACCTAGAAACATCGCCAACGGCAAAAGCTAACACTCATAAGTTACAAAGTGTACAAAGTACAGCTGAGGCGTAGACTGTAATAAATTAATTTGATGTGCTAAGCCAAAGATCCAACTGTCTATTTAAAATCCTTGATATATTTTTGATATTCAGTTTAAAAAATAACTCATCTACATGGATACTCTGCAAATCACAGTCAAATGCCTGGCAGAGGGTTCATCGAATTACCTTCACAATTCTCTATTATTCCAATCTCGTATAGGCGCGCGGAAAGATTGAACACCTATATCTTTCCGTACGAGCTCTGATTTCCCTTATTTTATCGTGGTGATCGTTCCTCCTTATGTAGGTCGGTGTCAACAAAATATTTTCGCATTCGAAGGAGAAAGATGGTGATTGGAATTTCGTGAGAAGATTCCGTCGCAATGAAAAACGCCTTTCTTTTAATAATTTCCAGCCCAAACCCTGTATCATTTCTGTGAGACTCTCCCCCATGTTTCGCGATAATACAAAACGTTCTGCCTTTCTTTGAACTTTTTCTATGTGCTATGTCAGTCCTATCTTGTAAGAATCCCACACCCTCAGCAGTATTCTGAAAGAGGACGGACAAGCGGAGTGTAGACAGTCCCCTTAGTAGGTCTGCTACATTTTCTAAGTGTCCTGCCAATAAAACGCAGTCTTTGGCTAACTTTCCCCACAACATTTTCTATGTGTTCCTTCCAATTCAAGTTATTCGTAATTGTAATACCTAGGTATTTAGTTGAATTTACGGCTTTTAGATTAAACTGATTTATCGTGTAACCGAAGTTTAACGAGTTCCTTTTAGCACTCATGTGGATGACCTCACACTTTTCGTTATTTAGGGTCAACGGCCACTTTTCGCACCATTCAGATATCTTTTCTAAATTGTTTTTCAGTTTGTTTTGAACTTCTGATGACTTTATTGGTCGATAAACGACAGCTCACCTGCAAACAACCGAAGACGGCTGCTCAGATTGTCTCCAAAATCGTTTATATAACACTGAGGCAAGTATAGCTTTTTAAATATTTTCTTTCTTCGTCCGTCCGTCTCCATCTAAGGACGCATTTTCTTGTTACTTTTGCTATTACAGATGCATTTAAGTGTTTACTTTATAGTAGTCCTATAGATATCCTGTTAATTTTTTTACTCTGTTTCAGTGTTAATTACGTTGGGAAGCGATTGGTTTAGTGGCATGTCGATTTACGCACCATTCACGCTCCGTTACGTGCAGATTTGCGTTCTTTATTAATCAAAACTTGCAGTCTAAATTTATTGTCACATAGTTTGATCAGTGGTTCTTTGTATAAAGCAAAACATTTTTCGCTCTGTAGTTCATATTATCACCGTCATCAACGGTATCCGCTTCAGACCAACGACTCTGAACATTTTGGGCAACATTAAGTCTAAATTCAATTAAAATTGAACTTCTTATGACCTACCTTTTTGTGATGCTTCTGCTGTGATAACTGTGATGTGTACCGACTCTGAACAATTTATTTTCGGAGGAATTAAGTACATTCATTACTTTTTAATTGTATTTCTTCCTTCATTTTGAACGGGATACACTGAAAGATACGAGGCATCAGCCTCAAGGTAAAGATCAGTAGCTAGGTGATAGGAAGAAGAGTATCCTCGCGAAAATAAGTAAACTGTGTCCAAGTATCCAAGTTTAGGTTTACTATGGTTCCCTATATAACTTAAAACCAATGTTGCGATGTTCCTTCAACACGACCACTGCTCTTTCCCTGGCCCATTCTTCCCAGCTAGTCCTCAGTCCCTGAAGACCTTGCAGCTGACGTAACTTTAAAGCGCAACGTTCCTTCCTTTTGCTGTTGACGCAGTCCGCTCTAAAGCTGCAAATAATGTGGGGCTGTTAGCGGCGGCTGGGGAGGCGACCACAGCACGTGGTCTGCTTTGTCTGCCGCGACATCAGGCGGGGCCGTTTAATGGCCGTCGGTCGCAATCGAAGTGAGTGTCCTGTCCCACTGCAGGCGCCCTCCATTGGGAAATAACGCCACCGCGTCTGAGTGGCCGTCTCGCCTCCCTTTCTCGCGCCGTACCAGCGTGCGCCTCTGCAGAAAGTACAGTGGACCGTAGAAGACCTACAGATGGAAGGTCCGTCCAATTTAGCAGCGTTCCTTGCCATTCGAGGTAGCCACAATTACATTAATGGCCATGTCGACTTTCCCTATTTCACTGTCCATTCACATTAATGTGAGTAGCTGTCAAACGCCTGATTAACAACCTCTAGCAGCACTGACCACTGCAGGACGTGCAGGAAGAGAGTCAATGAGATTTGGAAGATACTGACAGCTTGTGCAGCCACGCCACCTCTAATGCCTTGACCATTGCACTAGGTTTCTGGGTTGAGGAACCATGGCGCGAACAGACTGATCGAGGTTGTCCCACACAGTCTCGTTTGGGTTTTAATCTGAGGAGTGCTCATCCTAGAGCTCTTTGAACTACTCACGTACACTGCGAGCAATGTGACGCGTGGTATCCTACTGGTAAATGCCACTATACCGAGAAAAACAAACTGCGTATATGGGTGGACATGGTCACCGAGGATAGAGGTACCCTTTTGCTGATGCATTGTACCTTCTAGAATGACGAGAACTGTTCTAACGTATCGACAAGCGCCGGCACGAAGACGAAGATCGCAAGAGCAAAGAAGGCGGTGAGACGACGTCAGCCAGTACCCGCTGACAAGGACGGCACCATGACAGGAGCGCCCCCCTCTAGCCGAATAGAATATAAATGGCGCTCCTGCCAGCCTCGGCCGGACAGTACGCGGACAGTATTCGGACAGTACTAGCAGAGAGCACTACGATACTAGTGACGTGTGATCCATATGAAGTGCTTACATGGAACTTGCATACAGCAAAGGACTTCGTTTGCATGTCGCCCATTGCTTGAGGCTGTGGCGCCAGAGCAGGGGTCTGGACAGGTGGGATGGGCACGTTGAAAGTGGCAAATGCAACAAACAGACAAGGCAAGCAAAGAAAATTTCTGCAATGCCCACCTGAAAACACTGATTAGCAAAAACGACAAGAAACTGTTAAAGCAAAGAAACGCCCCCGCAAGGTAAAGACAAGGGAGAATTAAGGCGCCAGCAAAAAATAAAAAAAACCTGGGTCTGGCGGATACTCATTGCCAAATGTGGGATCCTGCCCACTCATGTCGTACAGGGTGCCTAAAGGATGGCGCGTTCTCGGAGTGTTATACAATAGTTCAAGCAACACTAATAGTTTTAATTCAATAAAGCAGATTTGACAATACTTAACCTTGAATTTACAGCGGTGTCGTAAGCTATGGGCGACATGTAAACAATCTAAGTGCTTTGCTATATACAAGGTCCATGTAAGCAATTGATATGGATCACACGTCACTGCTATCGTAGTGCTCTCTGCTAGTACTGTCCGAATACTGTCCGTATACTGTACGGACGAGGCTGGCAGGAGCAGCGCTCATATTCTCTTCGGCTGGAGGGCGCCCCGATCGTGGTGCGGTCCTTGTCAGCGGGCTGTTACCTGACGTCGCCTCACCGCCTTCTTTGCTCTTGCAGTCTTCGTCTTCGTGCCGGCGTTTGTCGATACGCCGGAACAAAAACACCGAATGAATACCACGAAAACACTCCTCCTGATCATAACGCCACCTCCTCCGACCCAGACCCTACTGACGATTGTTGCAGACGTTTCATACTGATCTGTCACAAAACGTTGTAAGAGATCCATGACTAAGGAATTTGTTGCTAGCGCATTCGAGCAGATGTAATTTCGATCGATTGCTCACGCGCTGCCTGCGACGTGTAAGCTATAAGGGAATCTCAGACCAAAGAGCAGTGTTGTATGCAGTAGGAACCGTGTGGCACTAGGAGTAAGTAGTAACTAGGAGTCGTGTGTATGAAGTTGGCTGGGCTGATCATGGGGAGCGATGGCGGTGCCTGAGCTATGTAGTATAACGTAAAAGTAGCCTAGCACATATGTACAACTGTTATATCAAGTCCCATGTAAATGTTTTAAAAAAAATATCTTAATAATAATTTTTCTTATTAACATTTACTTTTGACAATCATTCACAGAATTTACTAATTTCTCCAATCCGTGGTCATCCCGATTATTGTAAAGAAAAATCTTTTTTTTTAATTTTTTTTATACATGACATCTATGGGCCAGCATTGCACTGTGCTGTGCCAGAAAAATTTCTTATAGGAGCAGATATATATGCGTTATCCAGCGACCTTATTGAGGTAAGAATTTTCAACTTATTCAGTATGATCTTTCAGGGCCGTGACGCAGCACTGCTGACGTCCAAATTTACCAGTTTAGATTCGCAATCTGTTAATTATTGAAAGGTTATAAGTGAGCCACAATTTTATTGAGAGGTTAGTCACGTTATTATTTCCAGGTTACGGAATAATAAACTGTTGATAGGTTACGAAATTTTCTGTTGGGCGCTTACACTGGTAACCTCGCAATAATAACGTGACTAATCTCTCAATAAAATTGAGGCTCACTTGTAACCTTTCAATAATTGACTGTGAATTTAAACTGGTAAATTTTGGACGTTAGCAGTGCTGCGTAATGGCCCTGAAAGTACATTCTGAATAAATTGAAAATTCTTACATCAATAAGGTCGCCGGATAACGCGTATATATCTGCTCCTATAAGAAATTTTTCTGACACAGCCCAGTGAAATGCTGGCCGATAGATTTGTCACGTATAAAAGGAAACTACTGATTTTTCTTTACAGTAATCGGGATGACCATGGATTGGAGAAATTAGTAAGTTCTTTAAATTGAGATGAATGATTGTCAAGAGCTAATTTTTATAAGAAATATTATTATTAAGAGATTTTTAAAAACATTTACATGGGACTTGATACAACAATAATACATATGCGCGAGGCTGCTTTTACCTTATACTACATCGCTCAGGCACCGCCATCGCTCCCCACGATCAGCCCAGCCAACTTCATAAATGGTTGGTTCAAATGGCTCTGAGCACTATGGGACTTAACAGCTGGGGTCATCAGTCCCCTAGAACTTAGAACTACTTAAACCCAACTAACCGAAGGACATCAACCACATCCATACCCGAAGCAGGATTCGAAGCTGCGACCGTAGCGGTCGCGCGGTTCCAGACTGAAGCGTCTAGAACCTCTCAGCCACCACGGCCGGCTCCAAGTTCATACACACGACTCCTAGCTACTACTTACTCCTACTGCCACACAGTTCCTACTGCATACAACACTGCTCTTTGGTCTGAGATTCTCTTATAGCTTACATATTGCAGGCAGAGCGTGAGAAATCGATCGAAATTACATCTGCTCGAGTGCGCTAGCAACAAATTCCTTAGTCATGGACCTCTTACAACGTAATTCGTCTGAAAAGGCAACCTGTCGCCACTGAGTGAACATCCAGGTGCGGTACTGGCGTGAAAATTCCGGCCTTCGTCGCCAATAAACGGTATTCAACATGGGTGCATGAACCAGGCGTCTGTTGCAGAGGCCCATATGCAACAACTTTCGCGAAACGGCCGTTGAGAAGAAACTGTTGGTAGCCCCTTGTTTAATCTGGGCGGTCAGCTGTTAAACAGTTGCACATCTGCTCGCCCTTACACGTCTCAGTAGCAGTCGTTCACCCTGTCACATATTTTGCCGTTTCGGAAATGCTTCCACGCTTGGCCCGAATGCCAACGACCACGCCCATTTCGACGTCAGATAAATTGCTGCGTTTCCGCCTTATGACAACGCCTGTACTATTTTCCGCATCCCCCACGACACGCTTTATGTACCCTCCACTGCTAGTGCTTCCACCAGCCGTCTGTGAGTGGTTATTGCACGTAGACGTCGAACATAGGCGGTGGTCACATTACTGGGAATGGGCCGTGTAGAAGTGAAACAGCTCTTTCAGACAAGAGTCGGAACGTAAATCCAGATTGCTTCAAGCAGAGCACGAAATCTGGACAGTGTTCTGACTGGATTTTAGCCGAGGGAACAATAGGAACAGTAATTTTTGCTCAGTTCATCGATACTTGCAGTTTGTGCTTTGGAACTGAGACAAACATTGCTGTTGTTTTCTTTAGATCCTGTCAATTTTGGTGAAACACAGAACATACATGCCATGTTTCTAGTTGCTTCCGCCAGATGGGGTGACACATTGATTACAAACTTGGTCTCAGCCTCCGGATCAATGAGGGTCGAAGTCAACTCCTGCATTTGTTTTTTATGCTTAGACTGATTCCATAAATGACACCAAGCTAGTGGCAGATTTTTAAAAGCAGGCAGTGAGTGTCGTCGTTTTCCAATTGAGCCGTTCGGTGTCGAGGAAAATGTGTAGTACAACGTTCCTTGAACGTTTGTAACAACCTAAACTACGATCACAAAATCTGAATTTTTCCCATACGTTCTTTTCAGGGTGTTGGGTTTCATTTCGTGGGATATTAGCCAGTTCATTGGCGACACAGTGTCAATATGTTCATTTTGTGATTTCCAAGTCGTATGGTTTCCGTTTGCTCAGTTACGTTTTCTAGTAGGAAGTGTTATAGCTGAACAATTAACCTAGTCAGTTAACGACGTTATAATTTGAATAAAATTTCAAGGGAACGGAGAACTGGTGTCACTATTCTCATGTACAAGGCAAGAGTTAAGAAAGAGCCGTCCAATAACAGAGGGTTAGGCCTACTCACGCCAGCTCGAACTCATAACGCAAATAATATGGACTCTTTTTCCAGGGGCACATTATGGTTTTATATTCGGTAGGTCATGCACAGATGTAGTATTCATTCATAGACAGGATGTAGAGAAGTCCTTTGAATTTAACAGACCAGCTTGTATTTGTTTTATTGACTTGCAGAAAGCTTTCGATGGGACTGAATTAACACATGTGGTAAACCTGCTGTACAATCTTGACATGCTTCCAACTCAACAAAAACAACTGAAGACATTTATTCCAAAAGCTACATCTAGACGAAAATTCCTTCTCGGTTAACAAGCTGTGTACCTGCTAACAGTTATATTAGACAAGGTGACTTTAATCCCACTACTTTCTAATGTAGTCATGGACGAGGTGATAAAGAAGGTATTGGTTGGCAGTGGTTGTAGAACGGAGGACGAAGAAAAGAAATTATTTGTTATTCTGACGATTCTGCTAGCAAAAGTTGCAGATAACCGGCAGAAACCGTTAGATATATTTAACGTGGCAGCCAAAGAGGGCAGCCAAAAACCTGAATATGGTCATATCATCTTAAAAAAAACCAACTGTATGACCATATCTATGGAACCAATTAGATGCAATGTGCAGGCAGATGGAAAAGTTATTCAACAGGTAACGTTATTTTAATACCTTAGTGCTGAATTGTCAGGCAGTTACAACGGAGGCCAGGTAAAGTTCACAAACATCACCACTTCACGGAAACTGATCGTTGTCGCTCAGAATCCAAAGATCCTTTTTCAACTTGAATAAATCGCTTCCTGTACCCTCGCCATCTGTGTGCGGTCTATGTACTCGCAACCTCTTACATCCCTACGTACTGCTTCACCTATACCAGAATCAAATTAAAAATAGTTCCCGTCCCCCCTTCTGACAAAGGTTTCGGGAATTTTCCATTGGCTTCATGGAAAATGCTGATCAGTATGAGCACGTCTAGCGCTTTGTTTAACAGTGGGTCAGTACAGTCTGCACAGAGAACTAAAATGGAAAAAATTACTTAAATCGGTCAGAAGCGCGCGCACACACACACACACACACACACACACACACACACACACACACACACGATTTTATTTTTATTTTTAGAGACAATTAAGCTTTGCTCCACTACCAGTCAATACGCCTGATATATGGATGCCATGAAAAGAGGTTGTATAATGGACTGGATCTCAAACAGCCCACTCTACCACTTTGAGTGGCTAATGAGAAGCAAAACACAAAGCAAATATTGTCTTGTTATCAAAATTTACGTGAACGCTCTCCTCGTTAAGCAATTACGGCATACGCCGTAGTGTGCTTTCTACCTTGCCCTGTGTGCTGATGCTGAACAAGTTTCATCGTGCTGTGTCAGCTCAGTGATAGTTAACGATAGTTCACTCCTGCGAGGACTTGGGCTGCGCTGCAAGGAAAAGTATCCTCGCAGACTTCACGCAGCTGTGTTTCGAGAAAAAGCAGGAACGAAAGCGGATGTTTGTGGCCTTAAATCGGTCCTACTTTGAAGCACACAACCGCTGGCTGAACATATTTGGAAAGTGAGCAGATTTGCTCCATCAGTCTTGTTAAATTTGTGTCAGACCTTGTAAACGACATTTTCTGTAGGACCAGAATACTGAGTGTTTGAAAACGTATTGTACAACTTTAATGTGTTACAGCTTCCAAAGTAATTAAGATATTCACGTTATGATTGACTTATGCGACACACTATGTCACAAAGGTTTTATGCCATTTTATAAATTTCAACGAATGCCCATTTGCCAGCATGCACAACGTCCACTCTGTATTCATTCTCAATCTACACCCTGTGCAACATGTCCGCATCATCTTTGGCAATGGTAGCAACTACTCGGTTCTTTAATTCATTGATGTGGTTGACAGGCGTTTGATACCCTTTGTCCTAGCCGTACACCCATAGAATGATGTCCATCGGTGTACTGTCAGGCGACTTAAGAGGCTAGGGAACTGGACCACGCCTGCCAATCCGGCGGTCTAGAAACACCAGTGAACATCTAGCACAGTTTGAGCCCAATGTTTCTTGATGGTCAGTCAGTTGTGGTACCGCTAACAGATCCTGCATATCAAGGTAATAGAATTAACAGTTTTTTTCTGAAAAAAATGGTCCCGCAATGCGATCAACCATCAAAACATAGCACATTCACTTTCGGGCCGTGAAGTACCTCTTCCGTCACAGTAAGCGAATTGTTTGTGCCCCATATGCGAATACTGTGTTCTTTTACCTTACCACACACGTGGAATATTAATTCGTAAGAATATGCCAAGTTGTTTAGAAAATTTTCATTCTTCTCCAAACGGTGACGAGCACACGTTGTGGCTTGTCGTCTGGTTTCAATGCATGCAATAGTTTCAATCGTGATGGATGTACCTGTAAACGTTTCCGTACGACCCAGTGCACGGTCGCCCTAGGAAATCACAGTTCCTGCGACGCTCTCTGAACAGACTTCTACGGCGAACGTTTAAATGCAAACCGTATCCGTTGTGTGTCAGCTACACTTGTTCCAAGTCGTCCAGCACGACGCATCACATCATACCTGTACCAACGACATATCAGTGTCCGCGAGAGCGGGTGCTTCTTATACTGTGTGTGAAAGTTCCTTTCAACCTGCTTGTCTGTTAGGTCTGAATAAACCATTCCATACGCTGAGCATTTTCTTGAGCCGTTGTCAGTATCCTTCACCCGCGGAAACCTGGAACACACACAAACAAAACTTTATGAGTTGGTCTGTCACATAAGCCAAACATGGTATGATTATCTTCTTCAGTTTGGGTGGTATAAATACACTCCTGGAAATTGAAATAAGAACACCGTGAATTCATTGTCCCAGGAAGGGGAAACTTTATTGACATGTTCCTGGGGTCAGATACATCACATGATCACACTGACAGAACCACAGGCACATAGACACAGGCAACAGAGCATGCACAATGTCGCCACTAGTACAGTGTATATCCACCTTTCGCAGCAATGCAGGCTGCTATTCTCCCATGGAGACGATCGTAGAGATGCTGGATGTAGTCCTGTGGAACGGCTTGCCATGCCATTTCCACCTGGCGCCTCAGTTGGACCAGCGTTCGTGCTGGACGTGCAGACCGCGTGAGACGACGCTTCATCCAGTCCCAAACATGCTCAATGGGGGACAGATCCGGAGATCTTGCTGGCCAGGGTAGCTGACTTACACCTTCTAGAGCACGTTGGGTGGCACGGGATACATGCGGACGTGCATTGTCCTGTTGGAACAGCAAGTTCCCTTGCCGGTCTAGGAATGGTAGAACGATGGGTTCGATGACGGTTTGGATGTACCGTGCACTATTCAGTGTCCCCTCGACGATCACCAGTGGTGTACGGCCAGTGTAGGAGATCGCTCCCCACACCATGATGCCGGGTGTTGGCCCTGTGTGCCCCGGACGTATGCAGTCCTGATTGTGGCGCTCACCTGCACGGCGCCAAACACGCATACGACCATCATTGGCACCAAGGCAGAAGCGACTCTCATCGCTGAAGACGACACGTCTCCATTCGTCCCTCCATTCACGCCTGTCGCGACACCACTGGAGGCGGGCTGCACGATGTTGGGGCGTGAGCGGAAGACGGCCTAACGGTGTGCGGGACCGTAGTCCAGCTTCATGGAGACGGTTGCGAATGGTCCTCGCCGATACCCCAGGAGCAACAGTGTCCCTAATTTGCTGGGAAGTGGCGGTGCGGCCCCCTACGGCACTGCGTAGGATCCTACGGTCTTGGCGTGCATCCGTGCGTCACTGCGGTCCGGTCCTAGGTCGACGGGCACGTGCACCTTCCGCCGACCACTGGCGACAACATCGATGTACTGTGGAGACCTCACGCCCCACGTGTTGAGCAATTCGGCGGTATGTCCACCCGGCCTCCCGCATGCCCACTATACGCCCTCGCTCAAAATCCGTCAACTGCACATACGGTTCACGTCCATGCTGTCGCGGCATGCTACCAGTGTTAAAGACTGCGATGGAGCTCCGTATGCCACGGCAAACTGGCTGACACTGACGGCGGCGGTGCACAAATGCTGCGCAGCTAGCGCCATTCGACGGCCAACACCGCGGTTTCTGGTGTGTCCGCTGTGCCGTGCGTGTGATCTTTGCTTGTACAGCCCTCTCGCAGTGTCCGGAGCAAGTATGGTGGGTCTGACACACCGGTGTCAATGTGTTCTTTTTTCCATTTCCAGGAGTGTAATTGCTGATGTAGGGTACCTTTTGAGATATCATGTTCACGTACAGTAAACCATCTGTCCACTGCCACTAATCAGCGAGTAAAGTGAAACTCGCTGCACCCCAAGCACACACTTCTACATCGAAAATCTGTTGCACACTATAATGGTAGAAAACGATAACTTTTTAGTAATGTAAGCAGTCTATTATTTCTTTTTCTTTCAGTCCTTGCACAGGGTGACAATTATTTAACCATATGAAGAAGAAAAAACGTAAATAATTTACAAATTGCGGCGTGTACACACTTTGTTCAACGTTTAAACCTCACTACAGATATTCGGATTTACGTAGCCCATGTTCGATATGCCTGCCATTCTTGGCGATGATGTGAAGCAGACGAATAGCGAAATTCTGCATGACCCACTGAAGTGTCGGAACATCGATGCTGTCGATGACATCCTGAACGGCTTTTTTCAGCTCAGCAATGGTATTGAGGTTATTGCTGTACCTGTGTTCAGATCCGGAGAATATGATGACCAATCGAGGCCCACGCCAGTGGCCTCTGGGTACCCCAGAGCGAGAATGCGGCCCCCAAAGTGCTCCTCCAGGATATCAAACAATCTCTTGTTTCGATGGGGGTCGAGCTCCATCTTGCAAGAACCACATCCTGTCAAAATCATGCTAACTTTGGATAAAGGAGATGAAATCATCTTCCAAAACCTTCACGTACCGTTCGGCTGTCACCGTGACATCAAGGAATATCGCACGGGTTACTCCGTGACTGGGCATTGCACACCACACAATCATTCGTTGAGGGTGAAGAGACTTCTCGATCGCGAAATGTGGTTTCTTAGTCCCCAAAATACGCCAATTTTGCTCGTTGAGGAACCCATCCAAATGAAAGAGGGCTTCGTCGCTAGACTTAACGAAACCATACTAATTCTCATCATGGCCCGAGCCAACCATGCAGTTAGAACGTCCGAACGCAAGTCGTTCAGAAGCTGCGACGATTTTATTCCATATAGCTCCATAATTGCAACACTGTACATCACGACAAATGCATTACACTCGTCTGTCCCAGAAAGTTGTCATAGTAACCCGCTACCCACTTTTGATCTCTGCTAATAGCAAAATTTTCAACTGCCAACCAATTTTTGTTTTACAGTAATGACGATACATAAAGTAACTACATTATGAAATTTATAATGCCGAGTTGCAGCAAGTTAAAGCATATAACAATAATTACTTACAAAATACTTAATGTTAAAAGTTTGTGTAAACCTGATGAAAATATCTTTAATCCCCAACAGCCTACCGCCCACCATGAAATCTGGATCGCCCACTAGTGGGGAGTAGGGACCAGTTTGAGTACAACTGACGTATGCAGCCACAGATTAAGCGACAGTCGCAGTTGAGCTACCGATGCTAAAACACACAGTTCGCGCCTTCCCGCCGAAAGAGTAGCGGACTCGGGGTAGTGTCCTCGCGGCTCCGCTTCCCACGGTGTTTGCGACGGCCCGGCAGTAACCCTAAACTGGCTCGCGCCCCGCCTAATGCCCGCTAACGAAGGCGGGCGTATCCGGGCTTATTACTGCCGCCCGGCACCCAGATATTATTCCTTCTAATTGGCTTCCTGGGAATCCTACACCTCGGCGCTAATGCCGCGTAAGCCGCTTTCAGTCTCGCGCCCAATATGACTGCGCGGCCCAATCAATGGCGCAGCGACAATGGGCGGGGTGCGGGAATCCCCCGGGAGAGTGTGTCCCCCTCCCCCGTCCTACCGACCGTACCCCGCGGGTGGGTCATTACTCAGCCGCCGCAAATACCAGCTGCGGCCGCGCGCCAGCCCGGCAGGGTTTTAAAAGCGGAGCGCGGCGCGTCGGGTTGCTGGCCGCGGGGACGAACTGTGTGACAGCTCTCGCACGGGAGCAGCAGCAGCATACAGTGACTCGGTGGCGTACTGCGCTGCTCCATAGGTAGCGGCCGTGCTGTTGTGGCACTAACAGAGCGTAAAGCCATACGGCATTACGAATCGTCGTATTGGGAAAATACAGGTATTTCTAAACGCTGACCAGATTTCAAAACTCGATATTTATTGATCAAAACATGCTAGAAACATGGGATTAATAGCAAAATACTCATAAAATCTTAAAGTTTTAGCAGTTCTATTGCAAATGCACTATGCGTCTACCAGCAGCAGCACGAACAACACTCAGGCGATCATAAACTTCACACACCGTATTTGCTTTTACAGAAGTTATGGTGGGTGTAATCTGTTCTTCATCTCTACTATATCACGCGGTAAAAGAGAGATGAGCACACTTTCCTTCGCATATTTTCCTAAGAAAAAATCGCATGAGGTCGTGTTTGGTGATCTTGGACGCGAAGAATGAAGGGCAGTACGCCCTATCCAGCGTTGAGACAAAGTGTCGTTGAGAAATGGACGTACGTTGTTGTGCCAGTGTGTGGAGCTCACTCCTGTTGGAAAATGAATTCATCGCAGTCCCCCTGAAGTTGTCGAACTAGGCAGTTCTGCAGCATTTGAAGACAGCTTATTCCAGTCAATGTGTTTTCCTCTATCAAGAAGGGAATGTTCACTTTTACACGAGAAATGGCGAAAATAAAAAAACAAAAACAAAAAATTACTCCAGGTGAGTCTCTTTCGCGTACAGTAATGTCACGAGGGTTCTGGAGCCCCCAGAGGCTCACGTTATAAACGTTTAATTTACCGCTAACATGAAATGTTGCTTCGTCTCTGAAAATTAATCGCAGCAAAAATTTTTCGTCTTCCATGTCGTCTAGCAGATCATTGCTGAAGTTGTAACGCCGGAAATGCATATCCTCCTATTTCCATCTATTGTACCATAATTTTTTCCTTATGTTGTTACCTGAATATATAACATTTCTGTGTCTTTGTATATTGTAATTGTTTTACTATTTGTATATATATGCATTCATGTCGATGTATAATTGGTTTGTTTTGTGAATATTATTTGTATTTCAACGCTGGTTCTGGCTTAGGGAAAACTATACTATCGAACGAATACATCGATAGGTCGTGTGGAGAACGAAAGTGTTTAGGATCTTTGGTAGTGTGAACTCTGCCGCGTGGAGCGCGGGCAGAGCAGTGGGAGTCTGGTTGGAGTAGTGCGATTGAGCAGGGGTGTTGTGTGACGCTCCCGCAAGTTGCCGGGCTTTCGGGGTTTGGCAGCATGTAATTGCGATCGACTGGCTATGGTAGTTTCTAGCACGGTGTCGCGGACGGGAAGCATTAGCTGGCACACATCAAGAGCCCGTTTCGCCTGGTGACCGTGTCGAGAAGAAGGCGCGCCAGCATCCAGCTTCTGCAACAGCGACGGCCGACAATGAGGGACTGTCGCCACCTCCTCGACCGGCGACTTCAAACCTTCAATCAACCAACAAGGAAAACTAAAAGCACGTAAAGTTTCAGAACTGTATGGCAGACCTCAGCTTTTCAAACTGTTCAAATCACAAAATTACAGCAACGTAGCATGGACCTTTGTTGCTCATTGTCCCAATTGCATTGCCAAGCAGGGTCCCTTCCTTTTCCGAAATGAACCTGAGTGTCGTTGAAATTCAAACGCCAGCATTAAAATAATATAATTCAATTTCACTGCTTTAATTTCAAAGTTCAGTTAAAGTATTCATAGCTGGCTACAATATTTAGATTACACGAGCACAAATTAAGAGTGTGAGTTTTGTTAGTATATTTTAGCCTACCTGTGACTGCAGCTCAGCTTGGTACGTACAAAATTTTACTATTGTTAATTGTTCAGAACCATTTAATTCAAGTTCAAAGTTAAATCTCTTATTTCTAAATTGCGTAGAGTCAAGTTGCTTTTGAAATGATTGTTGAGGTAGTCCAAGACTAACCGTATTTTACTGAATTTCGATGTGCTTCAGAAAGAAAGCTCACTATTAACTTCAGTCACTAAATTAACTTTCGATTTTCCGGTTTTATTAATTCTTTTGCTAAATTAAGTCAGAGTGTAGCGAGATTTATTACTTCTGACAAACTTTCAGTTTTCACACTACACGTGTCAACCTTCAGTTGCCACGCTTCTAGTGATAATTATATGTGTAATAACCTTTCTTTTTCAGTTACTATAGTAATTGTCCTTAGGACTGGCGACCGTAATTTCCCCCAAATCTCAAATATCTAATTACCGCTAGTTAATTGTTTACGTAACGGCAGCACATTTACTTTCTTCATTAACTTTACCCCTTTTCAAAATTAATTTCCACCAATTTCATTTGCTTTTTTCCTTTCATTTAGATGTAACCCTTTCCTCCCTCTATACCGACAGATTAACTTTGGTGACGATTGCTTTTCCTAAATTTCCATTAGGTACACGCGGTTTAATTTTTCACTGTCATTAAGGTCGATAAGTGAGGGGGAGGTTACACGTGGCGACCTGGTGACAGGACAATCTTCAGATTTGAGGTTGTTCTGGACACGAATTTTGTTTGGTGCAAATGTCGTAACAAAGTATTGGTTACGAGCAGATAGTTACGTCAGCGAGATTAAGTAGTGGGAGGAATCCTAATTAGATTTGAGATTTGTTATTTATATTGAAAATTATTAAAATGAGTGAAAGCAACAATTACCAAAATTTGGTAGACTTGGATACGGAACAATCGGTCGAACAGTGGGAAACGCGCACCGCGGTACCCATTGTTCAGGGGCAGGCGGCTAGCGTGAAAGTCGCGACCGCCGAAACGCAACAAAGAGCAGAAATGGAATTCCAAACTTTAGAAAATGTTTCGGAATCGGAAGTGAAAATCAAACCTGAACCCTTTGATGACGAATACGCGGGGACAATTAAAGAGGAAGCCGCTACAGAAGTAGAACCGGTAGTTTCCGGGAATTTAGCTGATTTATTGAATGTTTTGATTAACTAAATCAAGGCTCAGTCAAGCAAGATAGAAACTCAATCGGCAGAAATTAAAGCTCAGGCTGCCAAGCAAGAAGCTCAGTCTGAAAAAATTGACAGGAAGCTAGACAATCAGAACAAAGCTATTAATGTTGTTAACAACAATGTTGGAGTTGTTAACGCAAAAGTTGATAAAATCAAAGAAGATATTGTTGTGATTAATACCGAAATCGGTAATCTTAAACAGGAAATGATAGGCGTTCAGGCGGAAATTGCGAGCATAAATACGCGTTTTAATTCCGAAATTAGCAGAATCGAAAAAAGTGTAGGAGAAGCAGTTGCTCCGATCATCGAGAATAAGGTGACGGAACAAATTCAATTAGTGGAAAAAGAGGATCAAAAGAGGGTGGAAACTTTAATGGCTTTAGTATCCGAAGTAGATACCAAAGTGACGAAGCAGGCTAATACCTGCGAAGAGAAAAAAAAGGAAGTAGAAACGCTTGCGACAACCACTTGCCAAGTAATTACGAGAGTGTCGGAATTAGAAAAGAAACTTGACGAAAAACAGAGCTATGTGCCAATCTGTGCACATAGTTCGGAATTGTTGACGAAAGAGGAGCGGTTCGACCCCTTGAAAAAAGGCGGTATACACGCGACGGATTTCATTAAAAATTGTGAACGAGTTTTACCCAGATCATGGACTAATGAGAGAAAAATTAATGCGGTTATTGATGTGTTGGTTGGTGATGCCAAGCGTTGGGGCTTAAACCTCAACATTACGAACCTGACTTTTGACGAGTTTAAAAATTTGTTTCTGGCTGAATACTGGTCAGAGCAAAAACAGCAAAGTGTCTGGCGCGAATTTGTCGTATCGAGGCCTTTCGATGCGAATTCGCGCGGCTCGATGAAGGAGTTTTGTGAGGGCTGGATCCGCAAGTTGGAATATTTGCGTGATCGCCGCACGGAATCCGAAATAGTCTGGGAACTCTACAAGAAGCTTCCAGATGATACAAAACGCTACATAGGAAGCAATTACAGGACAATCAATGATTTCCTGGAAAGAGTTGAGGACGAGGACAATTGGCGCAATAATCGCGAAAGTGGAAGAGGCCGTGGTAACAACAACGGGTACCACAGCAACCACAACAACGACAACTATGTGAATAATGCATACCGCAATCTTGGCAGCAATAACAATAGTGGTTCGGGCCGTAATGACAATCGATACAATGCAAATAATAACAGGAATGACGGAAACCAGTATCATACTAGCGTGATACGGGATTCGCAGAATAGTAATAACGCCAGAGGGTGTGATCAGCCGCCTCAGCAGCATCAGGGGAGCGTATCTGCTGGGACGAGACAGGGAAACCATTAGCCGCGCCGGTGAGGGGCCGACCAGGCGTGGAGAAATTTTGGCGGCCCAATAACAGTAGAAAACCGAGGTGTCGTCGTTATGAAAATTCCGTATGGAATAATCAACGCGTGAGGGTGCCAGTGTTAAGAGAAAGGAGTGCGCCCACAAGTAGTAGATCAGCTGTATACACGGCAGTAGAAAATACATTCACTGTCAGTGAGAACAGTTTAAGTAGTGTTCCGGAAATCGATTATAAAGTGGCAGCTGTAACACCCACAGCGGAACTGGAGATTGAGTTTAAGAATGATTCGCGATTGTTGAGAGAAGATCAGATGTCTGATAACACGTCCGTCATTGAGCGAGGGGATGCAGAGAGGGATGAGGTCTGGTTAAGTCAGTTCGGTCGCTTATACGACGAACTAAGAGATTATAGGGGCCTGTACGGGAGAAGTGTTTATGGGGAGCGCGAGCAGGAATTGCCGCGTCTCGTCCCATAGGAAGATAGCAATTGTGAAGTGATAGAAAGGTCTGGCCCTAACCGGCAGACTTTACTAGAAATAGTTGATGTTAATGGGGAGCACGAGCAAGATTCGTCGTGTTTCGTCCCGCAGGAGTTAGATGTTAAAGTAATAACGGGAAGTTCTGGCCCTAACCGGCAGACTTTACCGAAAGTTGTAGTGGTAGAAGTAGCCGACCCATCCGACGCGAATATCCAGTTTAAACATTGCGACAGTATTAAGGAGAAAGATTACGAAAATTTTACTGATAGCCGGACACAATTGGTAGAAAAGCACATAGATTACAGCGTGTATGAGGTTAGAGCTGACATTATACGGTCAGACGATAGCAGTGTGGGTTGCGCAGATCTAGAGGAAGTAATTGCAGATACTACTGGGCATATTCCTCCAGGTAGATTGGCAGATGAGATCAATCTGACTAAAGAGGAATCAACGAAGGTGACAATTAGTGAATTGATAGCAAAGCAACACTCACTAGTTGACGAGTTACAGGAAAAGGTTTCGGTATTGGAGGCGAAGCTACAGACTAAGCCTCAGGACAGACGTGTTGAAATTAAAACTGTATGTGAACAGAGGCTGAAAAAGCCGCCAGATAAACCGGATTTAGGATCTAAGCCGGATGGTTTTTTCTGGAATGACCTGGATATAGACGAGGATTTACTGTGGGAAAATAAAGAAACAGTCGAGGACAAGTGTAGACAGATAGTAGTGTCTGTTAATATCCACGACCTACAACTAAACGTGTTGATTGACACCGGTGCAGAATTGAGTGCTGTATCTGGGTAAATATTTGAGTTACTGAAAGACAGACCTGGCATCGTAGTTATGCCAGTAACAGGAGTGAAAATTATCGGTGCTACTGGGAAGGCCAGTAAACCGGTCACAAAACAGGTTTTTGTCAACTTCGAGATATGTGGGGCACGATTTGAACAAGAGTTTGTCGTCGTGCCAGACTTAACTACGAAAGTAATTATCGGGTTAGATTGGCTATTAAAGTACCGTGCAGTGATTAACTGCGAAAGCAAAACTTTGACATGTATGTCACTAGATAAAACAATGGTAGTTGGTTTTGACGAGGCAGGTAACGGTGTGCATAGGCAATACCAGCCTATACACATTGTTAACTGGCCGGATGACATTGACGTAGGAATGAGTTTGAACTGCCGTAACATGAGGAATTTCGGCATTGACAATAATGTAGAAAGTGAATTGGAAAGTATTGTAGACGGTGTGTCAAACGTAACACACGAACAAAGACGAGGCCGACTTTCCCGTACCTATTGCCATCACAACCATAGGGCATGGGCCAAATATGAAGCACAATTTAAGAGAATTATGAACACCTTGAGACATGAATCGACGGGATTTTCTCCAGAGGAAATCCTGTTGGATGACAGAAGCAAAAGTTTAGTGGAAGAGATAATCAAATTCCCTCCACGGATTGACATTAGTATTGGTGTGAAGAAGGATCGTTTGCGAGAAGTAATGAAGCTAAAAGCCGATGCTCGCATACGTCGTCATGACGCTAAAGCGCGTTTTTCTAAGTTTGCAATCGGAGACTTAGAACTTGTAAAAGCTCATGAGAAATCGAGCGAGTTAGACCATGAAATCTCTAAATTTAAGTTTGTTTGTAATGGACCATATAAAGTCATTGGTATACCTCACACAAATGCTTATTGCTTAGGGTATCCAAGCTCTGGAAAACTATTAGGTATACGGAACATTGTAGACTTGAAATTGTACCAACCTAGGATCGATTAATACCACACAATGGGTAATTTATACAGTATGTAAAATAGAGTGTAAGATTTAACGATTTGCTAGATTGCCATGCTTTTGACTGACCAAGGTCATTAAAGAAGTTGTAATTAATAAGTAATTTACGTTGATTAAATGATTTAAGAGTTACTGAATATTAATCAACTTAAAAATCCAAGCTGCTAGTTTAAGTTTTCAGCTGAGTCACAGTAGATTAAGCAATGTAAATATGATTTTGTAACTAGCTGTAAGATTCCATGAATATGTGTTTACTAGTCATTGCCGATGTACTTAGACGCTGTGTTAAGTTTCAGGCTAGTACATGCGTGTGATGATGGACAGTGTTGAGTTATCCACTGTGATAGTATTGATGGACTCCTTGAGATTACTCGGGAGTGAGGTTTTCCGAAAGAATTCAGTGAAACGGACATTCTGGAAATGCCGTTACACAGGCGAGTGAGATCAAGCGTGCCGCACAGGCGGGCGCAACAATACTGGCGAGGCGGAGTCGCTGTCGGCTCTTGTGCCGCTGTTGGCTCTTGTGCCGCTGTCGGCATTCTTTGTACTTGCGAGTACGGAAGGCGGAGTTGTTTTTCTTCCCGGACAGCTGATGTGAAAGAATTCTGCTGTCAATATTTATGTTCTTTTCGATCTGATGTGTATTATTTTCTTGTTTACCGTTTAAGTGGACTCTCATGGCGAGAGTATTAATTATGAAAAGGTTATATAAAATGTGTATTCTATGTAATTAATTATTAATTTGCATATTTGATATACCTGTTTTTTATGACCATGTACTCTGATTAATTCTGTAAATTGTATTCCATTTCTTAATACTGTTAGGAATTTTGACATTTTTAGAATAGCTAAACCATTTTTCTATGTTTTCTATGAATTTTAATATGTTGTCAAACTGTTTTATTTTGTGCAAGACGACAAGAGTGGAATAAGATTAGGAGTGTCTCCACTCAATTATTATGGTCCAAAAATTGGTTTATGGTTAATTAAACGAATGCCAAATTTTGTTGATGTTTTGAGCATATGCATTTCCGCTGTTTCTTTCTTGGGACATTTTCTGAGTCTGTTTAGGTTACACGAACATCCTCAGACAATGTGGGGCACGTGTAACGCCGGAAATGCATATCCTCCTATTTCCATCTATTGTACCATAATTTTTTCCTTATGTTGTTACCTGAATATATAACATTTCTGTGTCTTTGTATATTGTAATTGTTTTACTATTTGTATATATATGCATTCATGTCGATGTATAATTGGTTTGTTTTGTGAATATTATTTGTATTTATACGCTGGGTCTGGCTTAGGGAAAACTATACTATCGAACGAATACATCGATAGGTCGTGTGGAGAACGAAAGTGTTTAGGATCTTTGGTAGTGTGAACTCTGCCGCGTGGAGCGCGGGCAGAGCAGTGGGAGTCTGGTTGGAGTAGTGCGATTGAGCAGGGGTGTTGTGTGACGCTCCCGCAAGTTGCCGGGCTTTCGGGGTTTGGCAGCATGTAATTTGCGATCGACTGGCTATGGTAGTTTCTAGCACGGTGTCGCGGACGGGAAGCATTAGCTGGCACACATCAAGAGCCCGTTTCGCCTGGTGACCGTGTCGAGAAGAAGGCGCGCCAGCATCCAGCTTCTGCAACAGCGACGGCCGACAATGAGGGACTGTCACCACCTCCTCGATCGGCGACTTCAAACCTTCAATCAACCAACAAGGAAAACTAAAAGCACGTAAAGTTTCAGAACTGTATGGCAGACCTCAGCTTTTCAAACTGTTCAAATCACAAAATTACAGCAACGTAGCATGGACCTTTGTTGCTCATTGCCCCAATTGCATTGCCAAGGAGGGTCCCTTCCTTTTCCGAAATGAACCTGAGTGTCGTTGAAATTCAAACGCCAGCATTAAAATAATATAATTCAATTTCACTGCTTTAATTTCAAAGTTCAGTTAAAGTATTCATAGCTGGCTACAATGTTTAGATTACACGAGCACAAATTAAGAGTGCGAGTTTTGTTAGTATATTTTAGCTTACCTGTGACTGCAGCTCAGCTTGGTACGTACAAAATTTTACTATTGTTAATTGTTCAGAACCATTTAATTCAAGTTCAAAGTTAAATCTCTTATTTCTAAATTGCGTAGAGTCAAGTTGCTTTTGAAATGATTGTTGAGGTAGTCCAAGACTAACCGTATTTTACTGAATTTCGATGTGCTTCAGAAAGAAAGCTCATTATTAACTTCAGTCACTAAATTAACTTTCGATTTTCCGGTTTTATTAATTCTTTTGCTAAATTAAGTCAGAGTGTAGCGAGATTTATTACTTCTGACAAACTTTCAGTTTTCACACTACACGTGTCAACCTTCAGTTGCCACGCTTCTAGTGATAATTATATGTGTAATAACCTTTCTTTTTCAGTTACTATAGTAATTGTCCTTAGGACTGGCGACCGTAATTTCCCCCAAATCTCAAATATCTAATTACCGCTAGTTAATTGTTTACGTAACGGCCGCACATTTACTTTCTTCATTAACTTTACCCCTTTTCAAAATTAATTTTCACCAATTTCATTTGCTTTTTTCCTTTCATTTAGATGTAACCCTTTCCTCCCTCTTTACCGACAGATTAACTTTGGTGACGATTGCTTTTCCCAAATTTCCATTAGGTACACGCGGTTTAATTTTTCACTGTCATTAAGGTCGATAAGTGAGGGGGTGGTTACAAAGTCACCCGTTTCCTTTTATTACTAACCCGAATAGCTCGCACTAATTGTAGTCTGTATGGTTTATAGACCACACGACGCAGATTAATGCCAAAACGCCGACGGAAAACACGCCTGGACCTAAATCGCTGACTCACTCTTTGCAAACTGCAGCACACAAAACGGCTTCTGTTGAGCGGACGCCATTTCATTTCTGGCTGACTGCAGACCTGAGAAGATACATTGATCGACGTCTAACTGCTTTTTTCTGTAACTCCAGGCCACACCAATTCAGAAGACAGACATTTCTCTGCCAGCACGTTCCTTATTTCGTAAATAATATCGTCCAAAATCAGGTCTTTGGTAGCACCCTCTACAATGGGACTATAAAAGCGATCTGGTTCAATTCAGTCCTGAGGCCCATCCTAGAATGTTGGTTAGTTGTATGGCGCCCGTTACGAATAGGACCAATAAAGTTATTGGAACTATACAAAGAAGGGCAGCAAAAATCTACATCAACGTTTACATACATACTGCGAAAGCCACCATAATGTGTGTGGCGGAGGATACTCCGTACCACTAGTAGTCTCTTCTTTTCTGGTCCACTCGCAAATAGAGCGAGGCGAAAATGACTATCTATATGCCTAATTTCTCGAGTCTTATGTTCGTGATCCTTACGCAAAATGTATGATGTTGGCGGCGGTAGTACAGCTCTGCAGTCAGCTTCAAATGCCTGTTCTCAAATTTTTTTCAATAGTGGTCCTCGAAAAAGCTTCGCCTTCCCTCCAGGTATTCCCATTTTACTTCCCGAGGCATCTCCATAATACTTGCGTGTTGTTCGAACCTATCGGTAACAAATCTACCAGCCCGCGTCTGAATTACTTCGATGTCTTCCTTTAATCCGACCTGGCAGGGATGTCAACCACTCGAGCAATACCCAAGAACAGGTCGTAGTAGCCTCATATATTTGGTCTCCTTTACAAGTGACCAACACTTCCCCAAAATTCTCGCAATAAATCGAAGTCGACCATTCGTCTTCCCTACCATAATCCTCACACTCTCGTTCTGTTTCATATCGGTTCGCTACGTTACGCCCAGATACGTAAACGACATGGCAGTGACAACGGGGCGCTACTAATGCTGTATTCAGACATTATAGGTTCGTCTTCTCACTCATCCGCATTAGCTTACATTTTCCTAATTTAGAACACCAACTAGAAAGCTTGTCTAAGTCATCTTGTATCCCCCTACAGTCACTCAACTTTGACACCTCCCTGTACGCCACAGCAGCATCAACACGGAACCACAGATTCTTGCCCACCTGTCCACCAGATCATTTATCTACATCTGCATATACACTCCGCTAGCCACCAAGCTGTGTGTGGCGGAGGGCACAATTCGCACCAAACTCACATTTCCCTCCCTCTATTCCACTTGCGGATCGCGCGAGGAAAAAACGACAGTCTGAACGCCTCAGTTAGAGCTCTAATTTCCCTTATCTTTGAATCGTTATCAATGCGTGATCTGAAAGTTGGTGGTAATAATATATGCTCTACATCCTCCGTGAAGATCAGATTTCGGAATTTAGCGAGCAGCCCCTTCCGTTTAGTGCGCCGTCTATCAGCAAGTGTGTCCCACTTCAAACTTTCTATGAGATTTGTAACACTCTCGCGATCGCTAAATGTACCAGTCCCGAATCTTGCCTCACTTCTTTGGACCTTCTCAATCTCTTGAATCAGACCCAACTGGTACGGGTACCATACAGACGAACAGAGTCACTCATATATCTAGGAACCTATTCCATATGCTCGTACCTTCGTAAACAGTCTGCAATGGGGCATCGTGTCAAACGATTTTCCGAACTCTAGAAGTATGGAATCCGCTTCGTAAACAGTCTGCAATGGGGAACCATCTCAAATGCTTTTACGAACTCTAGAAATCATGTATTTAATGTGGAATGAGACAGTGGCTCTTTATCCAGTTCTCACTATATAATGCAAGAAGGGGAAGCTGAGTTTCGCAAGAGTGATGCTAAAATCGTGATGATTCGCGGATTAAGCTCTTCGGTCTCAAGGAAATCTATTGTATTCGAACTCTGAACATGTTCGAGAATTCTACGGAAACATTTGTTGAGGACATTGCTCTGTAAGATTGCGGGTCCGCTATTTTGTCCTTCTTATGTACAGAGTTCACCAGTTCCTTTTTCCAGTGGCATGAGACTTTGAACTGGACGACAGATTCGAGATAAATGCAAGCTATGGGAAGGGCCAATGCCATAGAGTACCCTTTGCAAAATCAAATTGGGATTCCATACGAACCTGGTGACATATTTGTTTTCAACTCTTTCGGTTGTTTCTCTACGCCAGGGATGCCTGCTACCATGTCGTTCATAAGAGAGTCTGTGGGATGGTCAAACGACGGTTTGTCTGTACGAATGGTCGTAATTTTTTCGACCTGTGCAAGAGTCCTAAGCATATCTTGGAAAATATGACTGGCAGACTCTTGAAGATAGACCGTATCCCACAAAAGCCTAATTCCGAAGTTTCTAGAAACAGCATTATGTGTGGAGTCTGGAAATATACTGTTGCTCCCGACGTACCGCTCCTGTAGGGACCACGGCGGCAGGATTACACAAATTATAGCATACATAATGATAGTTTGAGCAATCATTCTTCTCGCCTTCCATATGCGAATGGAACGGAAAGAAACACTTGTTACATTATGAAATATGGATTGTTTACGCACCTGAAGTTGTAGATGGGCAGATGCACTGTACAAGGAAGTAATTTATTGGCAAAAGAGTCATTGTTTTTATTTTTTATTTATGTACGGAGTGACGAGATTTACGATGAAGTTATTTGTGTCTCTGGATGACAAGAATAGTCCAGGTTGATCACCGTTTTTAAGATGCACTATTTCAAGTCTGGAGCCTTTATCTATCGCAGGTGGAGTGGGCAGTGCCGTTCAAAGTGTGAGTGCTGCGTCGAGTGTGATCAGAAGCATTCGTGATAACAACGGTATTTGTTCGCGTGTACGTTCAGGTCGCGCTGGTAGCAGCAATGTCAATATCGTTATTATCCAACAGGGCTGAGGATGAAATCGAGTTGACGAATTCATTCTTTTCAGCGATCATGATTTAGAGTTTCGGCAATTCAATAGGCCACCGAAAGAGCACATACCATCATGGTTACTTTCATGTTCATAAATTGCAGGTAGGGCTAACGTAACACAGTCATTCAGGAAAGTAGTGTTTGGAAATGATTACTTATAAATGTTTATATCATCGTGGAAACTGGAAATCCTATCCGTATTGGAAAGCAGAAAGCCGGCCGCTGTAGCCGAGCGGTTCTAGGCGCTTCAGTCTGGAACCGCGCGACCGCTACTGTCGCAGGTTCGAATCCTGCCTCAGGAATGGATGTGTGTGATGTCAGGTTAGTTAGGTTTAAGTAGTTCTAAGTTCTAGGGGATTGATGATCTCAGATGTTAAGTCCCATAATGCTCAGAGCCATTTGAAAAGCAGAAAGTTCATTAGCAAATAAAGTTAGGGATCTTAGCAACAAAGGTTGTCACACAAATGGTGTGCGAATACTATGTACGTTAAGCTTGGTAAGAGGTAGTAGATTAAGAATTGACCGCAAGAAGTGGAATGTTTTTATAAAGAAACAATACAAAACAACGTTCCGCCCTAACACCCCTGCTACAAGGATGGTGTTGTGCCTCTTTCAATAGTTGGAGTCAGGAATCGTGGAGGTGAAGTTTGCTCTTGTTCTGCGCACATACGTCACACATTCTGCAACAGCCAATGAGCATTCAGTAGCGTTCTGAGCGCTCTGCTGTGAACATCGTAGTCAGCGCGAGCATTAAACGTGATCATAGCGAGTTATTTAGTAAATTTTTATTCGATTCGTTCTCAGTTGTCATCGCTGATGTTGGTGATAAGCGACAAATTCTACGTGAGCAAGCGAGTAACAGAAGCTGCAGGATATACGCTTTCTGCAGGTGCAAAGCACATGTTTGGATGGACCGCAGCTGTCACACGCTTGTCCAGATTGTGGCTGCAGCTTTCAGCGAAGCCACTGCCCAACGACCACTCATTGTCCTGTCGCACCCGTAACAGTCACAGCATCACGGTCTGTGGCCCTCTACTTTTGTTGCTATTGGGCAGCTTAAAGTTTTCGATCATATATTTCACAGTGACCCATCCAAGTGCTCACCTTTTGCTATGCAGGCTGTAGCTGACCTCCAAGTTTCCCTGTTTAAGCATGAAGGTACGCACAATGTTTCTTACACATTTCTTCAACGCTGTTATGCTTCGTGTCTTCGAGAGAGCTACAGCCTCTGGTGGAGATGTCCTGCGTCGAAGGGGACGTAACGTTGGATTTCAACCAGAAATTTGTCTGTCCATGACATAATAGCCCAGAATATTATAACAAGTGTGGTATCGCTACTGCCCTGGTCAATTCAAGTTCTTTGGTTAAGATGTGTCTATTCTTGATTATCGTATCGTCGATTTATTCCTTAGTTCTGTCCAGATCAGATCGTGTAGAAGATCACACGAGAACACGCACATCAAAATTTGTTTTCTGTCGTTGGCATTCTGCTTCTATAGAGAGATGAAAAGTGATACACTCTTCATCTTGTACGCAAAATATGCTATCTGTATATTGATAATCCTACGGAATGAGGGTGGAGCATTAGGTGAAATTATGTCTTCTCGAATGTAATGCTGGTTGCGTAGTAGCAGGATACCTGTGAATGGCACCACTTTGAATTATCTTGTCGACCACACGATGCATAACCGACTAGTTAGATACACAGCTCAGATCGAGCATGTGGAATACTTGCATGATGTGTAATTAGTTGAATTGTGTCTGTGAGGACTCTAACATGAGGTGAAGCTGTAAAGTGTTGTGATGCAGTTAATTACCCACAATTTAAACTTTAAAAACATCGTTGGTGTCACTTGAATCGATAAGGGAAGAGTATCTTACAGCTGTATAATATTTTAAAAGTCGATAATTAGATAATTTGTCGTCTCTACAGATTCTCAGAAGGGAGTATAATTGCGAGGCGTACAATATTGGGGAAGTGTAAAAATTGCGACAATAGCTAACATCGTTAAAAATTCCAGCGGCGGGGACTAACACGTGACGTCTGACAGACACCTGCGAGCTGAAGCCTACTGTCACACGGCTAAAACATTCTCGTTCGATCTGTTCTGTTTTGAAGACACGATACGAATATTCTAAGATCAAGGTCATGATGGCAGACGTTATTCATCTGCCATTTGAAGGGTTCGGAGTAAGAAAATGTTCAGTTTAGCAAGGGCTAATCTGATCACGTCATCTATTGTGTTTTCGAACGCACAATATTCTGGTGATAAGTAGTTCCCTACATACCGCTAGAAAACTGTTCATACTATATAAACTGCTTCGTCGTTTTACTTTACTGTTCTTGTCTTTGAATAAATGAAACTTATAAAATAAGATAACTCAAAATGCATTCTTGTGGGTTAGCACTTTCTTCCTGCAACTCCTTCATTTCCTCTGGATCTCATGGATTTCTTATCAATGTTTTAACTTTAGATAAGCATGAGTTTAGGTCTTTCTTACATGAGTTTAGGGTTCCTATAAGCCGTGATATGTTTACTACCTGTTTCCACACCTAACTTAATACACACGTTAAAAACCCAAAAGGAGTTACTGGGTTGTTTAAAGAACTGTTGCGCGCTTCGTGGAAGGTTAAAGTATTAGTTTATTATCAGTGAGAGCCAGAGACGCACTTGAGGAATAAATTTTGTCGTGCACATGGAGCCGCAATCTTTGTGCAGTTTTTTTTTCCACAGCGTAGTTAAAAATAAATAACAGTCCAATGAATAGTGTACGGCATAGCACATCACGGGAATATGTGGCTACCCACAATAAGAAGGCTAAAAAAGTAATTAAAATTGATTCGAAGGAATATCACATACTACTGCCAAATACAAAAAGTGAAGTAATTAAATAACCACTAATTGTCCGTCCCTGGTAGCTGACGGTCAGCGCGACGGAGTATCATACCTAACGGCCCGGGTTCGATTCCCGGCTGGCTCGGAGATTTTCTCCGCTCAGGGACTGGGTGTTGTGTTGTTTTTGTCATCATCATTTCATCCCCATCGACACGCAAGTCGCCGAAATGGCGTCCACTCGAAAGACTTGCACCAGGCGAAGGATCTACCTGACGGGAGGCCATAGTCGCATGGCATTTCCATTTTACCACTAAGTTATGACAACATGTGGTCAGATAAGCTTGGCTCCACTACAATGTATCATTGTCTGACCTAACTAGCCATTAAAATGGACCAAAGGTTATGTCAATTACTTCTCCCCATCTATTCCCGAAGGTAGGTTCCGTACGTGTATCCAGTATGTCTACAGATATTCAATTATGTACCCATCTCTCCGCACCAAATTGTGGGCATTAGCATCACAGACAACCAGCGGTTGTTCGTTCATCTACAAGCAGCTGTCAGTCAGCTGCCTTCCTCAATGTAGGAGCACTGTCGTGAGAAGGGTACAATGGCGTCAATACCAAGTCCCTCGTGCTCCCTTCCTCACACTACTTCATTTTGATGGTCACAAAGCCCCTGGAACAGAAGTTAGCCGTCAGTATGAATAAAATTCCATATTCAACCTAAATTCATTTTATGCGTGTTTTTAGGTTTCTGTCACAAATCAAGTTCCAAACCCAGTTCCTCTACGGCTTGATATGCACATTGTGCAAAAATAGGGTCCTTAGATCAGGGCCACGTCCAAATCCTATCTTTCCAAATGACGACTGAAGGAGGCAGACGACCCCCTACTGTGCTGCAGATTTTTCTGCAACACTTCTTTCCACCAACTTGTCACCGTTGTCGTCTCTGACGTACCTGATCGCCTTCACAACGTGCGATAACCGTAAATACGATTTTAGCTCTTGTCCTCCCACTGTCTTCGTAGATTTTACTCCGAGTTGCACCGTAAGGGTCTGACCGTCAGTTCAAACTTTCCAGTTAATGATCCACCAGTCTTCTATCGAGACTTTCTGGTTTTGAAGGGTCTTGCATAGTTCCAATGCCGTCTTGGTCCACAGCCTCGCCCCAAACCGAGAAGGTATTTCTGGCGCAATCTCCTTCAGCTAATCCACTGTCTCCGTTCCCTCACAAAGATTAGAGCACCCTTGTCCGGATAGACAGTATTTTAACTGTGCTCTTGACTTCATCCCCTCAGTGCTGCAAGGTGATCCTAACAAGAGGTTCTCCGTGGTGTACAACCGATGCTACGGTGTATCCTGTTCGTGCCACAGTTCTTTTTTATTATTTGGTTATTCTGCTATAAGATCCTCTTTCTTTTATTACCTGTCTTAGATGAGGTTTGTTTACCCACTTTATTTTGAGCCATTCTTTTCTTGGACGTTTAAGACCGTTTAATTCCTTCCATTTCTCCTTAGAAGGCCATTATTTACCTTCCTTTTTCCCTTTGTACTCTGAGGAGTCACCTCCTCTGCGCCCCAGACCATATTTCAATCTTAATCCAGTCCAGCTTCTCAGCAACATTTTGCTGGCCGCTGTGGCACGAGAGGTTCAACGCGCTTCAGTCCAGAACCGCGCTGCTGCTACGGTCGCAGGTTTGAATCCTGCCTCGGGCGTGGATGTATGTGATGTCCTTAGGTTAGTTAGGTTTAAGTAGTTCTAAGTCTAGGGGAATGATGACCTCAGATGTTAGTCCCATAGTGCTTAGAGCCATTTGAACCATTTGATTTGAATCAGTAACATTTTCCACATCTGGGACTATTGTATGCCAATATCCACTTTGGGAAATAGCTTCTGGTTGTTCAACGCTCGGTATGTAGATCTTTGAGGTATCTTGTGCATCGGGTCCCTCGGTTCTTTGATGTTCTGCAGTGCTCTCCACTATTGGTCCCACGAGCTTTGGTGCTTCACCAGATCAAATGTTCAAATGATTGTGAAATCTTATGGGACTTAACTGCTAAGGTCATCAGTCCCTAAGCTTACACACTACTTAACCTAAATTATCCTAAGGACAAACACACACAACCATGCCCGAGGGAGGACTCGAACCTCCGTCGGGATCAGCTGCTTCACCAGTCCGCATCAGCGGTGACCCACACTGTTGTTAGGCTAGTTAGGGAAGTCGCCTGATATCTCTGAGGAGTCATAATACAGAAACGTGCTATTACGGCACGTAATACTTCTCATTTAAAGGAGAAAGTACTGTAATCAGGTTGCGACATTACCAAAAATCTCGTCCTTGCGGCCTTGTAAATTGTGATATCGCCTAAAAATCGGGGTGCGTAACAAAGTGGACACCTCATATCGATACTACAGAAGGTAACAATGACTCACTGAATTCCGCAACGACGATTGTCAGGCGCTGGCGAACCCACACCATGTCCCCGCTTCAACCGCCACTGCGCTGAGACGCAGATAAACAGCCGAGCTGAGGACAGCTCAGCCCAAATTCGTTACCTCCGATCAAGCAACAACAACATCATCTAGGTAGAACACATGTTTTTTCCTATCTTAGATTGAACTGTCGTCAGGAACACTGTGAAATTTGAACTTCAAAAGAAAAGTCAATTAATGAGTGTATCAGGTGATGCTTTAATTTTAGAAGACAGTTATAAATATTCGGACGTTCGTATGGCAATGGATTGTAAGAAGTCAAGTAAATCTTTTTATCATACTTGTAATAAAGTGAACTATTATTTCACATGTTTTAGTTTCCACTCGCTCTCCTCTCGGGGCATATAAAGACCCCACCGTTGAACTGACGGTTGTATTTTCATCAAGTACAACAGAAATAATGTACGAAAACATGAAGATGGATGGACGCTACTACTATGTGGTAACGACTATACAAAGTCAGTGGATCTTCACTCCAGGAACAATCACATTTCTCTGCAGGCACAATAATTAATCAAAGAAATATTTACTCCCTCTAACGCTTCCATTCAATCTCATGTCCACCAGTCTGGCAGTTGAAGATAGCAAAACGAAAGCCGAAGTTTTAGATGTCAGGTTCAAGAAACCATTCATACAGGAGAATCGTACAGACATACCGTCATTTGACCATCAGAGAGACTCCCGTATGGACGGCGTAATAATAAGCATTCCTGATGTAGAGAAACAACTGAAAGATTTGTTTGCCTTCAAATCTTTCGGTTGTTTCTCTACGTCAGGGATGCTTATTATTCGGTTTTACAAAGATAACTCCATTGCATTGGCCCCATACGTAGCTTGCACTTATCGTGAATCTCTCGTCCAGCACAAAGTCACAAGTGACTGGAAAAAGTGCAGGTGACTTCCATATATAAGAAGCGTAAAAGAACTGACCCGCAAAGTTATATACCAATATCCCTAAATTCTGTTTACTGCAGAATCCTTAAACATATTCTCAGTTCGAATATAATAAACTTCCTCGAGACTGAGAAACTAATGACCTCGAATTAGCATGGTTTAAGAAAGCATCGCTAGTGCGCAACTCAGCTTTCCCTTTTCTCACATGATATACTGCGAGCTGTGGATGAAGAGCGACAGGCACATTCCGTATTTCTAGATTTCTGGAAAGTATTTGAAACGGTGCCCCATTGCAGGTTGTACGAGCTGATGTAATAATTTCATAGACAAGTGAGTGGCTTGTTTTTGAGTAATAGAACCCAGTATGTTGACCTCGACGGCGAGTGTTCTTCAGAGACAAGGATATCGTCACTTGTGCCCCAGTTCAAAATGTTCAAATGTGTATGAATTCCTAAGGGACTAAACAGCTTATGTCATCGGTCCCTAGACTCACACACTATGTAAACTAACTTAAACTAACTTATGCTACCAACGTTCACATACCCATGCCCGAGGGAGGACTCGAACCTCCGGCGGGAGGGGCCGCGCAGTCCGTAACATGGCGCCTCTAACCACAAGGCCACTCCGGGCGGCAGTGCCCCAATGAAGTTTTATAGGACCGCTGTTGTTCACTACATACGTAAGTGATTTGGCGGATAGGGTGGGCAGCAATTTGCTGTTGTTTGCTTATGAAAAATGGTTCAAATGGCTCTGAGCACTATGGGACTCAACTGCTGAGGTCATTAGTCCCCTAGAACTTAGAACTAGTTAAACCTAACTAACCTAAGGACATCACAAACATCCATGCCCGAGGCAGGATTCGAACCTGCGACCGTAGCGGTCTTGCGGTTCCAGACTGCAGCGCCTTTAACCGCACGGCCACTTCGGCCGGCTTTGCTTATGATGCTGTGGTGTACGATGTGTCGGAATTGAGCAACTGCAGGAAGATACAAGACGACTTATTCAAATTTCTGGTTGGTGTGGTGAATGGGAACTAGCTATTTATAGCTATGGAAAAAATGTAAGTTAATGTGGATGAGTGGGAAGAACAAACTTGTAAAGTTCGGTACAGTATTACTGGTGTCCTCCTTGACACAGTGATATCGTTTAAATATCTCAGTGTAACATTGTAAAGGGATATGAAATGGAACAAGCATGTGAGAAAAGTGGTAGGAATGTCGAATGGTCGACTTCGGTTTGTTGGGAGAATTGTAGGAAAGAGTGATTCACCTGTAAAGGAGACCACATACAGAACGCTGGAGCGATCTGTTCTTGAGTACTGCTTGAGTGTTTGGGATCCATACTAGGTCGGATTGAAGGAAGTTCAGAGCCGGGCTGCTATAGTTGCTATCGGTGAGTTCGAACAACACGTAAGTGTTACAGAGAGGCTTTGGGAACTCAGACGGGAATGCCTCGAGGTAAGGCGATCTTTTCGAGAAACGCTATTGAAAAAATTTAGAAAACTGTCATTTGAAGCTGACTGCAGAACGATTCTACTGCAACTAACATACACTACGCGCAAGGACCGCGAAGATAACATTCGAGAAATTAGGGCTCATACAGAGGCATATAGACAGTCGTTTTCTCATCGCTCTGATTGCGAGTGGAACAGGATAGGAAACGACGAGTAACAGTACGGTGGCTTGTGGAGTGTATGTAGCCGTAGACTCGTTGTCCCTTATCGCCTGTCGAAATCTATGGATATTATTCCCGCCCATATCAACTGAACAGGGATTCCCATAATCGAAGGCGTCATTTTAACAAGAGTCGTTATCTTGACTACGATTTGCAAGTTTCTGAATGTACTACGTCCTTATCCATCCTTATACTCCAAACCTGCTGTAAATTAATTTAATGTCTTCCTTTGTCGTCTTACTTCCAATAATTTTTTAGTCTAACATAACTAATAAAAGGATGGAAAACAATAATAATCCTATTGTTTACATCTACATCAGTATTCCGAAAGTCACCTAGTGGTGTGTGGCAGAGGGTACTTCTGGTGCCGCCACCTTACATGGTCCACTAGTGAATGGCGCTTGTGAAGAATGGTAGACGCAAGCATCTGTATTAGCTCTAATTTCTCGAGTTTTTTAATCGTGGCCATTTCGCGAATTGTTTGTGGGAGGAAGTAATATTTTTTCCGACCCTTCCCGGAAAGTACTGTCTCGAAATTTCAAAAGTAAACCTTGTCGTGATGCACAACGCCTTGGTTGTAGCGTCTGCCGCTGGAGTATGTAGAGCATCTATGTAAGCGCTCTCGCGCCGACTAAACGATCCTATTACGAAACACACCGCTCTTCGTTGGATCTTCTTTACTTCTTCCATCGATGCTTTCTTGAGATTGTTGGAGAGGAATAAATAAGCTAAGGGCGGTGGAAATCATCGCTAAATTCCAGTTATCGGTCATTGACAAACGAGACAGAAGTGATGAAAATGAAATCTCGCAGGACACTTGTTGGATGTTTTGTCAGGTTTTTTATTTCTATATCGTTCTGTATTTGACACTTTGTGTATTTCTTTTTCTTTTCAGGAAGTCACAAGCCGTTATCCACAGCATGTATAGGGTTCAAGAAGTGCAAGGTATTGTTTAATTTCGCGGCTGTCAGCTGTTCTTTACCGTTTTTGAGTTATGGATGCCAGTGTGTACGCACATCCAGCCCTGAAGCAGATTGCTTGAGTTTCTGCCTCGTCCCTTAACGCAGGCAACGGCCTCGAAATTCGGAGCTCTCCGGCGGCGAAATGATAAAAAAAAAAAAAAATGATATCGGGCGCTGACAGGGCAAAACGAATTGCGCCTCGCGTGACGGCTCGCCCCTGCCAGTGCTCGTCCTGTGACGTTTCCTCTGGGGTGCGGCCGACGCGTCGCCGCGCGGCCGACAGAAATTGTGATATCGCATATTTGCGTGAGAGCAAGGAATGCAATAACAATAACGGAGCTGGGGGTGGCCGCCTCGGCCGCAATGAGTGAAACACGGAGCGGTGTCATTTGTAACGAGTCCGCCGCACCAGGAATTCAATATCGCGGCGTGGCGCGGCGGAGAGCGGCGCCGCGCCGTCACGTCGACAGTGGAGGGACCGGACGGCCGGTGGGCAGGCGCGAGCGCCGCCAATACCGCGTCAGCCCACTCACTGCCTGCCCCGCACCACCTCGCACCAGCCTGGTGCGCGGCTTAATGGGCACAGCCTCTGATCTGGCCGTGGTCCTGCAGATTGGTTGGCAGTGATAGTTTTTCTTTAGGGAAAAAGTGTTACCTATTACGATTTGAATAAGTTAATAGTATTGGTTAAAAACAGTCTTGGTTGAAATTCTAGTTTTTTTATTTTTCAACTACGCGTTTCGCCTTATTTAGGCATCTTCAGGTTACCTTTTCTAGATGGACGCGAGAGGCACCAAGGAGCTCCTGTGAACGAGAACGCGGTATGCAGATCTTGGTGTCTCTCGCGTCCATCTAGAAAAGATAACCTGAAGATGCCTAAATAAGGCGAAACGCGTCGTTGAAAAATAAAAAGTAGAATTGCAACCAAAACTGCTTTTAACCATACTGCCTCGGGCATGGATGTGTGTGATGTCCCTAGGTTAGTTAGGTTTAAGTGGTGCTAAGTCTAGGGGATGGCTCTGAGAACTATGGGACTTAACTTCTGAGGTCATCAGTCCCCTAGAACTTAGAACTACTTAAACCTGACCAACCTAAGGACATCACACACATCCACGCCCGAGGCAGGATTCGAACCTGTGAACGTAGCGGTCGCGCGGTTAAGTCTAGGGGACTGATGACCTCAGATGTTAAGTCCCATAGTGCTTAGAGCCATTTGAGCCATTTATGTAGACAAAGGGGATCGAACACAAGCGTCCGTGTTAATAGTGGGTAAAGCAAACCACGATTGTCGTCCATGCCCAGTTGTATCTGCGGCGATAGTCTAAAAGTCGATTTGTAATGTACGTCTTAAGGCGCTCACACACCATAGGAATTTTACTGATTCTAACTGCGAAAGTTCGTTCATGTATTACGATAGTGTCGTCCTCTGTCAGAAATCTTGCTTGGGCACAGGTCCTCACATTGGTGTCTACAGACGGAGACACTTCTAAGAACAGTCTGTGTGAACGGTGTCAAGAGTCCCAACCATTGCACGAGGCCATAGATCTAGACTAATTAGTTGAACACCGTTGCTGTCACTGTCTAATAAGTTACTGTCTTTCTTTATTACAAACAATTCCTCGCTGTTGTTTGGACAGGTTACAACGTTACCGGTTTAAATTGATAAACAGACTGCCAGTAATTGTCACTGAATTATGCACGGGAAGCCGACGCTCTTTATTTGAGTGTCAGAGCGGCTGAATGTAAAACAAGACGCGAATTCAGGGCTCTGCGAGCAAGGACCTCCAGAAATGCCTGGGAGAGCGAGGGGAACGCGACAGAGGTGCCTGTAAGAGAGGAAAGACACACAGTGTTCGTTCAAGAATTCCACCGCCACTCCCCCTACGGCGCCGGGCGTGCTGCATTGTTTATGACCGATCCTGTACCGGGGAAAAGTGAAATAATACGCCTAATTTAATTTAGACGATAATAAATCTCGCCCCGCTGGGACTCTCCGAGGAGAGAGAGTTAATAATAAAAGAATGGCCTCCCCGGGGGGTGCGGAGAGGTGGGAGAGGGATGCTGGGGGGGGGGGGGCGAGTAATGCGGAGAAAGAGGAGGAGAAGTGGCGTGTCACTCGGACTAATTATACGCGGAAGTGACGTCAGCCAAATTCGTAGCGGGGCGTACGGCGCATACTTAATGCGCGCGCTAAGCGCCGGCCCGGCGCGTGCAGAAATGCCCCCCCGTCCCTCACCCCTCCAGACCACGCCGCTCAGCTGGTCCACGACTTCTTCGCCCCCTCGCAGGGTGCGCCGCGCCGTAAGCCGGCGAGCCGTGTACCAGTGTCGGGTGTCCGCACCGGCATTAATAAACGTCAGCAGGGGCCGCCCTGCAACCACTCGTGCGCCCAGTTACTCTTGCCGCTATCTTTATCGCTAAGACTCCTACTTCCGCCAGGGGCGCCTGTGTCAGACCAGCGTCTCTTACACCATTTCTATACCTCCTATATTAGCAACATAGCGTAAGCTCTCTATTCTAGTTATGTTTTTTACTTGTCTGTAGCCCACTGGCATCGACTTTTTCATTTTTGATACCTGGAAGTGTTCTGAACTAGCATCACGCCATTTTTGAAATGTTTTATTTATGTTCCACGCTGCAGACGACTACCTATTTCAAACGAGCAAAGAGCGTCCAGTGGGAGTATGTACGCTAACAGTAGCAAATTATTACTAGTAGAATCTAATGCCACTTGAAACGCCCTGCTAAACATGCAGGACAAGACAAGTAGTAGGAATTGTGGAAGGGGGGCCAGAACGAGCGGCTGTCAGTTACACTCCAAACATAACTCTTTATTTAGTTGTCCAAACATTACAGCGCAACTTCTAAGCTTGACTATCGACAGAAAACGTCTTTAATTCTAAAACAGCTGTAGGCCCATGAATTAAAAACAACTGCTACATTTTTTTTTTTTTTTTGAGGCCAAGCGATGTAAGACTTGACTAATCAGATAAATTAAGTTTTTTTAAAAAAAAGCGGCTGAAGGCCGATAAATTTAAAACAACATAACTACAATAACCTTTCAATACGTAGAAGGCCCAAGCTTTATGACCAATAAGAAACCTTATTCCAAAACGGTTGGAGGCCTTTGTTAAAAAAAACTGCAACCAATTTTCCAAGGCAGAAGGCCCAAAGCTTTTAACGTTAAATAGTATTTAAGCCCAAGTGATGTTAGACTTGATAAGTAAGAATCCAAAATTTTAAAGCAGTTCAAGGCCCATCATTTTAAGAACAATACAACTACGATAAATTTTCAACAGGCAGAAGGCCCACAGCTTTATCTTCAGACAATGTAAGATTTGCCCAATTTAGAAAAACTTACTTTCAAAACGGCTGAAGGCCTTTCATCTTAAAAACACAATTACAAGCATACAAATTCCCACCATCGGCTATGAGCCATTAAAAATATAGGCAACTGGGCTCAGAACTTTCCAGGGGGCTCGGTCTGCCCTTGAAATCTAAACGTTCACTTACATGAGATAAGAAGTCGGACCAACTATACTCGATCCGCCAGCAACACAGCCAAGAGACAGTGAGGGACCCACCGACAAAACGACTTGCTAACCACCGACCAGTATACGAGAATTCCAAAGCCAAACCCAAAAATACATTAAGCTGTCATAAACTACACACCATATTGGACAGCGACAACAGGTGCGAAAAGACACTGCCTGAATTTACGTCAGCGACCAGGGCAGGTAACCAGAACACTAACGCCACAAGGCAGAAAGTTCCGCTGGTGCACTTGAATTTCAAACCGACAAATATAGTTAATTCCACCACACGGCAGCTAAGTCTTCACCAACTCGAACACTCGCTGTTGCTCCCGGGAGTACCGCCAATAGCGAACTACGAACCAAGGGGACAATGTGAACAGACGTGGCTTCAGTAATAAAATCACCACTCAGCTTTCATGTCCTGAGTCGGTGAGCCACGAATCTCGTGGCACTCGGATCAGCCCCCACACACTCTGAGACTGTGTAGAGACCGCCAGTGGGCCCGGCCGACTGCGCCGCGCGGAGACTTGCTTGCTGATCCGCTCCAACCGACCGTCTCACTGCCAAAATAGCGACAACACTTAAAACAAGTTGTCAGTGGAAAAGATACCATCTACACACACAGTTTGACAAACACTTGCATGAAGACTTGAACGAGACTCAGCAGTGGCTGTGCAATCACAAAGACAAATCGGGAGTCGATACACTCACACAGCCAACCATAAGCGATCGGCGACCCAATTCACGTCGTCCAGTAGGACGACCGACCGACGATCCACGAAGACTGTCCCCAGCTCAAGTGATGCGTGGCGGCAATGGTCAGGAGACCCATGGAAAATCCAAACCTCACTGCTGCTCCATCCCGACTGAAATAGTGCCTCGTTCCAACTCCACGAGTGGCAGGTCCGGACTGCCCTCATGGCACGTTCCAACTGACTCCAAGACAGACGACACCCAGGAAGTAATAGCAGTGCAGCAAAGATAACAGGTGAGGGCTGTATCGATAGGCGCTGCTGCTGCCGCTGAGCGGCAGACAAAGCAGCAACTCGGTGAGAACAGGAATTGAAACTAACATAACGAGGTGGCAACACGAGAAAAAACAGCTTGTAAAATAAGAGATGGCACGAGAGCGAGCCACGCATGGTTCACTACTGTATACAAATTCACTATAGTATAGAAATTTAAGAAGAAAATTCTTCCTACTAAGCATATGAGAGGCCATAAATTGAAAACCCAACACGGGCCATAACGGGACCATGGATTGGTTCTATTCAAAATCAATCAGCACATGCGTTAAGAAGAGCGAGGAAGTGCAAGAGTTGGTGTAGTGGATCCGTCAGCAGCCGACCACGTTTTTTGAATGGAACCATTCTACGGCCTGGTTGGGGAAACAGTTCGGTTTTCATTTGACTACCCCCCCCCACCCCCCACCCCTACAGAGCTCTGGTCAGTTCGCTGAGTGAGTTCGCAAGTGCTCAAGGCACGTTGCTCTTATTAGAGAGGGCGAGAGGAGAGTCTCGTCACCCTGCTTTAGATATTCCAGATTTCTTTAAATCTCTGATGCGTTAGGTAATCGCCTGGCCGTAATGAAGTTGACGGGAGAGCGCAGCAGTTACCATCATGATGCAGCGCCCCGTTATTGACCTGTATCTTACATATTTTGCTGGAGTAAAATACTTTTGTTTTTCACCCTGTTTATAAGTACAGAGAAATGAGTGTGCAATTGAAAAAAATAGGCAATCACGTGCCTGTGTCGGTCACATGTGATGTTAAGCAGTAATTGGTTTCCTCTTTTAGAAATATTTAAGCTGCCCTACGCTGTTGTAACGCCATCTATGTCTAGGTCACCCTTTCGAGAGGGAAACAAATATTCGAACACAAAGGCTGTTGCGAACATGACGCGTCATCAGCAACTCGAGAGGCCGACCGAAAACGAAAACAAAAGCCCTCTCCCCCCCACACCGCTTAAATTGAAAGCCGACAGTTATAGCCATGTTAAGGGCTGCACACGGACACAGTCCATGAATTTTACGAGAAAAGCCTGGAAAAGGGAGGAGCTGCGGTCCAAGGATATCATTTAAAGCAGATCAGATATAAATATTCAAAATAATCTAGTTAGGACGGGGGTTTAGCGTTTCTTATTTTTTTGCCGTATTTTACCTTTACACCAAATAAAAGAGCGCGGACGGGCGGTCATACGACGCTGTATTTCTTGCAGCCTATTTAAGCGGGCCGGCGCTTTCGGACACGGTCCTTAATTTCCCGGGCCCGGGGCGGGCGTATAACGATGTTCGTCTTCACCCGAAATCAACACCGCCATCTGTAGCGGCCGTGGAGCAGGTCCGGCCCGGCCGGCAGCGGCGCCGCGCGAGCTGCTGGCGCATGATTTGTGGTTATTGCCGCGGAGGGGCATACGTTTATTCCGAGGCCTGGCGCGGGGATTCATCACGGCCGGCGGTGCGCGCCGCTCAGGCCGCAGGGCCGCCGACGCCGACGCCGACGCCTGTCGCCGTCGCCGTCGCCGCCGTCATCGCCGTCGAGGCTACAACGCTCTTCATGCCGTACCCGGAAACGGCAAACGAGTCTGTCCCCACCAGGATTCTATGTTGCTTCACAAACATTTTATTTGCTGCAGTTTGTGAGGTGTCGGTTGAGTTGTTTTACAAACCCGTAAGATGCTGTACGTACGATCCCTGGTAATCTATAGAGAAGGGAAGATCCCCATAAGATCACACAAATTTAAGAAAAACGTTGTCACGCAACGGAAACATCTTATTGAAGTAAAACTACTAGAGGTGACCTCATTAATCATGGAAGTACGGATTCCGCACCACACTAGGTTATGCTAATGAAGGCGCTCAAAAAAATGGTTCAAATGGCTCTGAGCACTATGGGACTCAACTTCTGAGGTCATCAGTCCCCTAGAACTTAGAACTACTTAAACCTAACTAAGCTAAGGACATCACACACATCCATGCCCGAGGCAGGATTAGAACCTGCGACCGTAGCGGTCGCGCGGTTCCAGACTGTAGCGCCTAGAACCGCTCGGCCACTCCGGCCGGCGAAGGCGCTCATATAATTGCAAAAGAAGCTAGTGGTTACTACAACAATTTGGTTTCTTACGTGCAACATCAAACAACCGAACTACCCACTGAATCAAGTACGTAAGTATTGTGGTCAAAAGGATTGTAATTATGAAGTATAACCTTGGTACAGGTGGGTGGACACATGAAAACTTAATATGAAACTATATCGCAAATACGGCTAATGTCTGCGAAAATGATTAGTGACTTAAAGAAAGAACCCCCAGAAATAAGTATGAACACCAGCAGAATAGCGGAAGTACTTGATGGAAGTAACTATCCGGCTGCAAACTTTAAAACTGTGTAGTTAAACCGTGACGTTAGGTAACTAGCCTCGCACCCTCCTCGGTTCGGTGAGAGCACCGCAAGCTCATTTCTATCACTCTTATAGGGTGCGCGTGAGGAAGACGGTGCGACTAGGACCTGGAAACAAGCTCAGCCTCTGTACTCACATCTAATACGCATCCATCTCTCTACGCAGTGGCCCAGCAGCAAGAGTTTACTCTTCGGAGCCCGAACAGCAATTGTGTACTCGTCGATCTTTCAGCAGTGTCTTCTGACTTAACTCTTCCAAACTTGTCTGAATCTACCAGCAAAGGAATCTTGCCGGCCAACTGCAGCAGACGGCCGGCCGTTTCGGCCGAGCGGTTCTAGGCGCTTCAAACCGGCACCGAGCGATTGCTACGAACGCAGGTTCGAATCCTGCCTCGGGCATGGCTGTGTGTGATGTTCTTAGGTTGGTTAGGTTTAAGTAGTTCTAAGTTCTAGGCGGCTGATCACCTCAGAGCTTAAGTCCCACAGTGCTCAGAGCCATTTTCAGCAGACGTTGCAAGTTCCATCCAATAAGAGTTTGTATAAATAAGTTTGATAAAACTCTTACTTTTGCATGTTTTGTTATTGTTAACCTAATGATTGTCTGACGTGAGGAGAAAGCCATAAAATCTCTCGCAGTCCATGACAGGTTTACAGCCTTCAAGAATCGAAAGGCTTGCGTGTAGACATAAGGAGGAAGGGATGCGTTCTATGCAAATTATTACTCTGAGCCACAATCTCTGTTAGTAGGATTTTAAAGGAACATTCCTTCACGGCATTGCCACAAAGAAATGACCGCTCCCACAATCTCCAATTCTGAGGGCTGCTACTGGCTTTTAGATTTTATCTTTCTTGTCTCGCAGAAAGCAGTTTCATGGCAAACAGGCCACTTCCGAGATGCCGTCTGTGCAGAAATGGTGGATAGCGAGTGCTTTGTCCTGCTCAGGAGGGTTGTTTTCAGCTCTGAACAATTTCACGATTCTCTGTTTCTTTTTGAGTTAAATTCTATGACCAGAGCCAGTTTGTAAGGGCTTCCAAGGCTGCAGAAACTAACAGGTCCTACTCACTGTAGTAAAGGGAAAGGAAGAGAAGAAGTAATTAGCTGTGCAATCACTGGGAGTAGTTATGATGCAGTGTTAAGGGACCGGTCCCGCCGGAGGTTCGAGTCCTCCCTCGGGCATGGGTGTGTGTGTTTGTCCTTAGGATAATTTAGGTTAAGTGGTCTGTAAGCTTAGGGACTGATGACCTTAGCAGTTAAGTCCCATAAGATTTCACACACATTTGAACATTTTTTTGTTAAGGGACCGAGTATATTGACTACTCGGACGTGCATATTATAGGATAAAATATGTCATGTGACAGTTCTGTAATAAACTGACACGTAACACAATTACATTATACTTGCTACGTAGTGAATAAGATGGGTCGTGTTTTCACAACATTGACATGTCCATGTATGTGAGATAAAGCTTAGGGGAGAAAATTCAGACCTTGATAGTGATCAGAAGCTGAACTTATGGCAAAGAGATTGGGACAACCGTGAGAAGGTCAACAGGATATACGCATTGTTCTCTCTTATCAGGGAACAGTAGAAGTGGAACAGTTTAGTCTCAACCAGCAGATTATTCATTTCCTAACTGGCCGTAGGCCAGGTATGTGCTACGCGTTAAACGTGTCAGGGGATTGATTGTGCAAGTGAAGGAAGAGAGAGCTCAGAACACATTCTGTGGCCGCAGGAAAAGTGACTAATTCACTCACAGGGCACTTACAGACCAGACCTTGTGATCAGATCTTGGAGACGACAAACATAAAACATCTAGAGCGTGATACACAAAGAGTACTTGCAGCGACGAGCATACAGACGGTAATGAGCACATGCCACGATGTCTCCACAGTCAATAGTAGCGAAACAGGTAATAGTAGTAGTGGCAGCAGTTCCGACAACAGCGGCAGAGGCGCAGAGGAAACAACAAAGAATATGGACTAAATGTATAGTCAACATAGTGTCTTGAAAGCGAGTGTAGTTTAGACAGTAATACTAGATTGTAAGAAAGTTGTATCAATAGAGAACATCATGAGTTGCCGTGTACAGTAGATGAAAAATAAAACCTAATCTAGTTGTAAGATAATGCCATTTGAGGCGAGAGGCTCAAAGTATTGTTGAGGCTTCGACCTCGGATGGTAAGTTGTTGTGGATCGGGTGGTGGCTGACCAGCAGCTAGAGGCTCAATGTCTTTCTGACATACCCTTCCTGGAGAGAATCGGTGTTGGCGTCCTATAAATCAACACTCTTTCCTATTTTCCCATCTTCTTAACAAACAAATAGTTAATTTCAAATTTTTAATTTTAAGTTTAACTATTTAAAAATCTAACTTTGATAGAAGGTGCAATTCTGTTTGACTACTGATCAGCCACTGCAATCGACCACAGTCATAAACTAGCTCCAAGTTTCCACTGGAACGGTATACACTGCTAGCCATTTACATTGCATCATGAAACTTCCTGGCAGATTAAAACTGTGTACAGGACCGTGACTCGAACGCGGGACGTGAATCGTGCTTGGGTAGCTCAGTTGGTTGTGCACTTACCCGCGAAAGGCAAAGATCCCGAGTTCGAGTCTCGGTCCAGCACGCAGTTTTAATCTGCCAGGAAGTTTCATATCAGCGCACACTCCGCTGAGAGTGAAAGTCTCATTCTGGAAACATTGCAACACCTTGTTAGTGTATGCGGCAAATGTTTAATTTGCATGAAGTGTATTATATGCTCGGATATGGCCGGCCGGTGTGGCCGTGCGGTTAAAGGCGCTTCAGTCTGGAACCGCGTGACCGCTACGGTCGCAGGTTCGAATCCTGCCTCGGGCATGGATGTGTGTGATGTCCTTAGGTTAGTTAGGCTTAATTAGTTCTAAGTTCTAGGCGACTGATGACCTCAGAAGTTAAGTCGCATAGTGCTCAGAGCCATTTGAACCATTTTTTGCTCGGATATGCAGCTGATCAGTTTTTCATCACAACCGCTCAACTTAGATAGAAGCAACACAGTTTACATTCCGTATATAATGAAATATCACGCAGAGGGTTTCTCATTCAGTAGTCCCCTTGGAATGTTTTTGAGTGAGAAGATTGTGTCACGTATCGTCTATGAAAGAAAATCACTTACCAACACGTGTCAAGTGCGTCGTGCCTATCATTCTACACTAATGCTGTTCGTGTTGGTCTGGAGCCTTCGAGTGTCAAGCTGATGTCGAACCGATGGGTTCCAGAGGGTCGAGCTGAATCTCAACAGTTTCAAGAGACCAGCGCCCGAGAGGAGAGACCTATTGCACACTCGCCCATTTAGGGTCCCTTAGCCACGGAATGGGATTGTTTACAGAAAGTCAAGTATCCACATAGACAGTGCGACGATGCCCGGAGCGCCATGGACTGTCAAAGCGACGAACATTTTTACCACCTCCTTTTGACACGGTGGTAGACAGAGGTGCCCGACTGTTTTGTACCTGACAGCACTGGACACATGACTGGTATCACGTTGTGTTTTCAGTCGAGTCCTCTTCCCCATAGAGCATCACGATGGACGCATCCACGTGAGGAGGCGCCAAGGAGATGAATGTTGACAGCATTTGCCGTCATCAAACAGGCTCGACACCTTGCGTGATGATGCTTGGTAGCATTGACTACACGACATGATCAGCTCTGGTTCGCACAGCAGTCCTTACATTTCTGACATGTTATGGTCGATGACAGTTCCTGTCTTGGAACTGATTTCTTTCAACATGACAACAAAAGACGAAATGTTGCTAAGGCTGTCATGACTTATCACAATACTGTGGGTGAAAGGGGGGGGGGGGGGAGAAGAGGGCATGGTCGACTGGTGCCTTGTCAGAGCACGTTCTCCTTACTTCTCAACAACTGAAAATATATGTCAGTGGGTTGCTGAAAGATTGACACGTCGCCACTAGCCACCCACCACCATTGGCGAACTCTGGCATAGAACTGAAGTAGCATGAAACGAAGGAACCATATCACTCATCCAAGCTAAATTCGATGTCCAGCTGACTTAGAGCCATCGTTGTTGCCAGAGGCGGACTAAATTTCGCACTTCGTGTTGCTCTGAATCACTTGCAATTATAATTGTATATTCTTCATACTACGACGTACACGTACAATAACTAAAATCTCGTTATATACTACCCTTCCTGGTGTTTAAGTTTGAATGGCCATCATGTATGTAAAATGGTATGTCTTCTTAAATGTAGCCTTGACAAGGGAAGATGTCAGACTGAGGTTATCAGGAGAGTCCTACGAAAATATACAGAATACTTCAATCAAGACACAAATGAATTAATGACATTACCTGGCCGTGGACATTGATTTAAATCAGTGGGTCTCCAGCGACCTGGAAAAATGCGCTGACCACTACGCCATCGGGACGCAGTAGTCATAGTAATTGCGTGGAATGCACTGGCAAGTTTCCCGTCAGACCCAAATTCAACTTATCCACCCACTTCTAATGCAGTGTCCCTTGCCCGTTATCCTCAAATCTTTCGGACATGTCTGAAAGAATAGACACCACATATATAAAGAATAAGTCGTCTGAGTTATCAGTCTTCTGTCTGATTTGAAACGGCTGCCACGAATTCCTTCCTGCGGCAACGTTTTCATCTCAGAGTAGCACTTGAAACCTACTTCCTCAATTATTTGCTCGATGTATTCCCATCCCTGTCTTCCTCTACCGTTTTTGCCGTCTATAGCTGCCTCTAGTACCACAGAGATTGTTTCCTGATGTCTTAACACATGTCCGATCATCATCTCTCTTCTCCTAGTCAGTGTTTTCCGTATGTTTATTTCCTCACCGATCCTGCAGGGAACCTTCTCATTCCATACCTTACCAGTCCACCTAATTTTCAATATTCCTTGGCAGCACCACGTCTCAAAAGCTTCGATTTTCATACAATGCTTTGTTCCAAAAGTACGCTCTCAGAAATTTCTTCCTTTAAATTAAGGCCCATATTTGATTCCAGTAGACTTGTCTTTTCCAGGAGTGTCCTTCTTTCCAGTGCTAGTCTGCTTTTTATGTCACGCTTGCTCCGTCCGTCATGGTCTGTTTTGCTGCCTGGGAATCAGAATCCTTTAACGTCATTTACTCCGAGACTATGATTCCTAATGCTAAGTTTGTCGCTGTTCTCATTTCTGCTTATTTCTCATTACTTTCGTCTTTCTGCGATTTACTCTCAGTCCATGTTTTGTATAAACTACACTGTTCATTCCATTCAAAAATCTTGCAGTTTTTCTTCATTTTCACGGAGAGTACAATATCATCTGCAAACATTATCATTTTTATCTTTTCACCCTGTATTTTAGTCCCTTTTCTTTTATTTCAGTCATTGCTTATCCGATGTAGAGACTGAACAGTAGGGCCGAAGACTACGTCCCTCTCTTGCACGTTTTTTAATCCATGCACTTCGTTCTTGGTCTTCCGCTATTATTATTACCTCTTGGCTCTTGTACATGTTGTATGTTACCCCTATCTCTCCCTATAGCTTACCCCTATTTCCCTCAGAATGTTGAACATCTTGCACCATTTACATTGTCGAACGCTTTCTCCAGGTCGCAAAATCTGATAATCGTGTTTTTATTTTTCTTGAATGTTACTTCCATTATCAACGGCAACGTCAGAAATGTCTCTCTGGTGCCTTTACCTTTTCCAAAGCCAAACTGATTGTCATCTAACGGATTTTCAGTTTTCTTTTCCATTGTTCCATATATTATTCATGTCAGCTATTGGATACGTGAGCTCTTAATTTTCTCACTTGTCGGACGGCTGTTGCAATCTTCGGAATTATATGGATGATGTTTTTCCGAAAGTCTGCTGTTTAACTTTTCAAAAAGGGATTTGCTCTGATTACAGTGGTCTGCTTCCATATGGTAGAGGTGAGCTTTGCCTTAAACGCATCTTTGCCTGACTGAGTGTTTGAGGAGACCATACAGCTAACTTCATCAGTCTCCTATTCATCCCCCCCACCCCCTTCCCCGCCAGCTGCCACACCCCACTCACCCTCCCGGACGGAAGCAGTGTACCAATTCTGTCTGCGTGTTGAGTACATTCTGTGTGCAAGCGTGAAAGAGTGTTCTAAATTCTTGTGTGTCGTGTATCTGAGGCGAAACGTGAGGCGAAGCTGCCCGGTATTCACGTAATGGAACGTGGAAAACTGCCTAAAAACATAGTTCAGGCTGGCCGAAGCACCAGCTCCTCGTCCTTAACCAGCCCGGCGGATTCGATCCGGGGTCAGTGTACCTCCCCGTCCCGGAAGCGGTCGCGTCAACATACGCGGCGGTCCTGGCAAATCTGTCTTATGAGTATAGGGTATTGTAATGGAAGAGAGTATAGTTTGGTGTCGTGTTTCATGTTGTATGATGGTGACAGAAGGTAGACAATGAAGGCCAGTATGGGTACATAGCCTTCGCCCATCGAATATCCCAAAGAAGGCCGCCATCATAAGGTAACCAGTCTGACATTCCAGTCTACTGGTAAGGTAATATCCTTGAAGTGGCAATAACTCAGTCACAAGGCAGGAGAAGAGAGCGAGATAATGGACTCCTTACCCACTCCCCGTGTTGCGTCTCGCAGGTGTTTTTCTGATCCGCCTACTGTACGTTAATCTAGGGTGTTGCTATATGAGTTATGGAAACATTTTTTGGAGAAAACACATAAGAACTGTATTTTCAGACAACATAAGCGTGTTGTAAGGATTGTATCTGCTGTTAGGTGTAGAACATCTTGCTAAGACATGTCCAAAATAGCTGGTTTTTTAACAACTTTTTCACGCTACATGTAAGCACTAATGTAATTAGTCAGTACTAATACTTCTCTTTCCTCAAAAACAGTACAAAGGTTAAAATACGGTATTTGAGTAAAATGCAGCCCCTGAAAAGAGGTCAAGAGTTAGAGTTTCATATTAGTACAGAAAGATGACATATAGGAGGCTGTACATGTATTCGACAACCTACCAGAATATACTAAATGTCTTGTAGTACTATAAAGGTGATTGACTGATCAGTGTTCTCTTGGGCAACTCCTACTCCGTTCAAAGGTGTCTTCACATAAAACTTTAGTATTAATTTGTTACGTATCAATTAATATTACTAGTATTAATTATCTTCAGTCTTATTACATTCCATTACAATAAAACGTTAATCATTTCCTTCCACACTGCAGCGACCTCTCTCCTTGGATTCCACGAAATACGATTCATTAGGTGTAAGTGAGTACGTACGGTAATGTTCGCGAATGCGCTATACTTTGTGATGTGTCGACAGAAGTGCCGACACAGTGTTATTTTGAGGGGGCCGATAGGCACGCTATAAGCTCACGCAGAATATCTTGAAGTCTGAAACAGGACGCTCAATGAATTGCTATAAAGAAAAGTACGTTGCTTTGGGAATACTTAACTTTTAATCCGTCATTAGTTTACAACGTTCTTGATGAGACATTTCGTACGATAACTATCAAACTATGTAAGGCTAATGGCGCCTTGCTAGGTCGTAGCCATGGACTTAGCTGAAGGCTATTCTAACTGTCTCTCGGCAAATGAGAGAAAGGCTTCGTCAGTGTAGTCGCTAGCAAAGTCGTCGTCCGTATCTCGAGACCTGCCTTGTGGTGGCGCTCGGTCTGCGATCACACAGTGGCGACACGCGGGTCCGACATGTACTAAATGGACCGCGGCCGATTTAAGCTACCACCTAGCAAGTGAGGTGTCTGGCGGTGACACCACACTTTGGACAGGCTATAAATGTTTAATAAAATCGACAGCAAACGGTTACTTTAAAATACCTGGTGGTGCCCGAATTATATTTGGTATCTACTGTTTTAATAACAGTGCCTGCCTCATGTTTAATTGAAATACAATGACAGTTGTCAAAACTGTGAAAGTTCCCAAAGATAAAACCGGTTCTTTCCCGATCTGAAGATTAAGGCACTCACATGGAGATGTCGAAATTCACACTGTGGCTCTACGTTAGTAGAAACAGGAAACATCTACATGAATGTTATTTCTGCATCTCTTACTACGATAGTGTAAAATTTAGAAATTGAAACTGATTTTCATTGTTAGTTATAAGTATGATTATGGAGTAAGGACAATGGGAAGCGAGTTTAAAATCCCAATAGGTCTGAACATATTTCTCTAAACTATTATAGAATATAGTTCCATAGGATAACAGGAATCGAAAGTCGCACTTTTGTTTGTAGGTCATTAAAAGAGAAATATTACATACTGTTACAAAAAAATTACTGTAAAATCATTACTGGAGGTCGGCTGGGTTCTCGGGTCTCAAATTTTTGTTTTTTCGGCGACAAGAGACGCTGTTGACGGGGATCCGTCAGTCGCACAGGGACACTAAGTCCAGCACTCTTCTTAGCGCTACTCGACATGCCGGCCCCATCCGTCTTCTGTCCCACCGTCGTAAACATTACAAACATGACTCTAAACTCGACAGGCACCCATCTACAGTTAAGGCACAGCACACATATTTCGCCACCATGCGTTTGGAAGGATATTTAAACACAGTAAATCTAAGTGTAATGCAACCATCTGATTATAAAGAAGTATGGTACAATCTAGAAATAAAGAAACAGATAAATAAGAAAAACTACAAGGAATAGACAGCATTTAAATGACCGAATTCACGACAGGTTAAAGAAATTAAGAACCGAAAATCACCAGGACTAGATGGAATAAATACCGAACTGTTTAAACGCGGAGAAACTATCTTAGAATTGCGAAAGCTACAACTCTCTAACATGTGATGGGTAAAATATGTGATACTGGAGGAATGGAAAATAGCAAAGGTCATTTCAATACACAAGAAAGGCGAAAGAAACAATACATCTAACTACATAGCAATAAGTATTCTGAATATTGCCTACTAAATATACAGCAAAATAATAAACGAGAAACTGCGAGAAATCTCGGATGTAATTTTAGTAGAGGAATAAGCAGGTTTCCGAAAGTGAAGCTCATGTGTAGATAATGTTTTTATACTGAAATAGATAACTCAAAACAGACTAGAATTTAATCTGAAAACTCGCATAGCATTTGTGGATTATGAAGACGCGTTTGAAAGAATTCATAGAGACAAGCTATGACCAATAATGGGGAAAAAAGCGGAATCCCTAAACATCTGATTCAAGTCCCAAAAAGCCTACATATGAACGTCAGAAATGAAATTGACACGGGGAAAGACAAAACACCTGAAATACAAGAAAATGAATGAACAAAACAAGCGTGTAGCTTGTCACTAACATTATTCAATACGTATAGAGATAACATCATCCCTGAATGAGAGGAATAAAAATATTACCACGATGTTATTCGCGAATGATCAAGTTGCCGTACAGGACAGTGAAGTTTACAAATGGCATTACATAAACTAAATGACATGCGTGCAAGATACAATCTGACTATATCTATAAATAAAACTAAAACCATGGCCTTTTTAGGTATTCGCTTAGTACAGCAGTAGTCCTCAATAATAAACCTGTAAAACAGGTAGCCAGTTTCAAGTATATAGGATATGACATGTCGTATGATCAAAATAGGGATATACAGAAAAAAACTAATACTTACCAGCGTATATGTGGCACAATAAGAACAACTGAAATTCCGTAAAGTCGTGGCAGTTCCTACTTTTTTATATGAGGCAGAAAGTTGAATGTTGAGAAAGAAAGAATTACGACAACTAGAAGAATTACAAATCAAATTTCTAAGATTTGTGAGAGGCTGCGGTAGGGAAGACCAAATTAGAAACTAAGTTATAAGGAAAAAATTAGGAATCCAACCAATAACCCAAAAGCCAAACCAATACAAAGAAAAATGGAGAGAAAATGTACTTCGTTTGCCACGACAAAGTCTTCCGAAACTAGCAATTGGTTATAAACCATGGAGCAAGAGAAATCTGGAAAGACCGAGGATGAGATGATGAGACCGGAACTGATCCTAAGCCTAACCCTGAAATGGCAGAAGAAGAAGATTTCAATTACGCTGCACAAATACACCACGGATGCACCTCTGGTAACAGTGCCATAGAATTTTCCTTTAATCTGTAGTTTGATTGTTGTGAGTTAACACGTAATTTATTTAAAGTCACAGGATTAATAATTTCTGGTACAGAAATTGGAAAAGACTGGTAACTGTGAGAGAAATTTCTGAGTGTGATGAGCGTTTTCCATACAGGCAACGGCGAAATTCACACGCTTAGCAAGCGCCCATTGATATTTCTGAAACCAGGGAGAGTTTTGTTTCGTATGACATTGTGTGATACGACTTTTTGAAAGATTAAAACTGAAAAGGCTAGCTCTATAACAGATGTGAGTCCGTTCAGCGATAGATTGTCTATATCATGGAAAGCTGAGCTACTGATTAATATGGATGAGTCATTTTGAAAAATAGTCGTTTCGAATGGAACTGTATTTTGCTTAATAGCGGTGATCTTATCACTGCTTTTCATTTAGATTAGATTATGCTTGAGCACCATGGCTCACCATGACTCTCTGCTTTCATTCTACGCTTGTTGGCACTAAGTAACATCTGTCATCATAGCCGCAGTAAGACATAAGACGTGCATATAATGAGCGGAAGAAAAAGGTAATCACGGCCACCAAGATTTTTAAATACCGCAGCTGTCACTGCGTCAGTATGAAATTATATATATATATATATATATATATATATATATATATATATATATATATATATATATATATATATATATATATGGGGTAGATGGTGACAGCCTCGACGTGGCCTACCCCCCCCAGTATCGTGCCGCACAACGATCGCATTGCGAGAAGAAAATCGAAATGCTCAGAACGAGCTGCGACACGAGAAGCAAATGTCACCACCAAACGGCGGCCGGACGTAGTAATACCTCCCGGCCCTCACAGGCGAAGTTACGCAAGAGAGCGAGACAAATGCCTCAGTTTCCCCCCCGGAGCCAAGTGCGTGGACGAATACGTATATGCCAAGTTAACATAGAAGGATACACGAGGACAAAAGGAGACATCCTCACAAAGCTACTAACAGAAGAAAAAATTGATGTGCTGACCTTGCAGGAAACACATCTATCAGAAGAAAATATCTCGAGACTTCTAATACCAGGCTATGAAATTGTGGGCTATAAAGCCCATAATAAACACGGTATTGCAACACTGATCAAGAAAGAACTGGTTGATAATATTGAGGAAACTATGCACCACGAATTTGCCGTGGGAATCAAACTAAACGATATGACTGTGTATAACGTGTACAAGCCACCTTCAGAAAAATGGGAACAACCTGTTTTACCTAACCCACAACACCCTGCAGTCATAATTGGCGATTTTAACTCCCACCACCCCAGATGGGGCTACCAGTCTTGCGACAAAGAAGGACTCATGCTGGCAGACTGGGCAGATATAAATAATTATACATTAATATACGATGCAAAAGATACCCCCACCTTCTGTTCAGGAGCGTGGGGCACAACATCAACGCCCGATCTTTGTTTTGTCTCATCTGGAGAAACTGGAATAGCACTTCCGTCCAAGAGAACTGTACTGAGCCGTATTCCTCGGAGCCAACACAGACCAGTTATTATAGACCTTGGGATCCAAATACCAGTAATAAAGAGCAACCCTATAGCCCGCTGGAACCTCAGGAAGGCTAACTGGGTTAAGTTTAAAGATACCATTGAAAATAATGTAAATAGAATTCCCCCAATTCCAGAAAATTACGACAGATTTACGAAGTTAATTATCAAAGCGGCACATAACTCAATACCAAGAGGAGCGCGGAAAGAATACATCCCATGCTGGACAAAGGAGTGCGAACAACTACTCGATGAATATAACAAAACAGAGAATCCAGAACTAGGAGAACAGCTCATAAGAGCTATGGACGAGGAACGCAAACAGAGATGGCAAAAGCGGATGGAACAAATGGACTTTACGCACTCCTCACAGAAGAGCTGGAGTCTACTGAGGAAACTTGGCAGAGTACAATTCAAGGGACGGAACATCAATAATAAAATGACCCCTAACAAGATATGCTCTTCTATACTACAAACATCCAGAATCCATGCCTCCGCCTCGAAGAAAAAAGAACTGCACCAACTGATGAACGAAGAGCTAGATGCAAGCGAGGAGGAAGCAGGTTTAGCGAACTGGGTAACACAAGAAGAGATAAATATAGCACTAAAGAAAATGTCACCTGGTAAAGCAGCTGGCTGTGACGGCCTTCTTCCAGAATTCTTGAAGAACCTCGGGCCAAAGGGAAGAGTATGGCTGTCTTCTCTTTTCTCTAATATCATAGATACCAGCCGGTTACCAAAGCAATGGAAAAACGCACAAGTCATAGTCATCCAGAAACCAGGGAAAACAGGAGAGAATGCTAAAGATTATAGACCGATATCTTTATTGTGCACCACTTACAAGCTGTTTGAACGAGTCATCCTAGGCAGAATAGAAAGTAAAATAGAAGCTGCTCTTCCCCCAGAGCAAGGCGGTTTTCGAAAAGGAGGAGACTGTTGCGACCAAGTTCTCGCCCTAACCACTTTCATTGAAAGAGGTTACCAAAACAAAAAGAAAACGGGCATGGTATTATTAGATCTCACCTCAGTATACGACACCGTATGGACAAAAGGGATACTGTATAAACTGTCAAAAGTCGTGAAATGCAAGAAGATCATAGATCTAGTCAGAAATATGTTGATAAACAGGAGATTCAAAGTATCTCTGAATGAGAAAACAAGCAGCTACAGGACACTACAAAATGGTCTCCCCCAAGGGTCTGTGCTGGCTCCATGCCTTTTCAGTTTATACATAGCGGACATCCCAAACCTGGAATCTCGTTCTTTTATGTATGCAGATGACATCGCTATCGCGGCTCACGCCAACACTTTCGAAGAACTGGAAGAAATTTTAAACAGGGATCTGGAACGACTACAACAATATTATGACAACTGGCACCTCAAAGTAAATCCGACTAAATCCGTGGCATCAATAATGCACTTGTGTAACAAAGGTGCAAATCGTGAGCTAAAAGTGCAGATAAAAGGTAAATTAAAAAACGAAACTTCCTGGCAGATTAAAACTGTGTGCCCGACCGAGACTCGAACTCGGGACCTTTGCCTTTCGCGGGCAAGTGCTCTACCATCTGAGCTACCGAAGCACGACTCACGCCCGGTACTCACAGCTTTACTTCTGCCAGTATCTCGTCTCCTACCTTCCAAACTTTACAGAAGCTCTCCTGCGAACCTTGCAGAACTAGCACTCCTGAAAGAAAGGATATAGCGGAGACATGGCTTAGCCACAGCCTGGGGGATGTTTCCAGAATGAGATTTTCACTCTGCAGCGGAGTGTGCGCTGATATGAAACTTCCTGGCAGATTAAAACTGTGTGCCCGACCGAGACTCGAACTCGGGACCTTTGCCTTTCGCGGGCAAGTGCTCTACCATCTGAGCTACCGAAGCACGACTCACGCCCGGTACTCACAGCTTTACTTCTGCCAGTATCTCGTCTCCTACCTTCCAAACTTTACAGAAGCTCTCCTGCGAACCTTGCAGAACTAGCACTCCTGAAAGAAAGGATATAGCGGAGACATGGCTTAGCCACAGCCTGGGGGATGTTTCCAGAATGAGATTTTCACTCTGCAGCGGAGTGTGCGCTGATATGAAACTTCCTGGCAGATTAAAACTGTGTGCCCGACCGAGACTCGAACTCGGGACCTTTGCCTTTCGCGGGCAAGTGGTAGAGCACTTGCCCGCGAAAGGCAAAGGTCCCGAGTTCGAGTCTCGGTCGGGCACACAGTTTTAATCTGCCAGGAAGTTTCATATCAGCGCACACTCCGCTGCAGAGTGAAAATCTCATTCTGGAAAAGGTAAATTGTTGAAAAACGATAGAACGCCAAAATATCTGGGTGTTAAGCTAGATCGCACTCTCACATATAAGAGCCACCTGTACGAAGTCGCCCAAAAACTGAAAACAAGAAACAACATCATAATGAAACTGGCAGGAACAACCTGGGGATGTTCCACTGAAACTCTACGCACATCAGCACTGGCACTTCTGTATAGTGTAGCGGAATATTGCGCACCCGTCTGGGCCCGCAGTAGGCATGTCAGATATACTGATGTGCAACTTAACGAGACAATGAGGCTCATAACAGGAACAGTAAGACCCACCCCGAAACCTTGGCTGCCCGTCCTTGCCAATATCGAACCACCCTCGATTAGACGTGAAAGAGCAATCCAGAGGTACAAAGAAAAGTTCAGGGACCTACCTCCTCCCCCTGACAGATTGATGTCAAGAAATCCCTTCTGGAAAGAACTCAAACAACAGATTGATATCGATAACCTGTGGAAACAGCAATGGCAGGAAAGCAAAGTGAATAACAGTTTCCTTATTGAGGACCCATCTCAACGAGTTCCAGGCTTCCAACTCCAACGTAGAGTGTGGGTAACTCTAAATCGTCTGCGGACAGGTGTTGGTCGGTGCGGATATTTGTTGAAAAAGTGGGGTTTCTCCCAGGACCCCAATTGTGAGTGCGGAGAGAGTCAAACCATGCAACGTATAGTTGAGTGCGACGTACACGGACTTAAGGGAGGAAATCTGATGGACATACATGTGATAAGTGACCAAGCACTTTTGTGGCTGGAAACCCTGAAAATTTTATTGTAAATCATTGTTAATGTTAATTTAAATTTTTATGTTGATGTTTGTAAGTGTATCACGCTTTGCCTGTAGCTGAACGAGAAATAAATAAATAAATATATATATATATATATATATATATATATATATATGTGTGTGTGTGTGTGTGTGAGTGTGTGTGTGTGTGTGTGTGTGTGTGTGTGTGTGTGTGTGTATGTATTACTGTCGCGAAATGCAGTTTCAGTGTGGCTGGTAATGAAACGTAGAAGTGAAGCAGGAACGGGAAGCTGTTTCGGAGGAATAGTTTCGCCCGTGTAGTACCTTCTTCTGTCAGCAGGCCAGAAATGAAGTACGCAGGATTTCGTGTAAGCGAGTGTACGTATGCGTCGGTCTACTTGCGTGCGAGCGTGTGTGTGCACGTGTTTTAATCCAGCGAGGTGCGAAAGGCAACGCTTTTGAGAGCGGCGACGCACCGTTGCGCCGGACTGCCGGCGGGAAGCGGAAATTTCATTTGCAGCAAAGCCCTTGGCACTCCACTTCGCCGCTGGCCGCGGTGAATTAAGTACGCGCCGCGTATTCTGCATAACAATCGCGCCTGTAGGAACAGCCTCAAATAGAACAAGGAGATGAAATTAGGCTAAGCTGGGCGCTCGCATATCCATCAAAGTACAATGCACGGACGGCGCGCAGTTGGACTGCAGCACTATTGTGTGTCACATATTGTTATTAATGTGCTGTTTGTGTCTTGTCGGACAATGTATGCATCACTCACGCACGCCCGGATATGAATGCGGAATAAATTTTAATGGCTCAGTTTCTGTTCCTGCCTTACCCTCGGTATGCAATTAAGTGAAGCCGAAGAAACGTTAACAGCACGCGGCGATTACGAAGTACATTAAGGAAACTGCGCCCTCTGTGACTACAGTGCCGGGTTTGCCTGTCACTGGTAAAAGAGACGTGTTGTTTGTATTTCTTGGTCTCAATTAAATTTGCAGCAGGATGTTTATGTATTTTAAAGACATTACAAGGTTTAGTACTTTCACAGCGTATAGATCCTTCCATGAAATTTTGGTCGAACTGACCGATTACTGTAGCTTTCTGCCACGATATTTAGGCGCAGAGTCTTCCAGTCATTATCAGGTGTATAATATATGCTGTTACACTTGATTATGGCTACCAGACTCTGCGCCGAATTGTCGTAGCAGGAAGGTAACCGATATCCTGTAGTTCGCCCGAAATTTCGTGGAATTATTTACAATATAAATTACTAATTTTTAATCGTGTTTATTTCGATTGTGTCATTATACTGAAAGTTGAATGGAAGTTCGCTTTCATACACCATAAACTGTAGAGGATCGATTTTCGAACCATGAAGAACATTAGTGAGCGATTCTTTTTTCAGTTATAAACATTTCTCTCCCGCCTCCCCCACCCCTAACTCCGTGCCAAACTTCTGTTTAGATCAAAATGTGGTGCAGATGCTACATTCATATTCCTATTCAGCCACGTTGATTCAGATTTTCTAAAACACTCCAGACAAACATCAGAATAATTTCTTAAAATATCTTCCATAAAGAACACCGCATGCAGCTGTGTGACAATCTTTAGTGGAACACGACCGGTTTTGTGGTGATAGTCACATCCTCAGTCTACGTAATACATAAATTCATTAAAGACGTCGATGTAGGAAAGAAGGTAGACCTAACCTTCGCTGATATAACTGAATTTCCCGTCAAATACGGATAATTAGAAAAGGGAATAATGATGCCTACGTCATCTTCCTTAAAAGTGAGGAAGAACAGATTATTCAGCACACCTTAGTGACAGCGCCTGTTCTTGCCACTTTTGTGGATGATGATGTACACACCATTCGGCTCCTTTTCTAATTGAATATCTGAATTTGGCGGGCAATGCCGTTTTACCTGTGAATGTCGGGTCTCCCTGCTTTCCTATCTCGATATCTGTAATGACTTAGTGGCTTACGTACACCTGAGATTACGGCTATGAGCCACGAAACCGTTCGAGTTCTATTAAATATTATCATACAGCTGTACACGGTGTTCTTCTTGCAAGAGGTATTGCCACAGCTGCGGATGCCTAGCGCATGGTGTTTAAAAGTCCCATCAGTCTCCTGCCATTCTTCTGTACTGCTGTCGTACTGGTCTGTGTACTCGATGAATCCCGGAGACTGGACCGACGAGGATCTCCATGCGGCATCGGTTCACGCACAAAGTGGCACGCCACCTAGGACCAGTGCTAACGTACAGTTCACGAGACTTCGTGCAAACGTGACGTCATTTGGACGTCACACGCTACATCGAATACGAAAAGAGTTGTCTATCGACTTTCACAATCGTTTTGAACACGGGAGGCGAACGTGACGTTCAGAACGAAAACACTCAACTCACTTGGAGAGAACTGGAAGTTATGCTTCTTCTTTACTGCAGGGTCGGTTGAAATCCAATTTACATCTTTCATAAATGTGTACAGTTCTGTTTTCACGTGGACGGTTAGGGATAAGGGACAGATTAGTGTTGGCAAGATTTAACTCAGTAACTTATTGAAAAAGTACTAACTATTTTTCCTAATACGTCTTCATGAACCCTGGAAGTGTGACAACTTACTGGTTTAAGAATAAGAAGAAGCCGAAACCAGCCAGCTTAGAATCCAGTAACGTATATATCCAACGATGTTCATTCAGTTACCTCAACAATAGCTTATTTTTTATTATTAGAAACTCTGAAAATTAATTTCAGGACTTGGTCTGTAATTAGGGAGGGTGGGTAACTATTCTAGCAGACGAGTTAAAGCAGCAGCTCATTTGTGCCATGTCCAATGAATACATGGTCTTTCAAAACAACACACTGAGTATCTCTCGAAAACGCGTCGCTGTTGTAAAATTTTTTGCAATAAAATGATGAAAAGCGTAATACTGGTGGTTAAAGGTGTACTTTAACTGAATACGTTTGTTTTGAAAAGAAGTGTCCTAAAAGAACTAGCTCGTAAATTGTCTTTTATACACTTTATAGATGGCTGAGACTTTGTTACCTTTTAATTCTGTTGAAAACGTTAGTCATTGCTTTGCTTTTTGTTCTGGATGGCTGTTTGCTTTACCAGATGATCAACATGTGAATATTTATTCGATTGTTTCATGCTTAATTTGTAAATTATTGACAATGACATCTCACTACTGAGAGAGAAAGATAGCGCACTATGTATACAACATGAGTATCTCATAAGCAATATACCACTGTTAGCTTAATAATGAATTGTCAGAACGTTTTGGAAACGTGAAGGCGGAAAAAGATTAAGATGTTAATGGACGCGAACCACTTTCAGAGCTACCCTACAGTCCGTAACCAGTATATCACGATGAACTGTAGTAAGTCCTGCTTTTGTTCTGTAAATTAGAGCTCTTGAAGGTTTTAACAGCCAATGCGTAACTATGCGACTTTTAAGTACAAGAAATTGTACGAAGAATGACGTGTTTTTATAAATCTTCAATATCCCATTGCCTTGAAACTGCATACATTCATAACACGTAAGTTACGATGCAAAATTACGGAATATATTACTGTGCTTCACAAGCACCCAGCATCGAATGTTAAGAAAAATCGGTAGCAGTTCCTGCGGTCTTCGATAAATGAGTGTGACATAAAAGTGACGTAGTGCTTGCACAGTCTTGTGAACTATAGTTTACTCTAGGCACAGCGGCGTGTGCTCTGTTGACATCGTCGTTGACGAGCCCTCTACACCTACATTACAGTTGTTGTAGCACCAATCATTGTGGCTGATGACTTGCGAGCTATCAGAGTCCGTTATGGTCCAAATTTCCAGAAATTACGTCTGCTGTTGCGTTTCTCGCGGTACACGTGGTGACTAAATGTTACGTCAGGCAGCTTCCTACACGAGACTCATACGTAAGTTTCTAGAAATTAACTGTACTCCATTAGTACTTGTCAGCGTGTGTATGAAAATAGCTTACGGCCTTCAAGCCTTAAAGAGGTCAGTCGTGAAGTGGTCAGAGCGTAAATCATGAGGAGATGACAGATGGACGCAGGAGGTACGTAAACATGTCAGTGTAGATCAGGAGTACTCAATTAGTGCCTCTCATCGCCTGCTGACATAGCGCTTAAGTTACTAATAACTTCGGACTGTCTGAACTCCAGCAGTTATGAGGTACGCACCGCTGCTCTTATCCAGGGACACATGTGGAAGCCCCATCGTTCCTTTTCCTCTTTTTCCCATCAAGTAAAGTAATCCACAGCTATGAAAGACGTACTTGTGCTGTTTCTTCCTTTGCAGATGTAATAACTGCTCGAGTAGCTTCATAGAAGCTCATGCCTCTGAAACAGTCCATGGAAATGCTCCATATACTGTATTTCCTACTTCGTTTTCGGATATTCAGGAAGAAATGTAGCGATGAGGTATATTTTTCGCTGTCTTCGTCTATGTAATTGACAATTTTTCCGCCATTATGAGGAGAAAAGTAGTTTATAACGAGGGAATTATCTGTTTCTTACTGTTTGTATTTTCTAGTTAACCTGGCACAGCGTTAGTTACGTAGACTGGACGTGGAAGCAGCAAGAATGTGGATCGCAAGATTAATGTTACATCTTTACCTACTACACAGCATTGCTTGTCTAGCATCCTTTCTTGTGAACAGCTCTTTTCTAAGATAGTCAAACAGTGAGACTAATTCCACAAGAATATATTTAGAGTATTATTTTATGTATTTTCTCTTCATATTCCTTTTTAATTACTTTATCCTTTTAAATACTAATTCCAGGTTTCAGTGAGAATTTATAAATTAGTTTAGTTACCCATTACTCATTCCTGTCATATAGTGCATACATTTTGCTTAATGCGACATTCTAATACAAGAAAATACACTAAATTGTGGTTTAACGTCCCTTGAACGAAACAGAGAGTCAGTCCATGCTATCCTGATACTTCTCCAACCACTTAGAGCTCTTCATTGACATCTTAATTAGAATACGCATATTCTGTCCCCGGTAGTACTTTCGCCATACTAACTTGAAATGATGTCCACGCTTTCACCCCGAAGTTCAGCTAAGTAGTGAAGTGACTAATACCAAAACAACAGCACCCATGTTCTAGGAATAGCGACCTACATTAATAATCAAAACGTGCTTAGTCTCGGGTTATAACCGCACCATCGCTTAAATTTTGAATAAAAATCATCAGCATCCGCGGTCGAAGACTTCCGTATAACAAGTCACAGTTATTCTGTCAAAGGCTTTGCCAAAGACGGCGGAGGTGCGGACAGAGGTTCAGGTCACTCTCTTGCTCACGGGGTGCGAAACTGTCCCTAAAGATGGAATAATCAGTAATGATCAACGGCATGAGGATGCAGAAGGCAATGGAAACCATAGCATTAAAGATATACATTGTGTATCCACTTGACATGTGGCCTGTAATTGAAAAAGTGTTGATGACCTCTCCATTGGCCAGAATAGTTCCCCATTTGGATCTCTGGGAGGGGACTGCCAAGGGGAAGGTGACGACGAGAAAAAGATTGAATAACCAACGGAAGGATGACGTTCTACGTGTCGGGACGTAGAATATCAGAAGCTCGAACGTTGTAGAGAAGCTAGAAAATCTGAAAAAGAAAATGCAAAGGCTCAGTCTAGATACAGTCGAGGTCCGTTAAGTGAAATAGAAAGAAAACAAGAATTTCTGGTCTCATGAGTATAGGGTAATATCAAGAGCAGGAGGAAATAGTATAACGAGAGTAGACTTCGTTATGAATAGGAAGGTAGGGCAGAGAGAGTGTTAATATCAACGGTTCAGTGATATAATTGTTCTCATCAGAATCGAAGCAAACCAGCAACGATAGTTCAGATATACATGACAACATCGCAAACAGAATATGAGGAGACAGAGAAATTATATGAGGATGTGGAACGGGTAATTCAGTAGGTAAAGGGGATGAAAACGTAATAATCACGGGGGACTGGAATGCGGTTGTAGGAGAAGGCGTAGAAGCAACGGTTACGGGAGAATATGGTCTTAATAATAGAAAAGAGAAAGGAAAATGACTAATTGAGTTCTGCAATAAATTTCAGCTAGTAATAGCTAATACTTTGTTCAAGAATCACAAGGAGGGATATTTGGAAAAGGCTGGGAGATACGGGTAGATTCTAATTAGATTCATGGTCAGCCAGAGAGTCCAAAATCAGATACCGGATTGTAAGGCGTACCCAGGACCATGTATAGAAGCAGATCACGATTTAGTAGCGATGAAGGGTTGGCTGAAGTTTAAGAGACTAATCAGGAAGAATGAAAGCGCAAGAAAGTGGGATACGAAAGTACTAAAGAAAGGAGACATACGCTGGAGGTTCTGTGATACTATAGACACTGTGACAAAGAAAAACTCTGTAGGCAGTCCGGTTGAAGAGGAACGGACGTCTCCAGAAAGGGTAGTCACAGAAGATGGAAAGTTAAACGTAAGAAGGTAAGTGGTTAAGAGAAAAAATACTTGTGTTGATCGACGAAAGAAGGAAATATAAAAATGTTCAGGGAATTTCAGCAACACAGAAATACAAGCCGATGAGGTGTGAAGTGCAGGGAAGCTAAGACGAAATGACTGCAAGAAAAACGTGAAGAAATCGAAAACGAAATGAATGTCGAAAAGACTGACTCAGGATACAGAAAAGTCTAACCAACCTTCGGTAAAATTAAAATCAAGGGTGATAACATTAAGAGAACAATGGTAATTCCACTGTTAAATGCAGAGGAGAGAGCGGATTTATGGAAAGAGTACACTGAAAGCCATTATGAGGGGGGAGATTTGCTAATGTGATAGAAGATACAGGAGTCGATATAGAGGAGATAGGGATCCAGTATTAGTCTCAGAATTTAAAAGTGCTTTGGAAGACTTAATAAATAAGGCAGAAGGGGTGGATAACACTCAATCATAACTTCTGAAATCATTAGAGGAAGGGGAATAAAGCGACTATTCACGTTAGTGTGTAGAATGAATGAGGCTGGCGATATACCATCCGACTTCCGAAAAAATATCATCCACAAAATTCCGAAGACTGCAAGAGCTGACTAGTGCGAGAATTATCGCATGATCAGGTTAACAGCTCATGCATCGAAGTTGCTGACAACAATAATATACAGAGCAACGGAAAAGAAAACTCAGGGTGTGTCAGATGACAACGAGATTGGTTTTAGGAAAGATAAAGGCAGCAGAGAGGCAATTCTGACGCTGCGGTTGATAAAGGAAACAAGGCTAAAGAAAAATCAAGACATATTCATAGGATATGGCGACCAGGAAATTGGGGGTAGGCTATAGGGAGAGACGAGTAATACATAACATGTACAAGAGTGAAGAGGGAATAATAGGAGTGGAAGACCAAGAACGAAGCGCTCCGTCAAAAAGGCTGTGAGACAGGGATGTAGTCTTTCGCGTCTGCTGTTCAATATTCACATAGAAGAAGCAATGTTTAAGAGTTTAATTAAAATTCAAGGTGAAAGAATCTCAGTGATTAGATTCGCTGATGACACTGCCGTCCTGAGTGAAAGTTAAGAAAGTTAACAGGATCTGCTGACTGGGATGAACGATCTAATGAGTGAAGGATATGGATTGAGAGTAAATCGAAGAAAGACGTAAGGAATGAGAACAGCGAGAAACTTAACTTCAGGATTGATAGTAACGAAGTAGATGAAGTTAAGGAATTCTGCTACCTATGAGGGAAGTAACCTATGACGGACGGAGCAAGATGGACATCTGAAGGTGACTAGCACTGGAAAAAAGGGCATAGGTTGCCAAGAGAAGTCAAACAGAGGCCTTAATTTGAGGAATAAATTCCTGAGAAAGTGAGCTTGGAGCATAGCTTTGTATGGTAGGGATACATGGACGGTGGGAAAACTAGAAAAGAAGAGAATCGAAGCATTTGATTTCTGGTGCTGCAGACGAATGTCGAAAATTAAGTGGACTGATGCGGTAAAGAATGAGGAGGTTCTGCACAAAGTTGGAGAGGAAAGAAATATATGAAAAACACTGACAAGGAGGAATATGATGACATGCCATCTGCTAAGACATCAGGGAATGACTTCCATGGCATTAGAGGAAACCGTAGAGGATAAAAACTGTAGATGAAGAGAGATACGGAATATATCAAGCAAATAATTGAGGACGTAAATTGCAAGTGCTACTCTGAGATGAAAAGGTTGGCGTAGCAGAGGAATCCGTGGCTGGCCACATCAAACCAGGCAGAAAACTGACGCCTTAAAAAAAAGTCTGCGGTACACAAATCATTCACTTAGAGTAACAGGCACGTGTGTATCAGTCTAGTGTAGTTTATACTTCAGTGTTACGAGGAGCTGCTATGGAACTATCCTCTGCAATGTTTTAGCGGAAGTTGTCGATGGTGCAAAGTATCTTTGACATTGATTGTTATGAGAAATCTGGGATGACTGAAGAGGGTACGAGTACTGCGTAGTTACTTTTGATGTGGCATGACAAGGAAAATTCGTTTCATTTGCAGTTTAAGGACGAGTTTTACTGGCTGAAGGTTTCACAGAATCGGGAGACACCGGGTCCACTCGTGACGCATTAAGGCAATAGTGATCAAGCAGCATGCAACATGATGTAAGTTATATTTGATAACTACCAAAACCTGCTGATGAAATATATCTTTATTCATTACTACTTTCGAGCGAGCTATCATCACTTTCTTCTTCTTTCTTTCTTTTCCCTAGCGCATATCCCATCTAGTACGGAGTCAGTTCTTTCAAGATTTGGAAACTTTCATTTTACTATCAACTTTTCACCGAATGCTCCTCCAGAGGCCACAGTCGCAGTCGGCTGTGACATATGTCTGTGAATCGTGTAAACTTTGTCCTGTGTGTTAATGTATTTTAACTGTTTGTGATCGACTCTCTAACGTGGACTTCAGAAACCAGCCTGCATTTGCCTGAACGACTGTCGAAAACCACCTGAAAATCACAGTCAGGCTATCCTGTCCACCAGCCATGGTCACTAAACCACCGCGCGGCTTCCCTGGGTCTGGATCATATCCCTGATTCACAAGCTAGCGCACCGCGTGTTACGCTGTATTGTTTTTAACTAAAAATCTTTTATTTTCTGAAATACAATGAATTACAGCGTTTTAGTAATTTTGATACATAACTTAACCACTACCAGCACATGCATATTAGAAACAGTAGGTATGAAATAACAACAATAATAATAATGAAAAGTTAGAATATAGCAGAGTACGTAATTCGCAAGAACAAAATATTTTTTTAAACAACATATAATGTTTTTATGTTCTCAAACAAGTATATTAAACGTTCACAATCAGATAACATAAAACCATTTAGAGCAGCCTGTATAGCACTGTTTATAATGTGGCGTCCAAAAATTAAACAAGGATCATGCCATTAAGAGTAAAAGTCCGGAACCGCGCGACTGATACGGTCGCAGGTTCGAATCCTGCCTCGGGCATGGATGTGTGTGATGTCCTTAGGTTAGTTAGGTTTAAGTAGTTCTAAGTTCTAGGGGACTGATGACCACAGATGTTAAGTCCCATAGTGCTCAGAGCCATTTGAACCATTTTTAAACTTAGTACACTGTCTATATTCTGGTTCCATGTTTCTGTATTCTTTTAAAAATTATTTATAATATTTTTTTCTTTTTGTAAAAAGGAATCTGAACGCAGACGATATACAAAGGTTATTTCACTGTATCAATACATTTTACTGTTCGCGTCAGCTACAGTAACGCACAATGTTTTATTTTTTGTAGGCACATTAAGAACGATTCCACCGTGTGAGGTGGCCAGTGGTTACTCTACCGTGCGACGTGCCGGCAGGTTAGCTCAACGTGTTCGGTGAGAGGATTAGCTGCTCTCTCTAATAACGCAACCGGATCAACGATGAACTTCGGAAGGTGCCACCATGGGACATCCGGGGCGGACAAATACAAATGCAACGAACAAAATGACATCAGCAAAATAATAATAATGATAATAATAATAATAATAATAATAATAATAATAGTGGCACAGTGGCTAGCACATTGGACTCTCATTCAGGAAGTTGACGGTTCTAATCCCCGTTCGACCATCCAGAATTTGCTTTTCCGTGATTTCCCTAAATCGTTTCTGACAAACGTCTGGGTGGTTTCTTTGATTTCCATCCCCATCCTTTCGTAATCCGACCTTATGCTCCACCTCTAATGACCTCGCTGTAGACGAGACGTTAAACTCTAATCTGATGTTAATCATTAATAGCCTGATGATGATTGACTGATGAATACGTAATGAATAAAGATTTCTTTCATAACAGCTTCCAGAATACTATTAAACCCTCGAATCTGTAAAGAGGCGAACACCCATGAATAAAACAGGTTCTTACCACTGATTACTTTACAGATGAGTTAATGTGCTAAATATGTGACGTAAAGCATGTGAGTGACAATAGTTTACAAAAGGTTTGAAATTATGCTTAAATTTTGATGGAAGTCGCTAAGTGCTCTCATGGACATAGTCTGGGTAATTTGCGCTACTTTTTAAGGATAATCAAGTTTTTCGCGCGTTTCAGTGTTTATGAGGCCATATCTCTTGAACTACGTGTCGTACAGTGATACATTCAATGATGTACGTAGATGCCGTCTGCAGAGTGTGTTGCGAATAGAGTTAGCAGTAAAGCAGCAATAAATTAAAAAGTCAAGCCTGATGAAGTTTTACTGCGCGTCATTTTAAGCAGAAGCTAGTTTTTCACGCATCTAAAACCCTGCGACGTTGTACGTTCTGAAATATGTGTGGTACAGTTATGTAATTTTGCAGATACATTCAGAGCTATAAGTAAATATGGTCTGGAAATAGTGAAGCGAATTGAGTTGCTACTAAAGAAGTTGTAAATTAAAACTTCATGTCTGATGCTGAAGTTGAACTGCGTGAACAGCGAAAATGTAGTAAGCGTTAAATTTTTTCCCTTCATAATTTTGTGGCGGATGTCAGCAATAAAAGGATTTGTAAATGTTTGAAATTATGTGTAAGATTCGTTCCAAGTCACTAACTGCTCTCATTCTGAAATACTGGAGGAATAAAGTCAGACTAATTGCGCACCATCATTCACGCTGACTCAAGACAAATGGATAGTTTCTAACTGTAATACTAGTGTTATTGCGTTAGGCTTTTGACAACAAAATATACCTCTTAACGAGTAGATTACAACAGCATTTGAAATTTTTAAATTCGATCAATAATTACGCGGAATGTTGAAAACCAAATTTTTGTTGCCCCTGGAAGAAGTTTGGTAGGAAACCTGCGGGTAGAACATGGTTCCGGATCGCAGGATAATCCGTTAGGAACAGAGGCGAGTTTTTTTCAAATATTTACGAGCTGTGAGGCACCACCTGTTCAGGATATATTAGAATGCGCCGTCTTCTCGTCCCGCGCATGTTCGTGTCCCACCCAGACTGAGTTTCTCAGCAGAGAACTGTCGGTGAGATTCCCCCTCTCCAGACTGTACCCGAGCGCGGCTGAAGACTGCCTTCCGCCCCACGTGCTTCTCGTTGATCTCCAGTCCTCCAGCTGGGTTGGCGACCCCGCTGCCTGCCTCGCTCTATTCGTCAACGTGTTTTGGTAGGCACAGTTACTGCAGCCGGTTTCCAGCACTTTCCTGGGTCCAGCAGTCTTTTGTTATGCTGCTTTTGGAAGTCAAGCTTATCCCGTTAACCTACATCAACATGAGTTCTATGCGATTCACACTCAAGTGCTTGGCAGTGGGTTAGTAGAACTACTTTCAGACAATTTCTCTAACGTTCCACTCTGCAATAGCACGTGGGAAAAATGTACACCTAAATCTTCTCACGCGGGCTCGTTTTCTCTTACTTTATCATCTTACTTTATCATCTCCCTATGTAGGTGGGAGTCAAACCTATATTTTCACACTCAGACGAAAAAGATATTGATGAAATTTCCTGAAAATATCTCACCGCAAAGAAAAAACCGTTTGATATAATTATTGCCACTCCAAGTCACGTATCATATCCGTGACTCTATATCCCCTGGTTTTCCTTACTAAAACGTGAGCTGTCCTTTGAACTCACTGGATATCCTCCGTCAATCCTGTCTGATTCGGATCCTTCAACGCGCAGCAGTAATCAAGAAGAGGCTGGACACGCGTAGTGTGGATCTCCTAAGTGTTCTGCCAATAAAACACAGCCTGTTATTCATGCTCCCCACAACATTTTCTGTGTAATGAGTCCAAATTTAAGTTGTTCGTAATTATAATCCCCAGGTATTTAGTTGAATCGGCAACCTTTTAATCTGTTAATGGATACTTTTGGTACTTATGTGAAGGGCCTTGCACTTTAAATTGTTTACAGTCAAATGAGACTTTTCGAACTATTTTGTCTAAATCCTTTTTGCAATTCGTTTTTATATACTGATGATGTTACTAGACGGTAAATGAACACATCATATGGAAACAATCTTAAAGGTTTGCTAAATCGTTTATGTAGATCAGGAATAGCAGAGGGCCTGTAACATTTCCTTTTGGAGCGCTGTATATCATTCCTGTTTTACTCGATGGCTTCCCGCCAACTACTGTGAAATGTGACCCTTCTGATAGGAAATCATGAATGCAATCGCACAACTGAGACGATACCCCGTAAGCACGCAGCTTGGTTAGAAGCTACTCGTGAGGAATAGTGTCAACAAATTTCTGTAAATCTAGAAGTATGGGATCATCCACAGATTACTTGCCGATGGCTTAGTGTAAATAAAGGGACATTTGTGTTTTGCTGCCGATGTGTCAGTAGATAGTTTTATTGGAGGTACTCCGTAAGTTCGAAAACATTTATGTTCAAAAATCCTACTGAAATTCGATGTCAATAATATGGATCAATAATTCACCGGATTACTTCTATTTCCTATCTTGTGTACTGGTTTGACCTATCCAAATTTACAGTCTTTAGGTACAGATCTTCCGTCAGCCGAGCTGTCGTAAACTATTGCAAGAAGTTGAGTTGTTTCATGAGCATACTCTGATTTTGTTAATTCTTTCGTGAGGACATTATACACCGTCCGATTAAAAAAGGTGAACCATACAGAAGACATGGTCGGATGTCAGTTTACTTCACCTTCTTACACGTACACAAGATCGAGGGGCATGTAAATGATTAGGGCTGTAATTCTCTGTGAAAGGCATAGTGGCCACCAAAGTGCATTGGTGTTGCTCGTGTTTAGTGTTGCTACTAGGCAAATTGGTGTATATAAGGGGCGTAAACAGCGTTAGATATTGAGTCATCGCCAAGCAACATCCAGATTTATGAGTGATTCGGATGTGTCAATGCGCCGACGTGGGACTGCATGGGAACGTGAGGGCGAGGCCTCCTCGTCGTTAGGGTTCCAGACGATTACATCTGACCATCGCAAAGGAAGTCCTTGTCGATAGCTGAGTAGTCAGTGCGACGGTATGTCATGCAAAGGGGCCCAGGTTCTATTCCAGCTGGGTCGGAGATTTTCTCCTTTCAGAGAGTGGGTGTTGTGTTGTCTTCATCATCATCATTTCATCCCCATCGATGCCCATGTCGGCGAAGTGACGTCGATTAAAAAGACTTGCACCAGGTGACCGGTCTACCCGCCGGGAGGCCCTAGCCACACGACATTTCACTTCATCACAAGGGAGGATCGCCGAACGGTGAACCAAGCACATCGAAACCCCTCCAGATCTGCATATGCCATCCGAGAACATGTAGCGAGCTCCCTGCAACATTCTTCGTCATCCCGCACCTTTCATTGGAGACTAGCAGCAGCCGGACTACGGAATTACTGTCGCACGCATAGGCTGCCTTTAACACCACTGTACAAACGGCTGGATTTGGAGTGTTGCTGGCCCGGGATGCATACACTGCTGATGAACGGCGTTACACTGTATCCAACGGTGAATCGTCCCCGGATGACCGTCGTCGGCGACTATGGCGGCATTCTGAGGAGAGGACCAATTCTTCCAGTGTTTTAAAGATACACAGTGGTGTTACTCTTGGTGTCGTGGTGTGGAACGTCGACGGGTATGACTTCTGGTCACGGCTGGAGGTGATTGGCGGAACTCTCGCGACACAACAGTACTTCACAGACGTGTCCTCGTGTGTCACCTACCATGCGACAGTGTCGTGGTCCCATTTTTCCACAGTACATTGCTCAGCCACGCAAGGCATGTGTCTCTAAGCACTGCGTGATGTTGAGATACTCCTGCGGCCAGCAAGATTTGCAGAATTGTCCCCTACAGAACTTGTGTGGGCACAGCTCGAACGTCAACTCCCGCCTCAGTACCAGAATGCAGAATATCGGGGACCAGTGATAACAAATGTGAGCCAGCTTGCCACAGAAGAGTAAAGAATGGTTTAATGAACCCCTCCCAATTGAATCAGGACCTGCATCGGGGCCAGAGGGAACGCAATGTCACGCTGATAAGTGAGCTCATACTTTTTCTTTGTGATATTGACTCCAGATTGTAATCAATGAAATATCACATGACATCTCAGCTTCTTTTGTCACGCAGTGTACGTAAATGTCCTGGTGGAGTCGCCAGGAACTCCATGAGATTGTCCATCCATTCAAACTATCGTCCGTAGGAGGATTGCAACGCTGGAAGGTCTGCAGAGTATTGACGCATTATGCGGGGACTGACAAATGTAACTCATTATGCATAAACAGGCGGAAATACCATTTATCGTATGACCAAAACGAACTGCTCGTCCATATAGTGGAGGCCTAAGGGATGTCTACCGGCCGCCGTGTCATTCTCTGCCTTGCGGCTTCATGCGGTTCCGGCATGGAGGTATAGAGGGGCATGTCATCAACACTAGCGGCCTTTTTATAGACTTTCCAAACCGTGGGGCCGCTACTTCTCGGTCCTTAACTGGTGTCGCATACGAGTCCTCCCACAATGGAATCGAACCCGGGCCCTCCGCATGGCAGCCTTTCATGTTGACTGGTCAGCTACGGAAGTGGAGTATTGTAAGACGAGGCAATAACCAGTCAGTCATTGGAAGCAGTTATATTTACATCAGGAGTATGCTTAAGTAGCTATTTAAATGGAACAAACACATAAAACTTTGTGTTACGAAGACGTCAGAGTGAGATTCACTGGAACAATCTTCAGTTAGTGTAGTCCGCCCTCGAAGACGGTAGCTTTTAAAACCATCGTTCGGCCGATCATATGGCTCATATTTGGGATCCTTACCAGGCAGGATTGACGGAGGCAGCAGGTCATCGCGATGGGTTTATGTATCTGTGGAAGCTTCAAGGAGAACGAACGCCAGCAGGCAGGATTTCTCATCGCCTTGCAGGCCAACACCTGACGTAACGTATGGGGCTGCATTGGGTGCTCAACAAAATCACATAGTCAGTTATTTGAACAGAATAGTTACGTTTCTGACGTATTAATGTAAGTGGCTGGGCCTTGTCTTACTCTGCGTGATGTCATCTTCGAATAACTTGGAAGACTGCAAGCTGCCCATGTTGTCCTGATGTACCTCAAAAGGCGCTGGACTGTTGTCGTGGCCAAACGGTCTTCGGTCCCATCTGCCTTTCAAAACATTTGCTCTTGGGTTGCCGATAGACTGGCACACGACAACTTACACTCACAACAACTAACGACACATTGATTTTAAGAGGTAAGCCATACTGTTATTGTATATATCTTTATCAGGTGAAGTCTGAGAAATAAAATGGATGCAAGTAAAGTAATAATACATATTTAAAGTTGGGGATTGAACAATTTAACTTAAAATTTCAGATAATAACGTTGCTTAGAATTTCACCTCACTCCAGTGGTCCTGTTTCAACACAAATAAACCACAATATGAAGTCAAGTATTACTAGGACAGAGAGAAAAAGTCTTATTGAACAAATACGCTGTAATGATAAACCCATCACCAATAAACATCAGATCCGAACAGGCAATGAGCCACTATAAAAACAATGCGAAATGAATGCGCAATGTTTAATAATTTATAAACAAAATTTAAAGAACAAGCAGCCTCTGGGCTTAACAACAAGCAGTGAAATTAACACGGAATTCCAAAGTACAGGCTGCCCATATACACACCGACAGACGCACCGCACAAGACTATTCCTTAGTTTGCGTCCGAGACGCCTCCGAAGTATCGCGCGCTGCTGGTAAAGCTCTTTTTCAGGTGACTGTGCGCCAGTATCCCTTCAGAAGTTCCGGACACTCAAAGCATGAAAAAAGGTTTTGGTCCGATGTCTACTAAGGGTCTAGAGAAAATGTTTACAAAATTCCAAAGCACATGACCTTTTGAAGTGCAATGCGGGAGGGAGAGGAAAACAGTTGATCCGATGGCTGTCGAAGATGTGGCCACAGCGCTGCAAGAGAGGTCGAGCGGTGGTGCGTACACATTAAGTGGACGGGGCGTTGCCCCAAAGTTGGACGTGCCTGTCAGCACAGTGCATAAAATCCTACGAAATATCCTGATTGGCATCCACACAAAATTACCCACCTACAGGAGTCGCTTGCTGCTGCCCTGCCAGCAACACAAACGTTCGCTCTGAAATTTCTTGCTCGCGTGGAAGTGGACAATGAATGTCCGTAGAACATTCGGTGGACATGCGAACCCCATTTCTATTTCCAACGATATGTCTGTCCGAGAATTACTGACTATGGGTAGCAGAAAATCCGCAGGCACATCAAGCAGTATCTTTACATTCGGCAATGGTGATTTTGTGGTGCGTTCATAGGGCCGTATTTTTTCGTGAAGTTGAATCCTGCAGATCCTATTGCCTGTGCCGTCACTGGCAAACTCTATGAGAGTCTTTTCCGAACCAACGTCATTCCAACCCTTCAAGAGCTTGGGAGTGTGGGTAGGATCATTTTTGTGCAAGAGGGTGGACCTCTGTACATTGCACAGCCAATGAGGCGGCTGCTGCAGCGGCATTTCGGAAATGGTAAACAGTGGTCATTACCCTGCAGTATGGCCGTCCATATCACCTGATCTTTAACCGGGGTTACGTCTCGCTGTAGTGTTATCTGAAATATGTTATGTTTATGAGCCGGCCGGAGTGGCCGAGCAGTTCTAGGCGCTACAGTCTGGAGCCGCGCGACCGCTACGGTCGCAGGTTCGAATCCTGCCTCGGACATGGACGTGTGTGATGTCCGTAGGTTAGTTAGGTTTAATTAGTTCTAAGTTCTAGGGGACTGATGACCTCAGAAGTTAAGTCGCATAGTGCTTAGAGCTATTTTTTGTTTTTTGTTTTTTTTTTGTTTTTGTTTTTGCAGTTATGAACTTAGGTGAGCTGAAGACACGCACTGCGCAACGCATTCTGACCTTGACCCTCGAGACACTCTGGTGTGTTGTGGAACACGCTGCCCCTCGATTTCAACCTGTGGCAGAAAATGGTGGACAGAAAACTCTGATCAGCCAAAACATCAAGACCACCTGTTTAAAAACCGGTTTTTCCGTCTTTGGAACGAAAAACGTCACTGATTCTGCGTATCAGGGATCCGACAGTTTGTTGGTAGGCTTGTAGAGCCTCAAAATGGTTCAAATGGCTCTAAGCTCTATGGTACTTAACATGTGAGGTCATCAGTCCCCTAGACTTAGAACTACTTGAACCTAACCAACCTAAGGACATCACACACATCCATGCCAGAGGCAGGATTCGAACCTGCGACCGTAGCAGCATCGCGGTTCCGGACTGAAGCGCCTAGAACCGCTCGGCCTGTGTTTGTGCAGGTATGTGTCATTACACGCATACGCACAGGTCATGGAATTCACGTAAACAACCGGCCACTGATCATCGTACGTGATGATGGCGCTCGATAGCGACCCAGATGGGCTCCATAGGATTTACATCAGACGAATTTGGTCGCCGAGACATCAGCGTCAACGGCCGCATCGCGATGGAACCGTGCCTACTGCAATCGTAATTCATGATGTCGTTGGGTCAACATGTGAACGCGTGGGGATGGTGTGCTGCAGAGTACTCTGTTCAATAATGTACGACGAAAGGCATCGTCCGAAACATCTGTGTGTGCAACAGAACTTTGCTCTGTCGGCAGAGATGCGACGGATCACCATCTATTCTACTTTAGACAGCGGGCCCCACGTTCTGTAAAAGGGTCGTGGACGAACAGCGATTTAGTGCCTAGTGTTAGTTTCACTGTCCTTCTACCTCTTTCCGTAGATGCTCACGACAGTAGCACGTGAACATTCTAACAGCTTCGTCATTTTCGAAATATTCGTTCAGAAGCTCTGGATAATAATAATTTGCCCATTGTCAAAGCCGCTTATCTCAATGGATTTCCCCATTTGCAGCCCATATCTTCGCTGCTCCGCCGATGTCCGCTCCGCTTACATACTGTTGTTACCACGTCACGTGCCCGCATCGCCACGAGGCGGCATCCAGCGTTGCAGTGGGCAGTTGTCATTATGTTCCGGCTTATCAGTGTATTTATTGCACATGTCTTGCGCCAGTCTCACAATTAGAAACCAGTGGATTTTCCTTTTATAGGCGGTTTCAGGCCCCAGGACACTTAAAAAGCGAGTTTTCGCATCCCATGTGTTACGACCTTGCCGTGGCGGATGGGTATAGACAACTGATAGTGTCACAATTGTTGAGTTCCGAACTTGTGCAGTCACGAGCATTGAACAATACAGATAGTCTAACGTGCAAATCAAACCATAGCCATCGTATTGCGGTTTAAAGTCATTAGTAGCCGACCCCATTTACTTTAAGACGCTTAAAACGTAAAATTTTCTAAAATTTTCGGTTTTCTTTTTTTCTCTTCGCATGATGTTTCCCCCTGCGTCAATAATATGCCGTTCAGATTTGGCGTCATTATGAGCAGTGGTTCTCTTTCCGCAGCGTTTTGAAACTGTAACTATGGACACCCTGTTTAGTAGTCATCTTTCCTTATACTTATGCCTGTTGTTCTCAGAATTTGCTTCATTTTACACTGTCGAATGCTTTTTCCCGGTCGACAAATACTATGAACGAGTCTCAATTTTTCTTCATTGTTGCTTTCGTAATCAAACACAACGTCAGGACTACCTTTCCTGGTTCCTTTATCTTTAGTGAGGCCGCCGGCCGCAGTGGCCGTGCTGTTCTAGGCGCTACAGTCCAGAGCCGCGTGACCGCTACAGTCGCAGGTTCGAATCCTGCCTCGGGCATCGATGTATGTGATGTCCTTAGGTTACTTAGGTTTAAGTACTTCGAAGTTCTAGGGGACTGATGACCACAGCAGTTAAGTACCATAGTGCTCAGAGCCATTTGAATCATTTTTTTACTAAGGCCGTACTAATCGTCACCTAATAGATGCGGTCTTCAGTCCTGAGACTGGTTTGATGCAGCTCTCCATGCTACTCTACCCTGTGCAAGCTTCTTCATCTCCCAGTACCTACTGCAACGTACATCCTTCTGAATCTACTAAGTGTATTCATCTCTTGGTCTCCCTCTACGATTTTTACCCTCCACACTGCCCTCCAATACTAAATTGGTGATCCCTCGATGCCTCAGAACATGTCCTACCAACCGAGCCCTTTTTCTAGTCAAGTTTTCATGTAGGTATAACAGTGAAAATGTTGCAATTTTTTCTTTTTCCTCTAGCCAAAGATACAAACTTTACGAACGACCGTCGCACATAGAGGACGGGCGTGGGCGCCTGGCAGCTTCGCGAACCCCGCCGGCGGCCATGGAAATCGGAGGCCCTCCCTCCCCCGGTCGCAGGTGGCGACCGCCTTCGTTAGGCGGCTCGCGGCATTGTCCGCGACGGTCGATCACAATGGCGTCTGCGCGCGCTCCTCATTTGCGTACAGAGAAACACACTCGGCCAGTAACGACCGGGCGCCCTGGTCTGCCCGCCTATATAAACAACACATAAAAGCCACCCGAATCAATTGTAACCATGAATAATGCATCGCGTCCCGCGTATCGGCCGCACATATCTAGCGCGGAGCCAGGGGGTAGCATCGTCGCAATTAAGGAGGTTATAAAAGGCGGGCCCGGTGCCGGTGGCGGAAGTGGACCAATCAGGCGAGCAGCTGGCGCGCCGTGCCGCCAAAAAGCGTCCGGCTTAATTACGCGTTTGTTGGCCGGCGGCGCGCTCTTACATGACTGGCAACTTCCCGCGCCGCGCCGCGCCGCGGCGCTCCGTCCTTATCTGGTGGCTGTCCCCTGGGCGCTGGCCGCTGCCCGCTAGCGGGCCTGTCGCCTTCTGTTTCTGCGCCGTCATTCGCCTTAAGTGCAGCCCCGCTTGCGTTCTGCAGCGAGAGTCCCTCGGATAAGCTAACGCACATCCGCGGGCGGCCTCAGCACTTAGATAAGAACAATTTTCTATTCAAATTCACACTCGCAGCACCTGACGACTAGAGGTCGAACGGCGCGAGGAAAAAAGCTCGATTCTATCTCGGTCCTTTTCCTCGATCTAAAGTTGCCCTAATGGACGAGATAATGTCGCTATTCGTGTGTTAAGTTTACTGTTACGTGTGAGGCAGCGTAAATTTATGTAGTTGTAAAAGTGATACAATGAACATTTCTCACATAGGCGCCCGTGGCAGGTAATACGGAGAGGCGGATTAACGCCCGTATAAAACGCGTCGATTTACTCTCTTTGTGGCGGTCAGCTTGGTTTCAAACTAAAAAAAAAAAAAAAACGGTTCTCTCTGCACTTTTGTGACATTTCCCGCTGCATAAAACAATTCGTTTTTATCTGCGTCTCGTTAAAAAGATACAGTACATATGCATTCCGGAGTCCTGTTTCCAGACATTTTGAAACGTCCCCTTAGAAAAATTGTAAATGACTGTGCTTAAACTGACACACAATATTTTTAGCGCAACGCAATCTGACTTTCAAAAATCCCTACAAAAGAATGGCCCTCACTAACAATAACCTATACCTTTCATGAATCACTTACCTCACAAAAATCTTCGTTACTCAAACTACTGCAACACAGCAAGCGCCACTACTGCCAGCTAAATAAAAGGTTCAAACTACTGAAGGCACTAACTACTGATGGGCATAGTTAGCAAATGAAAGATTTTGATAGAGAACAAACAACAAAAGTCATAATACATATATCAGTTCATGACATCCAGTCTTACAAATTTACTCTCTGTGATGGACACACGTCCAGATCATCCGCTCTCAAAACTCCGCCATCTCACTCCCCACATCCACCACTGCTGGCGGCTCACCTCCAACTGCGCAACGCTACGCGCTGTTAACAGCCAACTGCCCAACACTACAATAGCGACTATTTCAACAATGCCAACCAGCCACAGACTGCACACAGCACATTCAGTGATTTTCATACAGAGCGCTACGTGGCGTTACCAACATAAAAACCTAAACAGCCTACTTACAATTTAACTTACTGATTACGCACTTAAAACTGCTTCAGGTCGCTAAATAACAAGAATCTACTTTTTATAAACATTTCACTGAAGCGTTTCGTGCATGTCTCTTCACCAGAAACGAACTTGTTACAAAGCATCGTGCTAAGTGATAACACTGAAAACACCACTGTTATTAGAGTTACCACTTGACACCATACTTGCCGTCAAATTTGTGTTTGATATTCTGAACCATGTACCTTGAGACAGGCATCTATGTTTCGGAATAGAATGAGATCAAACTTACGAAGCTAGGCTTGCTGTTGGGTAATTTTGGCAGTGAAATGTGAAAACCAATGTTTCGGCCACTTGAACAGTAGCTGAAGATTTTACCCATTATATTACTAAGTTATATAGTCTACAGTCCGGAAAATTTGTTTGGAAACCGGCTGCAGGCCTAGAATGCATTAATAAATTAGTTATATAATAAGCAGCTAACATTACAGGACAGGTAGACAAACCAGACTAGCACATAGGCTTCCATGATGACAGATAGGCGCAGAAAAATTAGCTTACTGGTTTCCATGTTAGTGTTTGGTCCCGCACAGTATACATAGTCACTTTGTGCATTTCGTTCATGAAGAACTGTGTCAGACTTTCCCTGAAAGACTGAAGGGCCAGTTCGTTCACCTGATCTGATCCTACCCAATTTTTTTCTAGTGGGGCATATGAAAATTGTTACATCTGCTGAGAATAAGGGAGCTGTCCTGGTAACAACCTCGCAACATGTGACACTGTTAGATCAACGCTGTCTTTTGAACGGGTACACCTCTTCAGTTATCCTTAAACCATATATAGTTTCAAGAATGCTGTCCATTCTTTTCAACAGGTAGTCTAAGTGTCCTTCACATCTGGTCGGTAGTGCTTTGTCTTTTACTAGTCTTAGAACATCTACTTTGGCACTTTTATTCCGATTTCGAATTTTTCGTTTACTTTCTTCATTACTTCACCGTACAAGCTGAACAGCAGTGACGATTAGCTGCAGTCATGCCTTACACATGTGTTAATCCCAACTTCTCTTTCTTCACCTTCCACCCTTCTTATTACCATCGGAATTTTGTAGGTGTTACAGATAGCTTAGTCTCTGTGCTTTAAGCCCAGCGTTCTAGGTGTTGTTAACATCCTAGTACGCCTTACATCTGAAAAGGCTTTCTTTCGGTCTAAAAACACTTGGAAGGCATTGTTTTTTCTTCAACCGTCCTTCCATTACTAAATGCAATGGCTGAATGGCATCTCCGACATTTTTACCCTTCCTTTTACTGAAAGACATACTTCTTTCAGATAAACTTCCTCCCCCTCTTTCGTCGAACTACGGGATAGTTCCTCTCCATAGTACAGATTCCAGTGAAGTTTTCCAGACTGTCTAGTCTTTCTTCTGCATTTAGCAGAGATTCTTCATTTGCATACTTTTACATGCAACTTCCCCAAAGTTACATTAAACCTTTCTATACGCTACCTCTATTTTTCCCTACAGTCAGATCTTTCTCTACATTCTTACATGTTTGTCTTATCCATTCTGATTTAGCCTGATTGCACTTCCTGTAAATTTCATCCTTAAGCAATCTACATTATCTGATCAAAAGTATCCGACACCTATTAACGGACATTGATATGGGGTATGTCCACACCTGGCCTCTTGAAATCTACCAGTGACAGTGAGGTGTCTGCACAAGCGCTCCCATTCTTACTCAATAACCGAAACCAGAGAAAGGCAGTGATCTTGGATTACTGAGGAGTAATGAAATATCCGGAATGCACTTGTCTAGTTTCATATTTAAGTTAATAACATTGCAAGACCACAGGTTAATGTAAAAATCACATAAATCATTGCAAATGTGAAACGCTGGTACGTTAATACCTACTACAACCGCCAGAATGTTCAATGCAAGCATGCCAACGTGCATGCATTGTGTTGTCCAGGTGCCGGAAGTGAGTTTGTGGGATGGTATTCCATGCCTATTGCACTTGGTCGGTCAGTGCAGGAACGATTAATGCTATTTATGGATGACGCTGGAGTTGTCGTCCGATGATGTCTCATATGTGCTAGATTGGAAACAGATCTGGTGATCGAGCAGGCCTATGCGATATGGTGACGCTCTGTAGAGCACATTGTGTTGCAACAGGGATACATGCGTGAGCGTTGTCCTCTTGGAAAATGCCCCCTGGAAAGCTATTCATGAATGCCAGCACAGCAAGTCGAATCATCTGACTGTCGAACATTTTTGCAGTCAGAGTGCGTGGGATAAACACGAGAGTGTTCCTGCTGTCATACGAAATCGCATTCCAGACCATAGTTCCAGGTATAGATCTAATGGTTGCAGGTCCTCAACTGGCCTCCTTGAAACCAACACACGGCCATCACTGGCACCGAGGCAGAACCATCTGTCATTAGAAAAAGAAGCAGACCTCCACCCTGTTCTCCGGTCAGCTCTTGCATGAGACGACTGAAGTCGCAAATGGCGGTGGTGTCGGGTCAGTGGAATGCACGCTACAGGGCGTCTGGCGAAGGAGTCCCTGAAGTAACTGAATTCCAACAATGCATTGGTCACTGTTTTTCCTTCTGCTGCTCAAATTGTTGCTGGAGATGTAGTAAGATGCGCCAGAGCCATACCACGAACACGATAGTTTTTCCTTGTCGGTAATGGCACGCGGCCTGCCCGGAGCTCGGTCTTCATGCTGCCGTACATTCTTGTAACCATCGCTGCCAGCAATCATGTACAGTGGCTACATTCCAGCCAAGTCTTTTGCAATATCGAAAAACGAACATCTCGCTTCTCGGAGCCCTATAACACGACTTTGTTCAAACTGAATGAGGTACTAAGAAGAGCGTCTATATGGCCTTAAAGGCATTCTTGGCAAACGTCAGCACACCACGTCCAGTCTCAGAGGCAACTACACCCGTTACAGGGTGTATTTGAAGCGAACCTGATTTGGAAATGCTAGCGCCACTCTTACGCGACTGGCGCGAAACTGGAATGGACAGCATCTTTCAAAGGTGGAAACAGGTTTGCCAACTTTCGTTTATGTTACACAAGTCCGTCTTGGTGTTGCGATATTTCTTCCATCAGTGGATGTGCCACTAAATAACTGCCCAAAACTAAAAACTAAACTCCGTCCGAACAGCCCTTGGAAGGCCCAACGGTACCGACCGGCCTCCGTGTCATCCTCAGCCAATAGGCTTCATTGGATGTCGATGTGGAGATGCATGTGGTCAGCACACCGCTCTCCCGGCCATACGTCAGTTTACGAGACCGGAGCCGCTATTTCTCAATCTAATAGCTCCCCTGTTTGCCTCACAAGGACTGAGCGCACCCCGCTTGCCAACAGCGCTCGGCAGATCGGATGGTCACCCATCCAAATGCTAGCACAGCCCGACAGCGCTTAACTTCGGTGATCTGACGGGAACCGATGCTGCATCTGGGGCAAGGCCGTTGGCAAATAACTGCTCAAGAGCTTACGAATATTCACGGAGAAAACGCTAGAGTGAGATATTCTAGCTTTAGAAACAAGAGCGTTCCAGGCTGAGACAACAGTCGGTGCAGATTCACACAACACAATTCGTATACAGATGACGCTTGCGTGTAGCACCAGTTGCCGGCCATACTCTCTTGCATTGTTGTCACAGTAACAGTTACTTCCTATATTGATAAAAATACTACACTACGACGTTAGAGATTAAGCTACATTTCTTCTACGCCTCCTTCTGCCCGCATCTCGTGGTCGTGCGGTAGCGTTCTCGCTTCCCACGCCCGGGTTCCCGGGTTCGATTCCCGGCGGGGTCAGGGATTTTCTCTGCCTCGTGGTGGCTGGGTGTTGTGTGATGTCTTTAGGTTAGTTAGGTTTAAGTAGTTCTAAGTTCTAGGGGACTGATGACCATGGATGTTAAGTCCCATAGTGCTGAGAGCCATTTGAACCATTTGAACCTCCTTCTGTTCGTTAGAGACAGTAGAAATTGAGGTTGGGAAGGTGCCTGTATGAAATAAGGTGATTAAACGATCGATGGCTGTAGTGCTCATAGAGTCACGCCCAAGTTACGCCTGTGAGCGTGAGGTAGTGGCTCAGGAAAGCTGGGAGTGGAGTGGGAGTGGGGAAGGGGGCAGTGGAGGGGAATGGGCAGCCGTCATATATTCACTGGTCTGCAGACTTAATTTATCCGCGTCCTCTGGCTGTCTTGCTGGAGCGATCTGACGCGGCATCGCGATCTCCCGAGACTGACACGTCCACACTTTCCATTTCCATATCATGGAAGGAAGGCATGAGCTTCTAGTGACGTGCCAGGTACGCTTCCGTCGCCAGGGAAATGATAACGAGGCGACGAGAAGACTGCTACTGCAGGAACGCAACGCGCTACCTGATAAATGTTCCGACTACCTTAAGGCTGTTAGTGACCACTGCTGACATTATCATCCGTGTAATGTAACTTTTCTTTTTCGGGGAATGAACGAAAAGATGCGGAATTCGTGACAGAATGGTTCTGATACACTTAATGAAATGGACTGAGAAACTCATAAGCAAGAACACTGTTCCCAAGTTCGTCGTCTGCCTAACCCGTTTAGGCGTGTCCATCTAACTCTGCTCGAAAGTAAGTTATTTACAACTCAAAATGTTTTCGCGCGAGTCTTCAGTTTTCAGTGTTTCACAGCAGAAAGCCTAGTTTATCATGTGATAAGCCAAACAGCATACGAAACACCAAATTGGGATAGATTTCTGCTAATATTTCCTTCTTCGCTGTTCAGTGTGCAATATACACTGTGCAACAGCAATAAATTAAGTTTGAAATGTGGGTCAAAGAGGCGGACGACCCTCCTCTGTAATGGTGCAGAAGCGTGGCGCTCTGTGATGTGACCCTCAGGTTAGACGTACGAGGAAAAGAGCCCAAAGCTCTGAAGTTCGTGTGACGTGTAAGGTGCGTTAATGATGTCACATTGGCACCAAATTTCACCACGACTCTGCCCAATGCCACAGCGGAAGTGTCTCGTGATTGAAAGGTCGTCACACCCCATTTTACTAACGTTTCACGCCCACCTCCCCGATGCATTTATAATCGTGACTCACAGCGTTGAAATCAGGCGGTCTTCTTGTGAGTGACGTCACAGGGCACTACGGTTTTGCACCATTACAGGGGAAGGCGGTACGTATCTTTGAGCAAAACTGCAAACTTAAGCATCGCAACTGGTGGGAATTACGAGGTTCCCACAAAGTGATCCTTTAATTCTGTTGCGCAGTATGTTTACGGTTACATTCTCTCTTCGTAGACTCTGACCGTTTGGACTTACAACTTACGGTACTTTACCAGAACGCGCTTGATACGCCCAGAATTTTTAAAAATAGTGCTTCATTACATCAAGCTTAAGACAAAAATATATCGAAATCTAAGATACACGACAAGGGAGGTAACTTTCCTGAACTGGTAGTAAATGTTAGCGAACGCGTCTAGTACGCATAAAAAGTATTTTTGATATTTCAAGTCATATCTGGAACAACTGTCTGAAACGCTGAATTCGTAAGAAGTCGTAATAATCTCAATGTTTTGCACTTTTCATTTTGCCTTGAACCACGACCCGTTCCAGCCGACAAGGCTGTGATCCAGTGGTATCTAAACACAGCCAAACAACACAGTACAACAGAATTAGTCAAATGTTGAAGAATGTAACAAGCAGCTAAATTAACAATAAAACAGATACATAAATGTTCAAAACAACTCGTCCACACACTTCATAAAAGCAACAAATTAAAGAATAATGTAGTTTGAACTTGTCTGCGGTTAAAATGGATATATGTTATGCAGATTAATAATAATGCTGAAAAGGACGAAACCTGCGGCGTGCCAAGAGTGTCACTCAAACAGGGGAAAGGCACGATTCTAGTAGGACCCGAAAGGGAGGAGGTAGGTAAGTGGGAAGAGATAAGGGTAAGATTCATCTCGGTGTCTTTTATGAGAATGTGTCTTTACATGACGCCGATTTAATGTTGAAATTGCCTTCAAAACCTATAAAACAAGGTCAACTACTTGTACACAATGTTGGAACTAAAAACAATCAATCAGGCCCCTAAGAGGCCTGCAATGTGCCAGGATCCAGAACGTGACACTGAAATAGGGGAGAACCAACATACGAGTAGGAATAGAAGAGGGCAGGTAGGTAAGCAGACAGAGGCAAATGATGAAATAAAGCCAGATGTAATGCTTTCAAAGTTAAATAAATTACGAAACAAACCTTGGGCTTACATTTCAGGAAAATAATTCCCATCTGCAAACAGCGAGGGTTTCTACTGTTTGTCCTCGTGCTTTCCATAACCATCCTTGGCCACCAAGGTCACCAGATCTCTACCGAACTGAAAACGTTTGGAGGATTATGGGAAGGGCCCTCCAACCAAGTCGGGATTTTTACGATCTAACGTGCTAACTGGACAGAATTCGGCACAATGTCCATCAGGAGGAAATCTGCCAATCACAGCCAAGCCGAATAACCGCTTGCATAAGGGCCAGAGGAGGAACAACACGTTATTACCTTGCTCAGTTTGTGAAACTCTTTCTCTTGAATGAATCATCCAATTTTTCTGAAACTGTGCTTATTTGTTTGTCTGTACACCTACACCAAAGCTATTTATTTCCGAGCTATTCGGATAATTCCTTCGTGGTGGGTCGTTTTTTTTTTGTCTTAGATTGTATTAGTCCAGTGAGGTACTCACTGTGACTCTGTGCCTTTCGAATGAGAAATACTTAGGTGCAGCCCCTCCCACTGTCAGCAGTCTACATGACGCGTGGTTGTGCAGCGTGAGTTGTATTTCTGTTATTGTGACTAAGTGAGAGGATGGAATCACAGTTTCGGTTTAAGATGTTGTCCTGTCGAATACCGCCGTGAGAACCGTTTGACAGAAGGTCTACAATAAACCAGACCATGTGTCCTCTTTTCGTGAGCAATGAGGATAGCTTTGTCATCTGACTAAGAACAGTGACGCACAGTCTGCTGACGAGAAGCTGCATGCCATCATCTTCACTTGCTGTCCAATTTCTAATATAACAATTTCAACCACTACCAGTATTCGAACGAGCCGGGCCGAAAGCGGGATCATTAACGTTCGTTCGAGGCATACGGAAAAATTTTTTTCGTAGTTTTTCGCTCATCGACCAAAATATGGAACCTTGATTGCGTATTCCAAAGGTACTATAAAGGATTTATCAGAGTTAACCTTACAGGTTTTCCTCATGCCAAAAACAGAATTAAAGTGGCCTTTCGACTCATTTCGAGTTAAAATCAACAACTGAACACTGTAATTAAAACCTATTTTTCCGTAGAATTCCCAGTGGTTATACGACGCATTGGAAAGACGTATGCGTTTGACATTCATGTAATCTGAAGTCATTATCACTTGAACGCCTGACGCGTGCAGCAGAAGGAGTGAGTTACCACTAAGTGTTAACCATGACACGATCTTCATTAGCCTTCTTCTGGGCGGGAGGCATAACCTCAATAAATTTGGAAAATGACATCGTTGCCACCAGGCTGTTATTTTAAAGTAGTACTTTACCGAGCACTAATAGATAGTTTCAGCGTTTGCTCATTATCAAATCCTTATAGATATGGATACATCATCATCGTAAATTCTATAAAATAAAAATGGCATAGCAAACACAATTATGCAAACCATTGTAGTCAGCGAACACGATCTGGGAACACACAGGCACAGCTCCATTTCTGCCAGACGTGTACACGGTTTATTAACTTCGTAACACCGCAGATGTAAAATTTATGTTGAGCCGTCCGAATGTTATTAGGAACGTGATTGCACTGTACTGTTGTTTAACGTCGCTTGATCCGTGGCACAATTATCGATGAGCCGAGGTAGACGAATATTCACTGTCTCAGACCGTTTGCAACGAGGATCTGCACATGATATGACACCGTGGAATGAGACAGATGTCATATTGCCACATGAAAGGCAGGTCATGGGCAGTTCATGTATCCGTATCATCTTCAACGCAGAACCTCTCCCTGCAGGTTACCATCCATGGGAGAACATTTGCCCGTGGTTTGCTGCACAAACTGCTAATCCTTTCTATCTTCGGTTTACAGATACAATACTTGGAATAGGTAGAACAGTGAATTTTATCAAACACCGTTTGTGTTGTTGTTGCTCAAATGGTTCAAATGGCTCTGAACAAAAGAAATGTTCAAATGTGTGTGAAATCTTATGGGACTTAACTCCTAAGGTCATCAGTCCCTAAGCTTACACACTACTTAACCTAATTATCCTAAGGACAAAAACACACTTCCATGCCCGAGGGAGGACTCGAACCTCCGCCGGGACCAGGGCACTGAGCACTATGGGACTTAACATCTGAGGTCATCAGTCCCCTATAACTTAGAACTACTTAAACCTAACTAACCTGAGGACATCACACACATCCATACCCGAGGTAGGATTCGAACCTGCGACTGTAGCAGTCGCGCGGTTCCGGACTGAAGCGCCTAGAACCACTCGGTCACTCCGGCCGGCGGTCTTCAGTCCAGAGATTGGTTTGATGCAGCTCTCCATGCTACTCTATCCTCTGCAAGCCTCTTCATCTCTGAGTAACTGCTGCAACCTACACCTTACGAACCTGCTCAGTTTAATCATATCTTAGTCTCCCTATACGATTTTTGCCCTTTACGCTGCCATCCAATACTAAATTGATGATCCCTTGATGTCTCAGAACATGTCCTACCAAACGATCCCTCCTCCAGGTCTAGTTGTGCTACAAACTCCTCTTCTCCCCAATTCTATTCAGTACCTCCTCATTAGTTACGTGATCTACCCATCTAGACGTCAGCATTTTTCTGTAGCAGCACATCTCGAAAGCTTCTATTCTCTCCTTCTCTACACTGTTTATCGTCCACGTTGCACTTCCATACGTGGCTACACTCTATACAAATACTTTCATAAAAGACTTACTGACACCTAAATCTGTACTCGGTATTAACAAATTTCTCTTCTTCAGAAACGCTTTCCTTGCCATAGCCAGTCTACATTTTATATCCTCTCTACTTCGACCATTATCAGTTATTTTGCTCCCAGAGTAGCAAAACTCATTTACAACTTTAAGTGTCTCATTTCCTAATCTAATTCCTTCAGCATCACCTGATTTAATTCGAATACATTCCATTATCTTCGTTTTGCTTTTGTTGTATTCATCTTATATCCTCCTTTCAAGACACTGTCCATTCCGTTCATCTGCTATTGCAGGCCCTTTGCTGTCTCTTACAGAATTACAATATCGTCGGTGAAGCTCAAGTTTTTATTTCTTCTCCTTGGATTTTAATTCCTACTCCAAAGTTTTCTTTTGTTTCTTTCACTGCTTGCTCAATATACAGATCGAATAACATCTGGGATAGGTTACAACCCTGTCTCACTCCCTTCCCAACCACTGATTGCCTTTCGTGCCCCTCGCCTCTTATAACTGCCGTCTGGTTCCTGTAGAAATTGTCAGTAGCCTTTCGCTCCCTGTATTTTACACCTGCCACCTTCAGAATTTGAAAGAGAGTATTCCAGTCAGCATTGTCAAAAGCTTTTTCTATGTCTACGTAGGTTTGCCTTTCCTTAACGTATCTTCTAAGATAAGTCGTAGGGTCAGTGTTGCCTCGCGTGTTCCAACATTTCTACGGAATCCAAATTGACCTTCCCGAGGTCGGCTTCTACCAGTTCTTCCATTCGTTTGGAAAGAATTCGTGTTAGTATTTTGCAACCATGACCTATTAAACTGATAGTTCGGTAATTTTCACACCTGTCAGCACCTGCTTTCTATGGGATTGGAATTATTATTATTATTATTTATTTTTTATTTTATTTTTTTGAAGTTTGAAGGTATTTGGCGTGTCTCATTCTTCTTGCTCGCAAGATGGAAGAGTTTTGTCATGGCTTGCTATCCCAAGGTTATCACTAGTTGTAATGGAGTGTCTACTCCAGTCTACTCCCGCGGCCTTGTTTTCGATTTAGGTCTTTCAGTGTTCACCGTTTGTGAGTGGATGAAACTCTTGTGATACAATTCATGACTCGTACAGCAGTTTAAAAATATGTGGGCTGGAATTGTAGGGCACTGTTGGCAGGTCCATATATTATTTTGCGCTGCAAACAGAGTCTATATTCGGAACACGTTTGCAGAAATGCTGCAGAGTGTATCCGTGGTAGTGAGAGGAAGCCTCCGGTTTATTCATGCTGGACCTCCAGCACTTTCTGCTGACATTACACGAGAGGCGCTGGTTGATGTATACCGTGAGAGGTGGAAGGTACGGGAAGGACCAGTCACGACGCTTACGTATTCCCCTAGCCTTCAGATGTATGGATTATTTTAGTGGCACTGGAGTCCATAGGCAAAGAGATTTTCTAAATGCCAAGAAACTGCCACACTGGCTACTGGCTGTGGTTACTGTGCCCTTTTATTTTGTATTCTCCACCGCTCCACAGTTTCGCACGTGTAGCCATTGTCAAGTGAGTATAGCATAGCCCGTCAAACACATACTTGGGTTACAATCAAAATGTCCCTCTCCTTATAAACTTTAAGCCTTTTGAGTCCCACCAATACGAGAAAAAACGTAATTTTGACATAATTCAACTTTATTGTAGTAAGCAACGAACTTGATCAAGAAGTAAACAAACAGTTGTTTTAAGGAGGTGGTTTCACTGTGGAACCACTGTGGCCCGCAGTTTTGAACTACCCATCATATCATGTGATATATTTTTAACAAAATTTGCGTTTTCCTATATAAAATCCCACATCTCGAGACTTCCATGAACTCATAACATCCAAAACAAATTATGGTCCTAAATGACAAACAAAAACGGGCCTATGCAACAAATTTTGCATCACAGCTATATGCTGTCTCAGTGTTTTCATTTCGATAACACTCATAAAACCGGTAGTAAAAACTCAAATTTATGTATCTTGTCGGAATCTCCTACCATAAGCAAAAGAATCTCTGCGTCTACTGTTGGTTTGATCGCCGTCAGGGACAGATACAACGCAGTACATTCGTAGAAATACCTCAGTGTACCATTAGAAGCCTCTGTCTTACAATAGTACTGGTGATTTGATGCGAAAGGTACTAGTACTATAAATCTAATAGTAATAACAAATAAAACGATGGTTTCAGACAGAAACCACTGGAGCTCAAGTGGTTGAAATGTAGTTGATTGGCAAGTGTAAGATTGGATAGCGATACCTTGGGACCAGTTGATCAGATATAAACTTTGTGATTTAATTGTCGTTTGAAACTTTCTGATAAATCATAGCTCAATGCAGCGTATTGAAACAAACCTGAATCGTAGTCTCATAAGGAATGCTCTCACCAGCGGAAATGTCGGAGCACTGTTGTCTTGCAAAGTCAAAGCTTGTATCTATCAGTACCTCCCTGTCACCTTCCAAAACCTATCAAGGTCATCAGGTGTACCTTGATAGCCTAATATCTACGGGAGAACGATTTGTGCATTGTCAGTAACCTTGGTTATCTCACAAGCAACTTCATACGGACAGTATATTACCAGAGCCTGCTCTGTAAGTCTGGCAACATACAGACGTTTCACCGAAGCGTGATTGAACAGCTGGCGGCGAGAACCACTCAAAACAGAGCGCGTCGCGTAGAGTACGCCGGCCGTCCAGGGAGGTGGCCATATCTTAGCGGGCCTATTTGTAGCTCGGCGCTGTTCCCTAACAGCCCCTAACAAATCAGCGTATCCCCCGCAGGCCTCGCGGCGGCTGCAGCGGCTGGCTCTCCGGTGAAATACGAAGCCGGGCGCCGCTGTATCAGAATACGTTAAGCGGCGGCCGACATACGCGCGCCGCTGTTATTGTATGTTAAATCTGGCTTTAAGAGTAACGTGCGCTCGCCGCCGCAGCGCAGATACGTACGGCCGGCCGGCACGCACTGCTCACGCACCGCTACGCACTCCAGCGCCTATCGCGTAACGAGCCCTAAATCCGGTGGACGGAGCGGAGTGTCACGGCGGTCCAACAGCCGGGCGCCACTCCCTCCGGAACTTCCCAACGTGACCTTCGGGGCGGTACTGTCTACTACTTCCCACATGCACTTCACGCGTCTTCGTACTACGTCACACGACAACAAAATTATTATACAGGTTGATTCAAAAGGAAACGACAGATTTCAGTTTCTTTATTTCAGACAAAGTATGAGGCACACAAACACACCCCGCATGTCAGTCGATAGGCGAAGGTTCAAAGTTTCATGTTCGCACAGGCTCTATAGCATTCACTGGAGTACCATGCGTTGCTCGAGAAACTTCATTCCACACAGGTCCCTGTTTATTGAATCAATAGCTTCAACAATTCGATTTCTCAGCTCTTGAAGAGTAGCTGCCGTAAGTAGACTAATACTGTCCTTCATATGCCCCCCCCCCACCCCCACCCCCCCGCCACCACCGCCCCAAAGAAAAAAATTCACAATGTGTGAGGTCTGGTGAACTGGGGTGCCAGAAGCAATGAACATCTTCTTGTACACCTCTTCCATCCATAGTTATGGGAGGGCGTTGTTAACGCCACATCTCATGGTGAAAGTGGGGTGGGGCCCCATCGTGCATAAAACATTGGAATCTTTATTGCAGCGTGTCCAGATATGACATTCATGTCACAGACCCTCAGCGGTATAGAAAGGTACATGAACTTCACGAACCGCAACAGCCCAAAACAGACTCATTTTCGATGAGTTTCTTTCATGTTCGACTATGACGACAGGGTTTTGAAACCCCGTGTTCTTATATAATGATTGTTTACCTTATCCGATGTCCGCCCCAGTAGATGAGTGGTCAGCGTGAAGGTTTGCCGTCCTAAGGGCCCGGGTTCGATTCCCAGCTGGGTCGGGGATTTTCTCCGCTCAGGGACTGGGTGTTGTGTTGTCTTCATCATCATTTCATCCCCATCCGGCGTGCAGGTCGCCCAATGTGGCGTCGAATGTAATAAGACCTGCACCAAGGCAGCCCGATCTGGCCCGTAAGGGGCCTCCTGGCCAATAACGCCAAACGCTCATTTCCACTTTATCCGGTAGATGTTGATTCGTCCGAAAAGATTAGTGGTTTCGAAAAAGCTTGCTCTGCCATATCCTGGAGCGCTGAAGTGCAAAATTCGTACCTATTGTTACGGTCGCGGGGACACAATTGCTGCCGTTACTGAATCTTGAACGCTTCATATGTAGGCGTTGTTTCAGAACACGTCACACCGTTGTTTGAGGGAATTGAAGTCCCTCGCCTGCCTTTCTTGTAAACTTCCAAGAGCTGCATATGAACGCATCTCGGGTGCACTCGAAGTTTTCATCAGACATGCCTGGCTCTTCTCTATGCAAATACGACCAATTTCCAAGAATTTTGTATACTAGTCATAAATCTGTTTGTGCAGAGGCGTTTTCTTGCTGAATCGAAGGCGGACTGCACTTTGCACTTGAACACTGGATCGACTTGGCGCAAATTACAAGACACAAAATGATTTCTGTTGTGGTATAACTGAAATGTTATTACAAACAAACGACAGTGCAGCTCTGTCAAAACTTCGAATCTTCCTCCATCCAGTGACGTGTTCAATGCGATTCTATCTTTTATAGTTTGTCTATAACGAACAATCGAAATCATTCTTTTTTAATCACCTGGTATTGATGGAAAGAGTTCTAAACATGAGGCTGTTATAACGAAATACGGTCGTGGATTGCATCTGTGGGAAGAGCTCCAGCACCAGTTTATATAGCCATATTACGTTGTTTACCAAGTCGTTGCTGGGATACATCCGTGAATAAGAAGGCCACCTGAACGCAAAACTGACATTTATTATTCAGATGCTCTTCAAATAACTGTTGGATACAACATGTTAAAACTGAATAAAATCGTCATCTGTATGGAGTAGATGATGCTCGTAAATTCTTAGACAGAACCGTTGACACTATGGGGGTACTCCACTGGAAACTCCTAGTGTTCTGTCAGGAAGTAGACCGAGGAGCTGTGTGGCGTCGTTAGACGCAATAAAACAATATTCAAGATTATTCCATTTGTTACTCGGAATACGAGTGGTTGCCCTGTCTTCTGCGACGGCTGGTGGCTACGTAACTCAGTTAGGAATCAGGAGACTCGAACATTGGACTCAAGGCTGTCGAGGACGCTGCATCAGTTCGAAATGGAAGTAGATTACACGCTGGTGCAGCGCTCTGCCGCCCGCTGGCGAGATAGGCACTCCCCGTCGATAGCCCCGCTTGCAGATGCTGGTGACCGCGACGTGTGTGTTTGATTTATTGTCGTATCTCTAATCATTGATATGAGACATGAAAGAATATTTATTCAGACACTTCTTTAAACCACATAGATGATAATACAGTTTAAGAACAAAATCTCCAAATACTACTGGAAACAGAGAGACCCTCGCTATCATGTGTACCATAGAATATCTCACTAATATATCAGACTGCTGTGTCTTTCAGAACAGCATCAGACGATTTAACTTTCTACACCTGCAACATTAATTCACGTAAAGAATAGAAAGTTTATTGCTGACGGTTCGCAGTGGTAGCATATTATTAAGCCAGTTAGCTGCTCGTGCCATATTTGGGATGATGATGATGATATTTGGCTTGAGGGACGCTCAATTGCGTGGTTATCAGCGCTCATACAAATTCCCAGTCTGTACACAGTGTAGTCTCGCCACTTTCCTGAATAGTGATGAAATGGTGAGGACAACAAACATCCAGTCCCCTGGCGGAGAAAATCACCGACGCGGCCGGAAATTAAACTTGGGACCCGTGATCCAGAGGCAGCAACGCTAGCCACTAGACCACGGGCTGCTGACCCACATTTGAGGATATGTGACGAGGCATGTAGCAACATGGTGGAATGACGGCCTTAACTATGTATTGTAAGATAACAAATAAAATGACTTAGGTTGAACGAAATAAATCAGGGAAAATTTATGAAATATATAAACTCCGACCGAACAGGGCTTGAAGGCTCAACTTTACCGCTCGACCGCCGTGTCATCCTCAGCCCATAGGCGTCACTGAATGCGGATATGAAAGAACATATGATCAGCACACCGCTCTGCCAGCCGTTATCAGTTTTAGTCACCGGAGTAGCTACTTCCCCATCAAGTAGCATCTCAATTGGCGTCACAAGGGTAAGCTCACCCCGCTTGCCAACAGTGCTCAGCAGATCGGAACGTTCACCCATTCAAGTGCTAACCAAGCCGACAGCGCTTAACTTTGGTGACCTGACGGTAACCGGTGATACCACTGCGGAAAGGCCGTTGGCCTGAAATACACCGAAGAGCCAAAGAAACTGGTACACCCACCTACAGCCGGCCGCGGTGGCCGAGCGGTTCTAGGAGCTTCAGTCCGGAACCGCGCTGCTGCTATGGTCGCAGGTTCGAATCCTGCCTTGGGCATGGATGTGTGTGATGTCTTTAGGTTAGTTAGGTTTTAGTAGTTCTAAGTTCTAGTGGACTTATGACCTCAGATGTTAAGTCCCATAGTGCTCAGAGTCACTTTTTTGAACACCCACCTAATATCGTGTAGGGCCACTGTGAACACGTAGAAGTGCAGCAATGACGTGGCATGGGCTCGGCTAATGTCTGAAGTAGTGCTGGAGCGAACTGATATCATGAATCCTGCAGGGCTGTCCATAAATCCGTAAGAGTACGAAGGAGTGGAGATCTCTTCTGAACAGCACTTTGCAAGGCATCCCAGATATGCTCAATAATGTTCATGTCTGGTGAGTTTGGTGACCAGCGGAAGTGTTTAAACTCAGAAAAGCTTTCCTGCTGCCACTCTGTAGCAATTTTGGCCATGTGAGATGTCGCACTGTCCTGCTGGAACTGCCCAAGTCCATTGGCATGCACAATGGACATGAATGGCTGCAGGTCATCAGACAGAATACTTACGTACGTCTCACCAGTCAGAGTCGTATCGATAGGGTATCAGGGGTCCCATATCATTCCAAATACACACGCCCCACACCATTACAGAGGCTCTACAAGCTCGATCAGTCCGCTGCTGACACGCAGGTTCCATGGATTCATGAGATTGTCTCCATACCTGTAGACATTCATCCGCTCGATACAATTTGAAATGAGACTCGTCCGACCAGGGAACTTGTTTCTAGTCGTCAACAGTCCAATGTCGGTGTTTACGGGAGCAGATGAGGGGTAAAGCTTTGTCTCATGCAGTCATCAAGGGTAGACGAGTCGGCCTTCGTCTCCGAAAGCCCATATCGATGATGTTTCGTTGAATGATTCGCTGACGCTTTTCGATGACCCAGCGTTGAAATCTGCAGCAATTTGCGGAAGGGCTGCACTTCTGTCACGTTGAACGATTTTGTTCAGTCGTCGTTGGTCCCGTTCTTGCAGGATCTTTTTCCGGCCGCTGCGATGTTGGAGATTTGATGTTTTACCAGATTTCTGATTTTCAAGGTACACTCGTGAAATGGTCGTACAGGAAAATCCCCACATGATAGCTACCTCGGAGGTGCTGTGTTCCATCGCTCGTGCACCGTCTGTAGCACCACTTTTTTTCTTTCTTTTTTTTTTCTTTATTGTTATTTTGAAACCTGTTTACAGGCAGGCCTGCAGCAGCATACTACGCCGCTCTTTGGCCTCAGAGAAACACAAAGATACAAATGAAGACAATTAGAGAAAAAAGATGGTGAACATATAAACGGAGACAAACACTTTTTAAAATATAAGGTGCCGTTCACGGGCGTAGAGTCCAAGATAAAATTGTTCAGACACTTGGACACATACAGAAACGAAAATTGTCACACGTGAACGTAGGGGCACAGAACGAATAACACTGATCCACTTAAGCACAAAACGACGGCACACACAAAAACACGAAGCGTTGACCTCCGGCGCGCGAATGTTCACTAACCGTGTACGAGTCTGGGGACGTGCCAAGAGAGGAGGAGTGGGGGGGGTGGGAGAGGGAGAGGGGAGAGCAGATGCCATGGGCAGGGGAGAAAGGGGGAAGGGAGGAAGGGGGAGGGGGAAGCCCAGGGGAAGAGGGGTGGAGGAAGGGGGTGGGGGAAAAGGAAAGAGAAAGGAGGGAGGGTGCCCAAAGGAAAGTACACAGAAAGTGGGGGGAGGATCAAAGTTGATAGGAGGGGTAGATGGAGTGGAGGAGGACATCATCAGGGAGGGGGAGCTGGCGGATGCCACCTTGGAAGAGGGTAAGGAGGGTGGAGAGATGGAGACTGGATGGGACGTGGGAATACAGGCGCGGCAGCAGGTGGAGATGGGAGAGGATGGGCGAGACAAGCAGGTGAGGAGGATCGAGTTTGCGAGATGTGTACAGGATCTGTATCCTTTCAAGGAAAAGGAGGAGGTGGGGGAACGGAATGAGATCGTACAGGATCCGCGTGGGGGAGGGGAGACGGATGCGATAGGTGAGGCGGAGAGCATGGCATTCAAGGATTTGAAGGGATTTATAAAAGGTAGGGTGTGGGGGAGTGGAGATCCAGGCTGGATGGGCATAACAAGGGTTAGGGCGGATAAGGGATTTATAGGTGTGGAGGATGGTGGAGGGGTCCAGACCCCATGCATGGCCGGAAAGGAGCTTGAGGAGACGGAGTCGGGAGCATGCCTTGGCTTGGATTGTCCGGAGATGGGGGATCAAGGAGAGGCGACGGTCGAGGGTGACGCCAAGGTACTTGAGGTTGGGGGTGAGGGCGATAGGACGGCCATAGATGGTGAGATAGAAATCAAGGAGGCGGAAGGAAGGGGTGGTTTTGCCTATAATGATCGCCTGGGTTTTGGAGGGATGACCTTGAGCAACCACTGGTTGCACCAAGTGGTGAACCGGTCAAGATGGGATTGGAGAAGGTGTTGGGAGCGCTGCAGGGTGGGGGCAAGGGCAAGGAAGGTGGTGTCATCGGCAAACTGGAGAAAGTGGTTGGGGGGGGGTGACGGTGATGGCATGTCCACCGTATACAAAAGGTACAGAAGGGGGAAGAGGACGGAGCCTTGGGGCACACCGGCAGAGGGAGAAAAGGTGTAGGAATCCGTGTTATGGATGGTGACGTAGAAACGGCGATGGGAGAGAAAGGAGCAGATCAGACGGACATAGTTAATGGGAAGGGCGAAGGTTTGGAGCTTGAAGAGGAGACCGGAATGCCATACGCGGTCATAAGCACGTTCGAGGTCCAGGGAGAGGAAGATTGCGGAGCGACGGGAATTAAGCTGTTCGGAAAGGAGATGAGTGAGGTGAAGGAGAAGGCCGTCAGAAGAGAAGGACGGCCGAAAGCGACACTGGGTAATGGGAAGAAGGCGGTGCTGGCAGAGATGCTGGTGGATGCGGCGGGTGAGGATAGATCCCAGGACCTTGCTGAAGACCGAGGTAAGGCTGATGGGATGGTAGGAGGAGACGGCGGATGGTGGTTTGCCAGTTTTAAGGAACATCAGGATATGGGAGGTTTTCCACAGGTCGGGGTAGTAGCCGGTGGACAGGACTACATTGTAGAGCCTGGCCAGGGTGGAGAGGAAAGAGACAGGAGGTTCACGAAGGTGACGGTAGGTGACACGATCGTGACAAGGAGCGGTGTTGTGTTTCATGCGGAGTGTAGCAATGAGATCCTGTGTAGTGATAGGGGCATTGAGTACCATGTGTGCAATGTTGTCCAAGTACTGGAAACCAGGTGGGAGGGGTGGGAAAGAGGTGTCAGTCCGACCGCGGACATCGGGGAAGAGGGAGTAATCGAACTGGGGATCATCGGGGATGGAAAACACATCAGAGATGTAGGAGGCAAAGTGATTGGCCTTACTAAGGGTGTCAGGGAAGGGGTGATCATCATGGAGCAGAGGATAGTAGGGGGAGGGTTTAGTTCCGGTAAGGCGACAGAAGGCTGACCAGAACTTGGACGAGTTGATAGGTAGGGTAGCATTTAAACAGGTGCATGTCTGTCGCCAGTCCCGGCGTTTCTTAGCCGCGAGCAAATTACGAATTTGTGGCTGGAGTTGCCGGTGCTGTCACAGTGTATCCGAGTCACACGTGCGGAGGAAGGCACGGTAGAGCTGGCGGGATTCACGGAGGAGGAGGACGGCCTTTGGGGGTAAGGTAGGACGGTGGGGGTGGATGGCGACAGTAGGGATGTGGGCCTCCACGGCCTCAGACAAGGTCTGCTGGAGAAAGGAGGTGGCATGGGTTACATTGTGAGGGTGGTGGTAGGTGAAGGGGTGGCTATTGACCTGGGTGGAGAGGGTATCCCAGTAGGCATTCCAGTTGGCACAGGTATAGTCATGGACATACTTAGCGGGAGGGTCATTACGAGGGTCGGGGCGGGGGCGACGACCATCCGAAACAGTGAGGAGGACAGGGAGATGGTCGCTACCAATAGGCTCCAGGACATCCACCGTTAAGTGGCCAAGGAGGTTGGGGGAGGAAAGGACAACATCGGGAGTGGAGTTGGATTCGGGACGTGTGTGCTGGGGGGTGAGAAAGAGGTCGCCTTGAAGGGAGGAGAGGAACCGATGCCACCGCCATAACTGGGCGGTCAATGTGGGAGAGGAAGTCGAAGGGAATAGGGGCGTTAGGGCAGACATAGATGGTGGCGCAGGTTACGGTAAGGCCGGGGAAGAAGAGACTAAGGATCAGGTGTTCGGTGGGGTCGGGAAGGAGAGGTTGGAGACGAATGGGGATCTGGCGGTGGTGACCAATGGTAACTCCGTCACGCGCAATCGAGAGGGGATTATCGGAGCGGTGAAGGAGGTAGGGTGAAGTGTGGATGGTGTGGTGGGGTTGAAGGAAGGTTTCATTGAGGAGGAAGGCATCCACGCGGTGGGTGGCAAGGGAGTGCAGGAAGAGGTTCTTGTTGGCGGGAAGGGAACGGATGTTGTTGAAAAGGATACGGCGCTGTCGCGCCATGAGAGGGTGTTAGACGAGGGTGTCAAGACAGGAGAAGGTGAAATGGGCCTGGTTGTTGGAGTAGGTGGCGTACATTTTTAGTCAGAAAACGGAACGGGCGGTGAGGGATATCTGTTGGAGGGTGTGAGGGCGCTGAAAAGGATGAACATTCTGAAAGACAATGGTGAGGAATCTGATGATGTCCTCAGCAATAAGGGGTGGATGAAGGGAATCGCCAGGAGGGGTGGGGGCGTCCAGAGGGCGGACAGGAACAGTGAGTTCAGGAGTGGCAGGAGGGTGTCGGGCCTTACATTTCTGGGAGTAAGTAGGATGAGGGAGGTTACAGGTATTACAGGGGAGGGGGATTGGAGATTAGGGCACTGCCATAAAAGGTGGGCTTGCCTACAGTGCGGGCAGGTGGGGGCCTCGTGGCACTCAGATGTTGGGTGTGCATTATACCGCAAGCACCTTTGGCAGCGGAAGGATTGAGGAGGGGAACAGGAAGGGTCAACTTGGTAGCATTGGTGAAAGAGAAGGGCACCCTCCTTCAGGAGATGGTCGATGGAGGGGGCATGTTCAGAAAAGACCCGCATGAGGCGGGTGGGGCCGGCTGAGTTATGGATGCGGCGAACTGCACGCACCTCCAGATGGGGATGTGCCTTGAGCTCCACCAACACCTCCTCCTCTGTGATCGCCAGACTAAGCCGAGTGATCACGGCGGTAAGGGTTGGCGGGCAATGCGGGGGTTGGGGTTGGCGGGAGGGAGGTGGGGAAGGAGCAGGGGTGAGGGAAGTATTAGGGCCAAAGCGGGTGACAGGGATGCGGGAAAGGAGATCTGTGTGGAGGGTAGGGCTGGGGGAGGAGATGAGCACCAAATCATGGCGAGGAGTGAGGATGGAAATGGCGGCACCAGGAAAATTCTGGCGAAGGAAGGGGGTGAGGTTCCGGGCCTCAAGAAGGGAGGGATCAGGACGGGAGAGGATGTAGTGGTAGGAGGAGGGGGAGGAGGAGGAGGAGGAGGAGGAGGGGGCAGGGGCAGGTGGGGAGACATCCATGGCATCATGGGCTGGGGAAGGGGGATGAGGTGGAGCATTTTTGGGAGTAGAGGAGGCAGGGGTGCCACTGGGGCGCTTGACGGCGGCGGAGGAGGTGTGGGGGATGGGAGCGACTGGAATGTGGCGGGGAGTGGCAAGTCCCGGTGCTGGAGTCAGCAGAGGGCGATGGCGAAGGCGACGGTGAAGACGATGATGATGAAGGTGAAGGGGAGAATTGAGCATGGGCCGTAGCCCGCCGGGCGACCACCCTAGCGAGGGCCGCAGAAACGGAAGGAGCAGAGGGAGGGTGTGGAGGGAAGGGAACAGAGGAGGCACGAGAGGGAGGAGCCGGGGATGGGGCGACAAATGGAGATGGGAGAGTGAGGAGTGGGGGGATGGACCGAGGGGGGAGTGATGCGGCACACCACGTGATAGTGGTGGCGGCGGCAGAGGGGAATGTGTGTATGATGGCAGTGATGGTGGCAGTAGTGGTGGTGGTGGGGGTCGACATTATGAGAAGGGGAAAAGCACAGGACAGGACAAAGAAGCAAACGAGGGACGGACAAGGCGACGAGTAGAAGGGACAGACAAACTATGAAGGAGACTGGGGCCGAAGCCCCACTCTGCTGCTGCTGGCGGGGGAGGCGACCTCGCTGGCCGGCCGGTGGGCACGCTATTGCTGCTGCTGCTGCTGCTGCTGGACGCTGCTGGCTGCTGGACGCTGCTGGCTGCTGGACGCTGCTGGCTGCTGGACGCTGCTGGCTGCTGGACGCTGCTGGCTGCTGGACGCTGCTGGCTGCTGGATGCTGCTGGCTGCAGGATGCTGCGGGCTGCTGGATGCTGGCTGGGACCGCTGCTGGACGTTGGTTGGGACCGCTGCTGGACGCTGGCTGGGGCCGCTGCTGGACGCTGGCTGCAGGCTGCTGGCTGCTGGCTGGACCGCTGCAGGGTGGCTGGCACCTGCAATATACGTAACACTTCGATTAGAACCGAAAGGCCAATCGAAGGGCGGTATCCTTCCGGATTACCGCCGGAGATGTGTAGCACCACGTACAAACTCACTTAAATATTGATAACCTGCCATTGTAGCAGCAGTAACCGATGTAACAACTGTGCCACACACTTGTCTTATATAGACGTTGCGCACCGCAGTGCCCTATTCTACTTGTTCACGTATCTCTGTATTTGAATATGCATGCCCATACTAGTTTCTTTGACACTTCAGTGTATACAGGGTGGTCCCGAATTCATGGTACAAACTTTAATGGTAGGTACAGGACATTGTAACAAGGATTTATTGTATAGGAATGTATAGTCGCAGGTGACGCGGTGAGGCGTAAACAGGGGAAAGAGAAATGGAGTGATCGGTTGGTGTCACTGTCGGTAGAGGGCAGTAGATGAACATGATGTATCGCAGTAGGGACAAGCGCCATTCACAATTGTGCTGCCGTAGACGATGGGTGACTTTACGTATGCAGAAAAAGCAGACATGCATTACATGTACGGCCGTGCAAATGGTAACGCCAGAGCTGCGTTACGAATGTATCGCGCGGAGTATCCTAATCGACGAATGCCGGATCATAGAATTTTTCAACGGTTACATCGTCAACTTTGTGAAACAGGTACGTTCGACGTCAACAGACATGACGCTGGTCGATTAAGAGCTGTACGCACTCCAAGACTGGAAGAACGCATCTTGAACATAGTGGCTGATAGACCCGAGTCAAGCACAAGAACTGTTGCGCGTGACGTACATGTGAGTCATCAGACTGTATGCAGAGTGTTAAATGAAAATCGCTTACACCCCTTCCATTTTCAAAAAGTACAAGCATTGAATCCGGCAGATTATCCTCTTCGCGTGAACTTCTGCCAGTGGTTGTTGCAGCAATGTGCGTTGCAGCCGGATTTCGTAGGTCATGTGCTATTTACAGATGAAGCGACATTTTCACGCGAGGGTGTCTTTAATGCGCACAATTCCCATGTGTGGGCAACAGATAATCCACATGCAACGCGTCCACATGCGTATCAACAACGTTTCGGTATTAATGTGTGGGCTGGTATTGTGAACGACTTTTTGATTGGGCCATACTTACTACCCACGCGACTCTGTGGCGAAAGCTATCTTATTTTTCTGCAAGAAGTGTTACCAGAACTGCTGCAAGATGTTCCGCTCGCCATTCGTAACCGCATGTGGTTTCAGCACGATGGAGCGCCAGCACACTTCAGCACTGCTGTACGGAATTACCTGAATGCCACGTTTGGTGCTAGATGGATTGGGCGTGGTGGACCAGTCCCTTGGCCACCCCGATCTCCTGATTTCTCTTGCCTCGATTACTTTTTATGGGGACATCTTAAGAGTCTTGTTTATGAGACTCCAGTTGACTCAGATGAGGATCTCGTTGCTCGCATATCTGTAGCTGCTGCAGGTGTGCGTGAAATACCAGGCATCTTTGAACGTGTACGCCAATCGCTGCACCGACGCTGTCAAGCATGTATCGCTCATGGTGGACGCAATTTTGAACACTTACTGTAAACATGACACTTGTCAACAACGATTTCAATAAAATCTTTCGTTTTCCTTTCGGCCGTTATTTCCCCTGTTTACGCCTCACCGCGTCACCTGGGACTATACATTCCTATACAATATATCCTTGTTACAATGTCCTGCACCTACCATTAAAGTTTGTACCATGAATTCGGGACCACCCTGTATACAGGGTGCGTCAAAAAAATGTATACACACGTTGAACTGTCGAGGAAATTTATTTCCCGTTCTACAAGGTTAAATATCTGTGAGAAAGTAATGTTATGTTTCATCAACAGGTGGCAACAGTGGCAAGGAAGTACCTGCAACATGGTGCGTTTAAGCTTTGAAGCGCGGAAGCAGATAATTAAGTGGTACTGGAAGTTTGAGAATATAGCTGCAGTTCGGAGACAGTGGAGAAGTGAGTATGGTACAGAACCACCTTCAAGGTTAACAATTACACGTCTATGAGACATTTTCGAAATTCATGGAACAGTGTGTGATGTGCATAAAGGTCGATCAGGGTGACCTCGGACAGCTACAAGTGATGATTCCAAAACTGCGGTCTTGGAACTGTTTCAGCGTTCGCCTCAAAAATCTTCAAGCCAAGCGGCACGTGAGAGTAATGTAAGTGCAAGTAGTGTGCTACGAATTCTGAAGAAAGGCAAGTTTCGTGTGTACATTCCAAGGCTGGTGCAACAGCTAAGTGACGACGATCCAGATTAGAATTTTGTGAATGGGTTCAGGAGATGGTGAGACGTGGACTGGGATTTATGGGTAGCATAATTTGGTCGGATGAAGACCAATTCAAACTCAATGGCACAATTGTGTGTACTAGGCTGAAGATAATCCTCACATTACAGTTGAAAAGGCTGGGAATTTGCCTGGTGTAAATGTGTGCTGTGGTTTGTCTGCAAGGGGACTCATTGGGCCTTTCCGCTTTGAAGCTACTGTTACTGGAGAAACTTACCTAACTATGATAGTGCGGCGGGGCGCCATCTTGTTGGAAATAAAATTCATCATTACCGTATAATGCACGAAGGGCAGGGAATAAGGAGTCAGCAAGCATTGTTAGGTAATTCTTGAGTTTCTCCCGGCGTATTTGATAATCAAAATATCCACGGGTGTGCTGCCGGTCTATAGTGTCCAATGGGCACAATATTTCGGCGATCATACTTGTCGCCATCATCAGGTGAACTGACGGACTGAGCTCCTGTGAACGTGCCGGCACGGAGATCCGTACGCTAAGGCTGCTCAGAGGGAACTGGGTTCGGTCGCGGCGGCGGTCGATTTAAATACCCTCCGCCCGTGGCGCGCTCCCTCCACCGTCCGCGCCCCGCGCCACGGTCGCGCGGTGGAACAGATTGCGACGGCGTCTGAGATGACGTCGGTGTGATGGCTCTGTCCGCCGTGGTCGTCACAACTATACGTTTGCTAGATGTACTCTTGATTAACCCGATCGCTGGTTCCCAAGCCTTGCTAAGATTATAGCCACAGTTGCGGTTTATGAGGTCGTCATTGGTGCGAATTTCGATGGCCTCTCTAACAACGCTGTCCCAGTATCTCGACGTCTGTACCAGAATCCTCGTGCGGTCATACCCCATGGCGTGATTTTCCGACAAACAATGTTCAGCGACCGCCGACTTGCTCGGATACATCAGGCGAGTGTGCCTCTGGTGTTCACGGCATCGATCCTCGGCGGTACGCATCGTCTGACCAATATACGACTTGCCACATTGACACGGAATCTGGTACACGGCGGCCTTCCTCAAACCAAGGTCATCCTTGGCGCTCCCCACCAGTGCACGAGTTTTATTTGGAGGACAAAACACAGTTCCGACCCGGTATTTCTTCAGAATGCGGGCGATTTTCCCCGAGAGTGCGCCTGTGTATGGAATAAATGCAGTGCCTACCTCCTCCCTCGTGACTTCATCCATCTCAAGAGGTTGTGCTGCTGTGGTTGGGCGGAGAGCACGTTGAATCTGCCACTCTGAGTACCCATTTTTCCGAAATACAGTTCTCAGATGTTCCAATTCCTGGGGTAGACTCTCTGCGTCAGAGATAGTGCGCGCCCTATGTACTAGAGTTTTAAGTACCCCATTCCTCTGTGAAGGGTGGTGGCGGCTGTCTGCGTGCAAATACAGATCAGTGTGCGTAGTCTTCCGATACACCCCATGACCTAGGGTGCCGTCAGCCCTTCTCTTGACCAAGACGTCAAGGAAAGGTAATTTACCCTCCGTTTCAGTCTCCATAGTGAATTTGATGTTGGGGTGTATGGAGTTTAGATGTGTAAGGAAGTCAAGGAGTTTATCCATACCATGTGGCCAGATGACGAACGTGTCGTCCACGTAACGGAAAAAGCAAGTAGGTTTCCATACGGATGACGACAGGGCTTCCTCCTCTAAGTTCTCCATGTACAAATTCGCTTCCACCGATGAGAGTGGGCTACCCATGGCGACTCCCTCCGTTTGTTCGTAGTATTCTCCATTAAAAAGAAAATACGCGGAAGTCAAGACATGCCTAAAAAGTTCAGTGGTCTTCTCGTCAAACTTCTGACTAATCAATTCTAGTGACTCTCGCAGGGGTACCCTCGTAAACAAGGAAACGACGTCAAAACTCACCGTGATATCTGACTCATCTAACCTGAAGCTATCAAGGCGTTTAACAAAATCCACGGAATTACGGATGTGATGAGGGCATTTACCCACATAAGGACTTAATATTCCCGTCAGGTATTTGGCCAACAAATATGTAGGCGCCCTGATGTTACTGACAATGGGGCGTAATGGTACCCCCTCTTTGTGAACCTTCGGGAGTCCATATAGCCTAGGCGGTATCGGACCTTGGGGCAACAATTTCTTAGCGTCACCCTCCGGTAAATCTGCGTCCTTGAGAAGCGCCCTCGTCTTGTTCTCCATCTTCTTTGTAGGGTCAACGCTGATCTTCCGGTAGGAATCGTCATTTAGCAGGATCTGCATCTTATCAGTGTAGTCCTTATTGGAGACAACAACTGTAGCATTGCCTTTGTCAGCCGGTAAGCCGGTAAGCAATGCTACAGTTGTTGTCTCCCATAATTTACGAGCATACCTGGATCACAATGTGCCAGGCCAGTTGATAGGACGCAGGGGACCAATCGAGTTTCCTGCACGCTCTCCAGACCTCACGCCGCTGGATTTCTTCTTATGGAGCACAGTAAAATATGAGGTGTAATAACGTAAACCACGTAACCTGGACACACCTTGGAATGAGATTCAGGCGGTGTGCGCAGAAATCTCATTGGACACTTTGGTACGATGTACGGAATCAGCGGTGACTCATACTCAGAAATGTATTTGATGCTGAAGGCCACCAGTTTGAACATTAATCACATTTTCAAAGTACATTTATTTTTCCAATTGAACTTTAAGCTTTCCATTTCCAGATGTTTAACCTTCTAGAACGGGAAATAAATTTTCTATGACGCTTCAAAGTGTGTATACATGTTTTGACGCACCCTGTATATATACAGACGGTTGACAAAGCGCACATGCATTCTCAGTGTGGCTGACACTATAAGTTTTCTCAAACAGAATAACGAAGTTACATATAGTCAATACATGATTTGTCGTGAGACAATAAATCTTCACAGCGCAGTAGAGGATGGTACGTTTGAATCTACGACACGATGGATTGGAAAGAAATTACTTGATCCTGTACTCAACTACCATTTCCCGAAAATGGAATAAACTGTGAACCTTCATTTCACCACGTAGAAGGATACCATTACAAGTTCCGTACACGGAATGAAAGCATGATAACTGCGCAAATATTTAGAATGCACGGCTGAAATAACCTATATGTAGCCTATTGGACACCACTGTAGGTGGCAAAGGATTTCACCCACAAGTTCGTCATTTCATAAACTCGGAACCAGCTCGCATCGAAACCAGACGAAGCAAGAAGCAAAATAGATCCTTCCGTAGAACAGAATTGTAAAAACTCATTTGAGACCATATCGCCCCGTGGCTAAACACCCACGATCGTATCATATTGGGTGGAAGCCCAAATACGCCTGCCAAGGTACCAAATGCGTCAGTAGAGACACAAGGAGATCGCTCGAAGAACTTGCTTCAGCTAATCGAAGCTGAACGAGTATAAAAATCATTGCAAACATAAACTGGCGATCTGAGATAATTGACAACAGTGTGGGCAAAAAATGAAAGTTCACACGAACAGGCAGCTTTCAAAGTATGGGTCTGGAATCAAAGCAAATCAGATAAACACAAGAAAAATTTTTGTCAGAAGTTATGTTATAAGCAGTCTACATTTAAATGAAATAAATTACGGAACTCGGTTATAAGTCAAAGAGACGTATGCCTGCTAGATTCACTCATTCGTCAACCTTCCACAAGCACTACATTTTTTTTTATGCATTCAGATATGAAAGAAGTATTTTTTCGGATTTCATTGTCTATTTATGGTGTTGATGAAGACTAGATTCTTAACTAGTTGTCAGGCTTCATGCTAGCTTTTAGTATGAAAATTTCACAACATTACAACAGAATAAATGACGGTCATTTTTAGCTGACATCGAATTGTAAGTTCTTCCGTATTATCGACTACACATCCCGCTCAGGTGACGAAATGTTTTACGCCATGTTCACATTCATTTCAGAATCATTTGACCGACTGTTCGATGGCTTACTGTCGCAACAGATCACCAGCAGAATTCTTATACGCTTCTCAGCATCACCGAAAAATCCATTTAACAGCACATACCACAGAGCTGAAGTTTGTTTTTCTTTTAGACATCGAGATGTTCATGTCTGTTACTTCACCTCAATGAACATAATCTTGAAAATACGATGATGGTGGTAAGGCTCGTTGCAGGAAGATGATTTGCAGATAATCCTTACTGTTGTGTCGTTAAACGTCACTGAAATATTGCTGCCTCCGAGAGCTTTATTTGTTTACACAAGCCGTAAATTACTTGCAAGGGTCGCCGGCACCAAGACCAACGAGACGGCCCACAGAGGCACCAGTGAGAACTTTGAGATCGTAAAAGGCTGCAGCGACAGCGTGTACTTGTTTCGCGCTACCTTGCGAAACATTTAAGACTAACAGGAGAGGCTATGAAAACACTGTGCTCGTATCCGACCCAGATAATCGGCTGTCGAAGTTTCCCTGTGACAGCAGTTTGGGCTGTATATAAAGTTTCTGATGAAAACAACTGAAAGAAACTTTTTACGGCCAATTCACACTTTAAGCCAAGGAGATAAACTGGAGCAAGCGTGTCCTGTTTTTGTACCACAGTTGTAAAATTCTTGTACCGCCTAATTTATCTATCTGAGAACTTCAGATGCGGACTTTGTTAACAGTAAATTAATGCAGGTTCGTGTTAAATTGCAAACTGGCTCTAACGGTTTTCTTAGCCATTTACGTTTAAGCTTCCCATTGTTTTCAATACCAATACTGGGAAGTCAATAATGATAGCAGCGTCTTGTTTAACCGAATGTTATCAGACTGAACCTACAATTTTTTGCACGTACTTATTTCAGCTTTGGTGGAGTATCGAGCAATACATCCTACTTTCAAGGAAACATTGTTACACTGTTACATTATGAAATATGTGGCTGACATTAATGATATAACCCAGAAACGTACTGGATGTGTGCCTAAAATAAGCGACGAACGAATACACATTATAATAAAATAAACTACACTTGAAATAAAATAGGATATTAGCATTTGAGCTGTAATCGAAACAACAGTTAATAATTATATTCGCATTTGCTAATGTGATGAAAATCCAGATGCACAATTTATTGGCGAGAATGAAAATTTGCGCCGGAACGGGTCTCGTACCCGGATTTCTCACTCTACGGAAGCGATCGCCTTAACCGCTCTTTTCTCGGATGTGCATGTAAAACAATGGAAGAACCCCTTAAACAGAGAATAAACATCTTCGGGACCACAGTATAATGAAAAGAATAAACGAGTGGTAGATCACCAGTGCGTGAACCTCCTCCTGCCCGGTATGCACCAATTGCGGGGACGATCCGTCAAAATATTACCCAAATAAAATGCGAAATGTTGGCGGTATCGGGAAAAGCAAGAGCAATTGCATATAAGATCGTTGAGAGCGGGCAACCCTGACGGACCAGTCGCGAATCTGACAGGGATGCCCGCCAAGCGTTCATTAACCAGAACTTTGGATCATCCACCACGAAGACGTCGCAGGATAACATCGATAAAGGCTGGAAGGAAAGCACGAGGACCATGACCGCAGCTAGGAAATCATAGCCCACCCTATCAAAAGCATGGTCAAAGTTCACCGTGATCATGGCACCTCGAAGGCGACAAGCCACTGCGCTATCATGTCCCTATAGTCACTAAGCGCCGTCTGCGTATTACACTGACAGAAAAATGACCACAACATCAAGAAGGAGTTGTACGACATTAACGTTCCAGTTACCTGCCCTGGCCTTGACGTAAATCTAGACAGTGTATTTTCCTCATAGTGTTGTCGCTGTCCAGCACGGTGTGAGGCTTGACAGCTCAATGTATAATTGGTTGTCGGCGCTAGTACCTCCAACGTTGTTCCATTGAACACCCCGTTGTGCGCTGGTCGGGTGAAGCGGAGGTTATCTTGTTAGTGGGTCCGCTGACTGTCTGTTGAGTTGTCATCGGATCGACAGTGGTTGAGCCGACTGCCTGTCTCACCTAACCAAGCGTTAGTGTTTGAATTCCAGGCCGATCATCGGAACGTCTGAGACTGGGTGTACTGCCTTTTCTTGTTTGTTCTTGTTGTTTGTACTTGTACAGCTTCTAGCCGATTTTTAGATTAAGGTTGTTTAGGTCTACAGGCGTCAGATGGTGTGGGCCTTCAGCCTAATTTAAGAACTGTTTTACGTAAAGCCTTTGACATTTTTCTAATTAATGTTGTTGAGCCTTAAGTGTTGGGCCTTCAGCCGTCTTTGAATTTAAGGTATTTTCTCTTAAAGTGTCAGATTCTTTGGGCCTTCAGCCTAATTAAGGAACTGTTTTAAGATAAGGCTTTGCCTTTTAAATTTCTGATTTTGGTTGAGCTTTAATGTCCTACGGGTTTAGCAACGCATCTCATTAGTTACCTTTCAGACTGGACGTGATGAGTTGATGTAAGTCAAGTAAGCCTATAAAAGGACAAAGACGCCATTATCAACACCTCACTGAGTTCGTAAGAGGTCGAGTAATAGGGCTACGAAAAGCTGTATGTTGCTTCTGCAATATTGTAGAAAGACTTCGCAGGAATGTACCCGCTGTACATGATTGCTAGCAGTAGCGGTCACGAGACTGTACGGTCTCAAGAAGACCGGGATGACGGCCATGTGGCACTATCGAGACGGAAGACCATCGTGTTCGGCGTATGGCTCTGGCGCATCGTACTGCTTCTGCACCAGAAATTTAAGAAGCAGTTAAAACCACAGTGACACAACGAACTGTTGCAAATCAGTTACTTCGAGGACAGCTCGGAGGCAGCCGCCCTGTATGGTGTGTTTCACTGACCCCAAACTACCGCCATTTGCAACTAAATTGGTTTCAAGCGAGAGCTCATTAAAGGGCAGGGTGGAGGTCTGGTTTTCTGATGAAAACTGTTTCTGCCTCGGTGCCAGTGATGACCATGTGTTCGTTAGAATGACGTCAGTTGAGGATCTGCAACAAACTGTATCTACATCCAGATCTATGGTGTGGGGTGCGATTTCGTATGACAGCTGTGGCACGCTCGTGTTTATCCCACGGACCTTGGCTGCAGAACTGTGCGTCAAACTGATGAGTCGACCTGTTGTGCTACTATTTATGAACAGCATTGAAGGGGATGCTTGCCAAGAGGATAACGCTCACTCAGATATCGCTGTTGCAACCCAAAAGTGCTCTACAGAGTGTCGACATTTTTCCTTGGCTTTCCCGGGCACCAGATTTTCTCTAATTGAGCACATACAGGCTATCAGTGGGCGACAACTCCACCATCATCCAAAAACAACATTAAACGTCCCTTTATTGACATGTCACTTTCGATAAGATAATTTTAACTTGATCTATTTTTTATTTCAATCGACACGACGTTTATTTTAACGTCATCCAAAACAGCATTAACCGTCTCTGTAATGACCGACCAAGTGCAACAGGCATCAGAAAAATTGACCTCCGAGAACTCTAAAACACAGCGTATTCACGTTTGGATGCTTGCGTTCAACATTTTGGCGTTTACACCGGTTATTGATGTGCCAGCAATTCACATTTGCAATAGCTTTTCTCCTGCCTAAATTAACCTGTGAATTTGCAACGTTAATCACTTAAACATGTTACCTAGACAAGTATATTCCAGAGATTTCATTACCCTACATCAGTTATTTCATGGCGGTGAGATTTCTTTCCGTCAGTATACTTGCTGTGGACTAACTTGTATGAACCTTGAGTCATGATACCACAAACTGCAGTTGTCTATGTCTGATGTCTTCTTTAAATTGCATTTGGAAATCAGTGAGTTTTCATATGGACACCGTGCACATCTTGATCTTGTAGATAACTCAGTTAAAATGAAGTTGTTGTGTACATAGTTCCGCGTAGTCAGCGCGTACACAACTTTCCCACTAGAGCGCGCCCCGCTAAGCACAACAGCGCAGGCGCAGCGCTCGTCCGTCTCCGCACTACGAGATGGCGCTGTCTTAGAGACGGACCAAATTCTGCTTCCGCCGATCCGCGTATTAATATGTAACGCAGCCAATGAGATTGCTGCTAACGTAGAACCTTTTCTCCTCGCAGATCACACTCGCGCAGTGATACCTGAAAGCGCGAGGTATTATAACGAGTGTACAGACCTCCGATTAGTCAGTCTGCATTAGTCTGTACCAGTCTGCATTTGTCTGTACCAGTCTATAGTCAAGTTTCAGTCTGCGACTAATGAAATTACCATATTCCTGTACATAGCCATGAAGATAAATGAGTAGACACTTTGTCAAGTATCAGAGATATGTGAGAATAAGATTAACGTACCAAGACCAAAGGAACTTCAGATTGTCAGTTGTAAACAGCATCCAGAACCAAGTTATTTTTATGCTTGATATTATTTTAATAAATGTGGGTGAAAATTAATCAAGTTCTGTTTAAAGTTGGTCACCGTCAATCTGCTACTCTAAGGTGCAAGTGGCATTTCTATCGTCTGACCTAACGGCAGAAGATAAACACACCACAATAAGACCACGAGACATATTGCTGACACTCGCCTACTTCGTTAGAGCGCCAAAAATAATCTGATGGTGTGTGTACCGAACGTCTTACAGTACGCACACCACAGAAGTCAAAAATGGTTCAAATGGCTCTGTGCACTATGGGACTTAATATCTGAGGTAATCAGTCCCCTAGAACTTAGAACTACTTAAACCTAACTAACCTAAGGACATCACACACATCCATGCCCGAAGTGGGATTCGAACTTGCGACCGTAGCGGTCGCGCGGTTCCAGACTGAAGTGCCTAGAACCGCTCGGCCACACCGGCCGGCCAAAATAAAGTCAAAAATTGTTAGTCGCTCTATTATTTTGTCGTAAATGACAAATTTTGATCGCATCCATTCGACCCCTCTAGAGACTCTTATCAGTATAGCCTCAGCTTGAGGACCAGCGGTTTGCAGCTCATCTTCATCCTCTCGAGTACCGTTGCTGTGGAATGAAGACCTGCGGTGGTCGGTTCGGCTCGGCTGCTCTCTCCCCAGCGAGCGCCGGCCGGCGTGGTGGTGGGAGTCCCGTTTACTGGCGACCAGACGGGGCCCCCGCTACAGCCAGCCGGCGTGCTGCGGTCCGCGGGATTTATTCCCGGGGTGAGGCACGCGCGCATATTTTAAAACGCCGGACGTGACCGGGACACACGTTCGCCGCCCTTAAAACTGCGCTGCGGTCCTCGTTAAACCGAGCGCCGCGCCGCGAAAAACAAGTCTGCGAATTGACGGCCCGGACTGCTACGGCTGTGGGAAGCGACGCGGCCGCTTCTGCTGACTCCGCCGCCGCGCCAGCCGGCTGATGCGATAAAACGCGACGGCAACCAGCGCCCCGCGGTTTGATGGCTGCCTGCTAATGCCGCCAATTCTCACCGCGCACAGTAACTTAGTGCACGACTGCAACACGTAAAATACCAGTTCACTGTGAGGTGCGTCTGCATGCTAGCACTATTAAAAGTAATGCCTCCTTAAATCTAGGTTAGAGCCTGTGCTGTACATAACATACGCAAATGATGGGCCTAACGCGGTGAAATTTGGAAACATAAGAAACCGTACTGAATCTACGACTTAGATTACAAGGGAACGATACAATCTGTCATGTCGAAATCTGCCCTGAAATTTTTTGTACATGAAGAAGACACCGCGGTCTAATGCGCTGCAGTCGTGGACTGTGCGGCTGGCCCCGGCAGAGGTTCGAGTCCTCCCTCGGGCACGGGTGTGTGTGTTTGTCCTTAGGATAATTTAGGTTAAGTAGTGTGTAAGCTTAGGGACTGATGACCTTAGCAGTTAAGTCCCATAAGATGTCACACACATTTGATCATTTTTTTCAAGAAGACACCGAAAAAAAAACAGTGTCAAAGTTTACGGCAAATTGAAAAAAAGTGGGTGTACATACGTGAGTATGATAAACCCCTTCCCTCGAAAATTTCTCTCCTTCATACCTCCTCTGTTTCACCACAGATGACGTGTCAGTGATCTCATTTGTACTAAGACTGCAGCTCAAGCGAGGTGCCTATTTGCTTCCAGCGCCCTGAATGGAATGCACGTTCTAATTAATGTTCACCAACCTGCAGTCTTCTATTGTCGTGGTCCCCTGCGCAAAAAACCGCACGTAGGTCGTGATCCGTTATACTGAGGCTGTAATAAACTCTTAGCGAGGAACCGATATTTTATAAATAATTAAATTTCCCATCAGTTTATTTATGCGGGATGCCACTCACTTTTTGTTAACTGAATACCAGAAACGGCACAATTATATTCCACTTTATCAGTCACAAATAATCTCCAATCTTCACATTTTCACTAAAACATAAGAATGAACTACGTATCTGCGTAATTACTATCAAATTGTTCTCGGTTACATGTCCACATAATCAAATTGCTAATAAAGTCTTAACTGACAACGGCCGTGGCACACAACATGTTTGTCCTCCAAGACTGCCGAACCAGCTGTGATCGTAGAGTGGAACCACTTCACCCGCCGTCCAAGGTGCTTCGTCTGCCTTTTCGTTTAGCGGCTGTTTACTATTCTGCTCGTAATTAACGCCTTTGAAACAACAGAATGATAGCCTGCTATTGAGAAATGCAAGTAAATATGCTGTTTGGCTTTTCTACTATTAATAACAGAAGATTATCATTTTGTGTGCAACTTCCGAACGCAGTAGCCAGTCGCGGAGAAGGACCACAATTTAGGCGGTCTTTCTCACTACGCCCATACCGAACAAACTATTTGTCATCGGTACCTCACAGCACATTACGCCATCTAGCTACCGCTGCTCTAAGAGGAGTTTCTTGTAGCTGAATATGATAGCTGCAAAACCAGAAATATTGGAAACTTTAGCTGCGAAGACGCACTCTTAAGTATTTTTTTCAAAAATGCTAAAAATCACCAAATTCGTAGAACGACAGGTAAATGGAGAAATGTACATCCCTACCGTAGCTGCAGCAGAAAGTGCATGCGTAACACGGCAAAGACATATCCTTCATTGAAGGCATATCGGTAAACAGATAACCTGGCACAACGCGATCGTAATTTTTAAAGCGAATGTCAGTTTCTGTTCATAGACTCACTGACAGTTGTTCACAGTTACCATTCGCTCTAATTTGCAACTCATTTTATATCCATAATAAATATCAGTTGCGTTACTGCTAAGTGTTAACAATAAAGGTAAAACTGAGTTAATTTTCTTCGTGTTTTCTTCGTAACCTATGCTTGCTAACAGTATCTGTCTTTGTACAGATTCCAGAGTTTCACAGTACTGAGGCATGCAATTAATGTTATCAATGTCGGAAAGATAAAATAAGATGAATGAGGTATGGAACCGAAATCATCTACTTCTTCTGAGGACCTACATATGTGTTATTTATTAATTAATTCCTTGCACATTCATTCGAATGATGTCGAAATTTTGTTAGAAATTACATTAGAAGTGAGGGGTAGTTACTCTAACCATTCCGTGAACTGTGGTTTGGGCGATGAGTGTTGTGCTATTTAAACTCCAGAGGAAAAATACAGTACCTTCTTAGCCCAAAGAGTAATAGCTTTATTGACAAAGAAGAAGCTCTAAATTTTTTTATTAAATGAAGGAGGGAGGAAAGCTGAAAGTTAAGTTGTTAACGAAGCCGGTTCCTTTCTTTAAATCTGATCATGAGTTCTACAAACGGAAGAAAGATTTACATGCAGTACGAAATATGCACCAAAATAAAACTCACAAAAGGGTAAAAGAAAAACTATTCGAAAGACTTACAACTACTCTTGAGAGTCTCCACACCGTTATCAGGGGAAATCTCAGTGACTACGCCTTCTCAATTGCAAGCAAGATGAACAGTACTGATCTCCAAGCTTCTTCGGCCTTGGTGAAAAGAATTTGAAAATTATACGGGAAAGGAAGTCGCAAAACTACGATGTTCGCTTCAAGTAACTGCGCAGAGAACATTTCATTAATGGGCAATTGTATAAACAAAATTCGTAGCTTCTTGTCATTCCGTGAAGTGCTGGGTATACAGCCAGTCAGTCATGTTTCGTGCAAACCGCGCTTCATCATTTCGAGCGGTAAAAAGACGGAGTCACTTGTGTAGTCAAGGAATATATTCACATACACTAGTGGTAGTCAACCTGGTCCCTAGCGTCCACTACTGGGTGGTAGTTGTTAAGGGTTTTGAAAATTTTCATTAGGTTACATTAGAACAAATAAGCCCTCGGTCACAAATATTAAGTCAAAATTGACCAGGTTTCGACGCTACTATGAGCGTCGTCTTTAGAATTAAACTAACCGTCCTAAAACATATTAGGTATATAATACATCAAAAAAATTAATGTTTGTACTGACTGGAGAGAGATACAGTACTTACAAGTCACATTTTAAAAGATCTAAGCCGGAAAGGCGACGTCATGAATAGTTGTAAATAAGATGGCGAGCCGCTAAGGGCTGCTCGCCATCTTATTTACAACTATTCATGACATTGTCTTTCCGGCCTAGATTTTTTAAAATATGACTGGTATGTATTGCACCTCTCTCCAGTCAGTACAAACTTTAACTTTATTAATGCATTATATACCTAATATGTTTTAGAATAGTTAGTTTAATTCTGAGGACGACGCTCATAGTAGCGTCGAAACCTGATCAATTTTGATTTAATATTAGTGACCGAGGGCTTATTTGTTCTAATATAATTCTGACACGGTCACTGAACCTTAGCAGCTATGTTCAAAGTTTTTATTTTCATAAGGTTTTCACGAAAGATAGACATTAAGTGTTTGGTAAGTAATTATTATTTTATTATTAGCTTTAACTTCCTGTAACTCTGCTTTATAAATTTTATAAAGCTACTTCCCTACATTATGTATTACCACTGCTGTGTATTTTTTTGAAATAGTGAAAGCAACAAGGACTAAATACATAGAAAGAAAGATGACGTATAGTTTCTGCAGAAACCAGATTACAGTCATAAGACTCGAAGTTCATGAAGGGAAGCATCAGTCGAGAAACGAGTGACACAGTGTGGTAGCATTCTCAAAATGTCGTAGAATCTGAAAAGTGAGAAAGCTGTCCAAGAAAGTAAGACGCAATTCAGAAAGAGAATGAAAGTAGGCCTACAGAGTGAAGAAATAAAAATATTGAAATTTGATAATGAAATTTTAATTCTGTCAGAGACGACAAAGATATTGGAGGAGCAGTTCGAAACAGATACTGCCTTGAGAAGTTCCTATATACTGAATACCAACAAAAGTACGGAAAGTAATGTAGACATGTGAAATGACTTTGTAGCTAGCACATTACTCCATAACAAGAAACTACGAATTTGTCTATAATACTGCCTATTGACGAAATATTCTCTACACATTTTCTTGAAGCAAACATCGCAATTTTGAGACTACCTTTGCAGTATAATGCTGTGGGAATCAATTCAGGAAATAAGACTCTAGATGTCAGAGACGAATTTTGCTATCTGGTTAGGAAAACAATGAACGGCGACAAGTAGAGATCATAAATGGTAATAGCAAGAACACATTTACTGAGATAATAAATATGTTGTCATCAAAAACAAACATAACTCTTAACAAGACTTTTCTGAAGATGTATGACGTGGGTGTAGCGATCTACAGGAGTGGAACGTGGACAATTAAGAGTTCAGATAAGGAAAGAATAAAAGGTTTTGAAAACTGCTGCTACAGAAGAATGCTGAATGTTAGATGTGTAGATCGTACACCTTCTGAAAGCGTACCGAATGGAATCAGAGAGAAAAGAAATTTATTACTAAGAACTGACGCGTTGATGTCACACATCCTGAGGCATCAGAGAGTAGTTAATCCGGTAACAGAGGGAAGTGTGAGGGTTAAAAATTTTAGAGGAAAACCAAGGCTTGAATACATTAATCCGGTTAAAATGGATTTTCTCTTCAAACGCTAAACAGCTGACCGTCATATCTGAGCTGTGCAAGGTGATAAAGAGCAGTGCGCTTGTGTCCATGTGACAAAACGAGAGTGGCATCAAGCTGATGACGGTAGGTGACAATAGAACACGCATCTCAAAGGTATGCTTTTGCACTGTTATGAGATTTTAGTCCGTTTTCCATACCACGATCACATGCGTGCTATATCGGTGTTCGTGCGCCGACTATGAAGGTGAACTACATTCCTCCGTTCTGTACTGCATTGACTTCGAGAAACTGCATGAGTATTAACATTTTCGCTGTTTAATCAGTATACGTGTTGCTATATGATCCCACGAGCAGCAGGAGCAGAACAGACTATTAGTTGTAAGTCTTTTTTTTCCGAATCTGTATAGTGGTCTAGCGCTGTGGCTGCAGCCGCCCTAACGCCGCCTGTTGGTTCGGAGCACTACCTGGCGCGGAAGGGCATTAGTTCTGGGGGCCCGCTCATCACGCCTCGCCCTCGCCCTGCCTCCGTCCTTTCAGCCTCGGCGCTCTCATTCTTCCTCCGTCTGACACGCACGCACATATACACACACGCAGTAATTTCGTGGACAATGCTACAAAAGCGCCCTGCATCGGATTCGGGCACCACAGCCCCAAGGTGTTGGTCCGTTTCGGTGCACGTTTCCTGACTCACGCAGCAACACGTTTAGGCAAACGTGAAGTAAATACAAGATCGACTTTTGTACTAACAGCGACCACTTACTTGCAGTTTTTCTTACGCGTGGGTCTAAAAAAATAGTAGTGTTGAAAGACAGAAACCAATATCATTTACGGACAGCAGGTAAAGCGCACTGTTCCACAGACACCGTTGTTTACTTTTTCTCTAATCTCCCAACACCGTGGAGAATATCCAAAACACACACACACACACACACACACACACACACACACATACATACAAGCACATGCAAACACACATAAATATTTTTCCTCCGAATATCGGGATACACCACTATAGAGAGAACAAAAAATAACTTCTGCTTCACCTGAATATACTAATTCAATTACGTAGGTTATGATATCACATATCGGTGTGACGAAGGTATAGAGAAGAAATTAACGAAGTTTGGGAATATACGTGGAACAATAAACACGTGTCTAAAAATTAAAACGAGGAGAAAAACAAGATAAAATTTTATAAGGCAATGGCAGTTCAAATACTTATTTATCGAAGTGAATCGTACGCCATACAAACCGGCAAGAAAGTAGCATACGGCCAAAAGAGATGAAGTTTCTAAAAACAGTAAAGGGATGCACAATAGTAGACAGGTTTTGAAATTATGAAATTAGGGAAGAAATGGATGCATTTAACCACCTCAATAAAATACAAGAAAATGGGAGAAACTGGAACGAACATGCTGAAAAAGTAAGTGGAGAAAGATTCCCTAGTGAGATAAGAAGCTTTAAGCCTGTTGTGAGTTTGTCAAGGAAAGCAGAAAAAGAGATGGGTAACGTAATAGGCAAACAAACAAAGACCTAACGGTTTAAGTGAAGATAATGATTATGATCTATCACTAGAAGCTGAATATTTCACCTCTTCCACCAGCGTAGAAGAACGAAGATAGGTTTTGTTAATCTCTGACTGGTGATTTCAGGGAGTCCTCGAAGAGCTAGAGACGAACGATTGCAAAATCTTTAAATAAATTCTACGAATCATATACAACAACTGTAGTCACAAAATCATCTAGCAATAAGTTCGTAGTGAAGTAGAAATAAAATCAAAGACATTATCCGCAAACTATGTTGTTGTCATATTCATCGTATGAAAAGAAACAGGTTGACTAAAATTAAGTTTGACTTTTTCGATGTAGAATTCAGAACACCAATATCCTGTTTTACGAGGGTCAAAGAAGAGATTTAAACATCATAAATCAAGCGCGAAAATGCATTCTACGTGAATCTTTTCCGTGGCGCTTCTGGACAGAAGATCGCGAACAAGCTCACTCGATAAAAAATACAGAAATGTCAGATGTGGAAGGAATGGGGTACACTACCAAAAGGCAACGAAGATTGACGTGAATAGAGTCATCTGAAACTGATAAATATAAATACAGTAATGTCAATAAGAGCAACGGTTAGCTCCTGTCTCATCTAACTCCACTGTTATCGCTTCGCTGACAAAGTTGAAAGTAAGCTTTACAAGAGTCCGCGCTACAATGTGAATGGTCAACACTGTTTCCTTCTGATAATGATGAAAGAGTTAATACGTTGGTAGCGTGTGTGGTTTAAACGTTCTTCGGCTTTCGCAGCCGAGCTGAGACAGAATTCTTTTTGGCTTCTGACTGCGTTATACTGTGAAGTGAATAGCAGTTTTTACCGCTGTTGCGAGGGATTTTCTTCAGGACATGTTTATTCCACTCACCTTGATGAATCTTGGTTGCAACAGTGGTTAAGATATTGGTTCAGTTCAAAAACTTACGCGGAAACAAACGAAAAATTTTATGTAAAGAGATACTGGTGCGTTATTATCGACTGTCAAATGCTTTCAGCTACAGCAGAAGAGGAAGTTTGGTAATTCACAGGCAATTTGTTTGGTGGTATTGTCTACGCCTATTCTTTCCGCTATTCTAAATCACATTCTGTAATGATTGAGACTGGTGTGTTCATTGTACTCAGAGACAGGCGTCAAATATCGTTTATAAGAAATTACATACACACTTACTAGTTCAGAGAACCACTATTTACTTTACTCTACTTTGAGATTAAGTCTGTCGCGAAATTAAGATTCGAGCCCGTGCTTACAATGAAGTGTGCGTTATGGGGCTGTAGGAGCACGCCTCATGTAATACCTTCCTCTGTACACTACCTTCCATCAGTCATCTTTACAGGTTACTTCATCCACATTATGCAACCATTTTTGCTGTAAATGTTTGTTGTGTCATGATATAGTTTCGTACCTTGACATCACTAGAACTCCAGTAGTTATGTTACCTAGTCCAAGATTGTTGAAGTTTTACAGAATATTAATAAACAGGGCACGTGACACTGTTAATGGTGATCCGTTCGTCATTAAGCTAGGCGGCCCACTTGATACTGACCGTAATGCGAAGGTTATACGCCAGCTCCGTATTAACCCCTTTGCCTCCCCCCTCCCACCGGTATCGACTACACAAATACGACACAAATATAAGCGTCCAATGAAGTCGCAAATACTTGACGGACATGCTTCACACACTTCTCTCACACCCCACGAAAGAGAGCTTCCAATATGCACGAAGAAAGAAAATCTTTCTGATTTGTCGGGTGAATCTCCCAACGAGGCTACACAAATTAACGTTTAACTGGCAAAATTAACTCCATGTGGCATTTCCTCAGACTCTCTCTTTATGTCTACTGTGATTCTCCCTTCACAGTTATTCGCTACCTATGTGAGTGATTTAAATTCTCTGGTTAGCTTTTTTTCATTTCGTTGTACAAATTGCTCTTTGTTTTACCTGAAGAAAAATTTTAGACAACTTTTTATCCCTCTTGTTAGACATGCGAGGAAATGGAAAGCTGACGTACAAACGTGATTAGCGAATGTACTAACATGTTTGAGTCATTTACTTCCTTGCTTAAAAGTGGCAATTTTCTAGGCGTTGCAGATATGCAAGGTGTCTCAACACTCCATGAGTTAGATGGGGTGCTTTAGAATACGAATTGATTCATAAATCAATTATGGATGTATTACTTGACAAAGTTGATTCACTGTTATACGTGTCGTCACAAGGCACTCATGAGATTGAGAAAGTGCATCATTTTTATAAGCATCGGTACATTACAAACAAACTTCTCATGAACAGTGTCCATCATGAACTATTCTGTAAATAAACTGAAGGGACAATTAAAAAATTGTAAATTAACACAGTTTTTGGATTGCGTGAGGCTACGATAAGGAAAGGGCGGAAGGAAATCAAACCGCTCTCGTATGTCTTCATGCAGACGATGTACAGTAACTACATTGCAATCTATTCATATTCCAAAAGACAGAGAGCAATAGATAGTGGTAGCATCATGAATCAGGCTTGCAGGGGTAGCTTCCCACTCAACAGCCAAATAGGAATAAAAATCTGTTAACCGGCTACAAAGAGCATTTTTTCATATCCAAAAGCAATCATTTCACTCAATATAACACATCTGCTAATCTGATTGAACGCAACGATCCGAAATGCTGGGATTCAAAGAACGCGAAGGTATGGCGGATGAAAAAGCACCATTTCCAATAAATTAAAAACTATGAAAATTACATAAAATCCTAAATGCATGTGGCTAGTCATTCATTTCAGCCTTTGTGATCTACATTTAGAACAAAGTGATTTGTCCCTAGTATTATATCGGGAAGCATGTGGTGAGCTGACGACCAAATTAGCGCTATCTCCCAGAAAATGCGAAAAATAGGAAACGAGTGACAATTTCTCCCTTGTGTATATACTTTACTGATACCACACATTACGATCTTTATTTTGAGCAATATATTTTTGCTCTAATAACGTATCGGTGATCGGTGGCTGCATGATAGGCTGAAGTCCACTCTATTCCAGAAAAATCCAAAAGTAGGAAGCTAATGGCTGTTTGCCTCATGTACGTATTTTTCTGATTCTACACACTGTAATCTTTCTGAAGAACTCAGCTTTGCTCCAAAGGCATGTTGAGTAGGCACATGGGGAGCCGAAGGTCAATTAATCCAGCGAAAGAAAAATTCAAAAACAGGAAAATAATGGGTATTTCTGCCTCATGAAGGTACTTGTCTGAATCTATACATTATTCTCTTCCTTTCGAACAAGGTAGTTTTACTGTAGCAAACAACGTCTGAACATGTGATGAAGTTAATGATCAAGTGACACTCGCAGACACTGTGCGGCTGGTCCCGGTGGAGGTTCGAGTCCTCCCTCGTGCATGGGTGTGTGTGTTTGTCCTTAGGATAATTTAGGTTAAGTAGTGTGTAAGCTTAGGGACTGATGACCTTAGCAGTTAAGTCCCATAAGATTTCACACACATTTGAACATTTTGAACACACGCAGACAGTCAAAGACCATTCGTCAAAAATGTCCGAAAATTACAATTCTCAAATTTGTAACCGAAGTTTTTTGGGAGGGGGGGAAATACATGATGAACTGGTATACTTAAACATTCTTTACCAAGCTCATTTTAGCTAAGATCAATGTGTTTTATCTGTTCTGATCAGCTTAATATCCGATACGTCTTGCAAAGCGCGACCAGAATATTAAACTCATCTTCGGCTCACGACGGAGCTGTTGGCGAAAAGAAGTTTCCTATCACAAGTTTGCACGATGATGCGAAAATAAGTGGAGATATGGGTAAAAACTATGGCAAATAAAAATGAGATAGCAGAACATACCAGGTGTGACAATAAAGTAGTGAGACTGATTTTCTTTGCAAGATATGGCAACCCTGCAGGCTTGCGTAGGCACAATACCTTTGACCTTGGTCTATAATCTAGTCCAAGCGGCACATCGATGCAACTGCTCAGTCGTCAGTCGTGCTGTAATAAGTTAACACATGTTTGTGTCTCTCGTCACGGAAATGGAACCGCATAATATTGCGCAATGGTATGTCGCTTTTTTCGTTAAATTGGGTGAAAACGCGATGACAACTTATGGTAAACTTCAGAAGGCTTTTGGAGAGGAGGTTATGTCAAGAGCTCAAGTTTTTCGTTGGCATAAAATGTTTAGTGAAGCCAGAACGAATGTTGAAGATGAAGACCGCAGTGGACGACTATCACCCTCACGGATGGATGTCAGCTTGGCCAGGGTGCGTGAACTGGTACGATCTGATCGAAGATTATCGGTGAAAAGATTGCAGAAGAAATGAACATCAATTGAGAAACGGTTTGTCTGACAATAAGGGAAGGTCTTGGTATGAGAAAGATTTGTGCAAAAATGGTCCCCAAAAATTTCACACCACAATAGCGAGAAACACGGAAAAATCTGGCAGCCGATCTGTTATAGCAAAGGGAAATCAATCCAGAATTGTTGAGCCGCGTTATAACTAGTGATGAAGGTTAGGTTTTTCAGTACGATCCAGAGACAAAACGCCAAAGTTCGCAATGGTGCTCAAAGGAATCACCCAGGCCAAAAAAAGCTCGCATGTCAAAGACAAAAGTGAAATGCATGCTTGTGTGCTTCTTTGATTCCAGGGGAATTGTTCATAAAGAGTGGGTGCCTCCTGGACAAACAGTTAACCAATATTACTACAAAGAAATTTTAAAAAGACTTCGTAAAAGAGCTCTTCGTGTCCATGCCAACATTGCTGATAATTGGATTCTGCATCACGATAATGCGCCATCCCATACTTCTCTATCAGTATAGCAATTTTTAACCTCAAAACAAATTTCAGTACTACCACAGCCACCTTATTCAGCAGATATCGCTCCGTGCGACATTTTCTATTTACAAGAGTCAAAACGGCGGTCAGGGGACACCATTTTCAAATAACACAAGATGTCTAAGAAGCTGTGACGAGTGTCTTGGAGGATATTACAGAAGATGAGTACCAGAAATGTTACCATCAATGGCAGAAGCGCTGAAAAAAGTGTGTGCAATCAGAAGGGAACCACTTTGAAGGAGACAACACTAAACTTGACTAGAACGGCAAGTAAATGTTTTTTTCACATCAGTCTCATTACTTTGTTGTCGCACCTCGTATACCCTAACACACTAGCCGAAAGGAAATGTTAGTAACCCTTTTAACCCTTTAGAATAAACAGTCAACGGGTAGTTGGGTTGGGTTGTTTGGGGAAGGAGACCAGACAGCGAGGTCATCGGTTACATCAGATTAGGGAAGGACGAGGAAGGAATTCGGCCGTGCCCTTTCAAAGGAACCATCCCGGCATTTGCCTGGAGCGATTTAGGGAAATTACGGAAAACCTAAATCAAGATGGCCGGACGCGGGATTGAACTGTCGTCCTCCCGAATGCGAGTCCAGTGTCTAACCACTGCGCCACCTCGCTCGATTTTTGAATAAACCTTTTTTTATGAATGGTTTGACGAGGCCCGAGGCCCGCGACGATTGCTGGATGTATTCCAACCTCTGCCTCTGACGTTTTAACAGATGCCCTATTGCTCCGTCCCTTCTTCTTGTCGATGTTTGCCATATTTTCCTTTCCTCGCCGATTCTGTGGACAACTTCCTTATTTCTTACTTTATCAGTCTATATGATTTTCAACATTCTTTAGTAGCACCGCATCTCAAAGGCTTCGATTCTCTTCTGCTCTGGTTTTCCCTCAGTCCAAATTTCGCTACCATATAATGCTACGTTCTAGACGTACATTCTCAGAAATTTCGTTCTCAAATTACGACCTACGTTTGATACTAGCAGATTTCTCTTCGCCAGGAATGGCTTTTTCTCCAGCGCTAGTCTGCTTTTTACGTCCCCCTTGCTCCGTTCGTCGTAGGCTATTTTTCTGGCTAGGTAGTGAAATTCCTTAACTTCCTCTACTCCGTTATACCCAATTGTAACGTTAAGTTTCTCGCTATTCCCATTTCTGCTACTTCTCATTACTTCCTTCTTTCTTCGATTTAACCTCAATCCGTATTCTGTACTCATTAGACTGCTGATTTCATTCAACTCTCCTGTCATCCTTTCTCATTTTCACTGAGGAATCTTATCATTGATACTCTTTCACCCTGAATTTTAATTCTACTCTTGAAACAAGAAAGTTTCAAGAGCAGCTCCTTGCTTCTTCGATGTATAGACTGAACAGTAGGGGTGAAAGGCTCCATCCCTGTCTTACACCATTTTTTATCCGAGCATTTCGTTCTTACTCTTCCAATATTATTGTTCCCTCTTGGTTCTTGTTCAAATTTTATATTGCCGTCTTTCCCTATAGCTTACCCCTATTTTCCTCAGAATTTCGAACATTTTGCACTATTTTACATTGTCAAACGCTTTTTCCAAGTCGAAAAATCCTATGAATGTGTATTGATTTTACTTCAGTCTTGCTTCCGTTATCAACCGCAACGTCAGAACTACCTCTCTTGTGCCTTTGTCTTTCCTAAAGCCAAACTGATCGTCATCTAACACAGCCTTAATTTTCTTTTTCATTCCTCTGTATATTATTCTTGTCAGCAGTTTGGATGCATAAGCTGCTAAGCTGATTGTGCATTAACTCTCGCACTTGTCGGCTTTTGCAATCTTCGGAAATGTGTGGATGATGTCTTTCCCAGAGTCTGATTGTATGTCGCCAGTCTCATTCATTCTACACACCAATGTAGAATAGTCGTTTTGTAGCCACTTCCCCCAATGATTTTAGAAATTCCGGTGGAATATTATCTTTCACTTCTGCCTTATTAAGTCTTCTAATACTATATCCCGTATCTCTTCCCTCTCCACTCCTTTTTTTCTCTTCTATCACGTCATCTGACAAGTCTTCCCCCTCATAGAGGCCTTCAATGTACTCTTTTCACCGCTACGCTCTCTCCTCTGCAATTAAGAGTGGAATTCCCATTGAGCTCTTAATGTTACCGCCATCGCTTTTAATTTTACCGAAGGTTGTTTTGATTGTCCTTAATGCTGAATCCATGCTTGCGCTAATCATTTCTTTTTCCATTTCTCCAAATTTTTCATGCAGACGTTTTGCCTTAGCTTCCCTGCATTTCCTATTTATTTCGTTGCTGAGTGCCTTGTATTTACGTATTCCTGAATTTCCCCGAACATTTTCGTACCTCCTTCTTTCATCGATCAGCTGTAGTATTTCATTTGTTATCCATTGTCTCTTCACAGTTGTCTTCCTCGTACCTTCGGTTTTCTTTCCAACTTCTATGACTGTCCTCTTTAGAGAATCAGCTTAAATAACAACCATACCTCTGTTCCTCTCTCCCAGTGGATTGCTATAACAAACCACCGATGCTACTGAAACAAAGGGTCCCGTCACAAGTTTGCACAACCATGCGAAAATAAGCAATGATATGAGAAAACATATGGCGAATAAAATGAAATCACAAAATCTTTACGCTAAAACCGAAATGAAAGATTAGATGGAAACAACTGAAGTAACACCAATACCTTTGTTCCTGTCCCCAAGTGGACTGCTGTAACAAGCCACCCACACTTAAATCCGACTGCCAGTGACATTGTGACGGATGGCTGGTAAGCTCAGAGCATCCATCCAGTGACCAGGAGAGCGGTAACTTTCCATTTACCCACGGGTAGAGTACAAACTATGGCCTGGGATTGCGCTGGCATAGCCATCGCCCTTCACTGTTCGACAAACTCTTTTAATTCTACGATTTCCTGCTATCAGGTTAGCTTGGCAGCGCAAACCTTCAGTTCTGTAATCTCTGAACATGTGGAGATATCTTCAGAACATTCTCATGCACAGTTTTATATACACACAGACACGTACAAGGGAAGCTATGTACACGTAAAAAGACAAACAAAGGTTGCTCTTCCCTTCTACAGAGGTTCTGCGACGTTCCAGTTGCGCTAAAGCGACAGGAACCAAACTATGACCGCATGCTAATCCAAAAAGCTATTGAGACTTATGAAACGGATTCAACTGACCCATTTGAAGCCATAATTTTGAGCGACAATGTAGAAAAAACATGTAAAATAAATTTTGTATTGTAAAATAATACAATTCTCACACCAATATTCTACAATGTTAGCGAAACCTCGATCTAAGTCACACATTGCCTTTAACTGCTAGACTTCAGAGAGAAGAGGCTGCTGTAATATGATCGAAAATCATATTTCCTTTCCCAGTTTTTATACGCTAAGTGCGAATAGGTAAAGGACTCGTTTCAGTAACAAAAAGAAAACAAATGATAAAAGTAAAACAAAAAACCGAATTTTTTTTCTCGAACAGTGAAGAGGTAAGATCTCATCTTCAGTAAGAAATGCCACAGAATTCCTAAGAAAAAATTGCCTAAACACTGACCAAAATTCAGTAGAGGGCACTTCGAAAGATAATTTGTGTGTCTCGTAGTTTGTGGTGTCTTGTAGTCGCTGTGGATCATTAGCAGGAAGACGGGCGAGTCCACCTTCTCGTGTTGGGGGCACAACGAAGCAGAGTGCACGTCTTGTCAAATTATCGGGTTCCTCTAGCAGCATATTCCTGTTTACAGCAGTCAGAAAGAATGATGCAAGTTAGTGCTGCTGTAACAAGCGGACTTTCGAGGTTAGTGTCTCAATCCACCTGATCGTCAACGGGAATAACACCTTGAGACATCGCAGAGAGGTTTGCAATCCAGTAAATTAGCGTGGGGTCAATGACTTTACGGACAATATCGTTGTAGTATCTGCCTCGCATGCTCCATGAAGTTAGGATGGTACATACATATCCAGTCGTAGCAGGCCATGCACACCACGCGCGGTTTCCACAAATTATCTCCATTTCTTTCTATTTGGTTCTCGGTTCCTCCAGGTGTCTTCAATCTACAGGACCTCCAGGTCCTTCGTCAGATCGTCCATCCAGTGTGGCCTCGGTCGCCCTACGAGATGTTTGGTATTCATTTTCCTCTCAAGTGCTTTCTTCACTTGTCTTTCCTCTGTCATGCTGGCTACATGGCCCGCCCAGTGGATTCTTTGGCTCTTCGGCTACCGTAGGATTGTTGGTTGTCGCCTCAAGGATTTCCTCATTCTTCCTCCTCGCCCATTTTCCTTTATCTAAAATCGGTCCCATATCTTCTCATTGCTCTTATTTCAAATATTAATAGTTTAGTCATGCTCCAGGTTTCTGAACTGTACATAACTGTATTATATATTTTCGTGTTAGTACTGTCTAATATTCAGTTTGAGCTGTGCTATGCTTTCCTTAATGTCCATTTCTATGCTGATAAACTAAGATCCCAGGTATTTGAAGTGTTGAACTTCTTGCCATCCACCTCTTGAAATTCTTGCTGGTCGTGTCTTCTTCCCAGTCGTATTAACTCCGTTTTGTCTTGATTTGCTTTTAGCCCAACTTTCCGAGCGTGGTTGTCCATGTTTTGGAACATTTCTTTTAACTCACGGTTTTATTACTTAGCAGTACTATGTAATCTGCCTATGCGAGACAATGTAAATTACCACCCATCTGCATTCCAGCCATCCCCTGTTGCCTATATTCCCTTATTGCTTTCTCTAAGATGACATTGAACACAACACATGAGAGTGTATCCTCTTCTCTCAGACATGTCTCAATCTCGAACGTTTCTGATGTGATCCCTTGCAAGCACACTGCTGTTCTTGATCCATCCATACAAGTTCGCGCCATTCTCACTAGCTTCTCAGGGATTCTGAAGTCACGCAGTGCATTTTATAGGCTATTACTGTAGATGCTGTCATATGCACGTTGAAAATTGACGAACAGACTAAGTATTGTCTTATTCCCAGTGTTCTTCAAACAATTGTCTTAGAGTGAAAGTATGAACTATTGTCGATCGGTTTGATAGAAAGCCAGCTTGGTATTCCTGTAAGTTGTTCTCTATGAATGGTTGTAATTTTGTGAGGTTAATGATAGACATTCTACACTCATGCTCATAAATTAAGGGTAATGCTGATACATTGTGAAAAGACGCTCTCGTGGGCAGTTTGCGGGTTTAAATCACCTCGGGGTATGACCATGCGGTGCATTTGACCTCCGGTGGTCGCACGGTGACGCTCGGAGCAGTCCACATACGCAGAGGTGTGTTGGTCCATGTCAGAGTACGGTGCAGCGAGTAAGTGTGCAGCCCTTTACAGACGTACTAATGGTGACTGTGTGTTGCAAATGGCTCAAAGAACACATATTGCTGACGTTATGAGCGGTAGAATAATAGGGCGACTGGAGGCTGGTCAAACACAGCAAGTCGTAGCACGGGCCCTCCGTGTGCCACAAAGTGTGATCTCAAGATTATGGCAACGATTCTAGCAGACAGGAAACGTGTCCAGGCGCTACAGTACGGGACGTACACAGTGTGCAACACCACAAGAAGACCAATATCTTACCATCAGTGCCGGCAGACGGCCAAGGAGTACTGCAGGAAGCCTTGCTCGGGACCTTACCGCAGCCACTAGAACAGTTGCCTCCAGACACACAGTCTACAGACGACTGAACAGACAAGGGTTATTCGCCCGGAGACCTGCAAGGTGCATTCCACTGACCCCTGGTCACAGGAGAGCCCGTAAAGTCTGGTGTCAAGAACACAGTGCATGGTCATTGGAACAGTGGTCCCAGGCTATCTTCACGGACGAGTACAGGTATAGTCTGAGCTGTGATTCTCACCGGGTTTTCATCTGGCGTGAACCAGGAACCAGATACCAACCCCTTAATGTCCTTGTAAGGGACCTGTATGGAGGTCGTGGTTTGATGCTGTGGGGTGGGATTATGATTGGTGTACGTACACCCCTGCGTGTCTTTGACAGAGGAACTGCAACAGGTCAGGTGTATCGGGACGTCATCTTGCACCAGTATGTCCGCCTTTTGAGGAGTGCAGTGGGTCCCACCTTCCTCCTGATGGATGTTAACGCACGGCCCTACCGAGCTGCCGTCGTGGAGGAGTACCTTGAAACAGAAGATACAAAAAAAAAAAAAAAAAAAAAAAAAAGGTTCAAATGGCTCTGAGCACTATGCGACTTAACTTCTGAGGTCATCAGACGCCTAGAACTTAGAACTAATTAAACCTAACTAACCTAAGGACATCACACACATCCATGCCCGAGGCAGGATTCGAACCTGCGACCGTAGCGATCGCTCGGCCCCCGACTGTAGCACCTACAGCTTCACGGCCACTCCGGCCGGCAGAAGATATCAGGCAAATGGAGTGCCCTGCCTGTTCTCCAGACCTAAATCCCATCGATGACATCTGGGATACTCTCGGTCGACGTATCGCTGTACGTCTTCAAACCCCTAGAACACTTCAGGGGCTCCGACAGACACTGGTGCGAGAATGGGAGGCTATACCCCAGCAGCTGCTCGACCACCTGATCCAGAGTATGCCCACCCGTTGTGCGGCCTGTGTACGTGTGCATGGTGATCATATCCCATATTGCTGTCGGGGTACACGCGCAGGAAACAGTGGCGTTTTGTAGCACATGTGTTTCGGGACGGTTTTCTCAACTTATCACCAATAACATGGACTTACAAATCTGTGTCGTGTGTTTTCCCTATGTGCCTATGGTATTGGCGCCAGTTTCGTGTAGTGTCACTTTGTGTGGCACCACATTCTGCAATTATCCTTAATTTATGAGCGTGAGTGTAGGATACATTCAGCAAGCTGATGTCTGTGCAGTTACCACGTTTCATATTGCTTCCTGTCTTGTATATCGGGCATAGTATGACCAATTTCCATCCTTTTGGCAATGTCTCACTCTTCCATATCAACTGGATCAAATTATGACGACTGGTTAGAAATTTGAAACCCACTGCTGTCAAATATGACTTCAGAATGACATTTTTGCACCGCCACACGGTGAAGATACTCTCTCTCTTCCACCACTGGTTAAAATCTAAAGATGCAAATGGCGTCAAATCGAAGATTATCATTAAGATCACATCTGTTCCATTTTAAAGCCAGTACCGTCGTGAGAAATGACGGTAGGGGGCGAATATGACATTCTCTTTGTTCTGCAAACGGAAAACAAAAATTGAACTGTAGGATGGGGAGACTAGTTAAGTCGAGTAATTCCTGCGCCGGGAAAGACATTCGCGAACAAATTAGTGGTAGCGCTGCTCGGCGTACGCAGAATCGTTGCCTGAATGCCGGGAAGCCATTAATCAGTTTCCGGCGTACTGTTACCTTAATTGCTCGTGATTAATAATGAACGCCGTCGCGCTCACCGAGCCGGCAAATTGCACCGAGCTGGAGGTGGAGGTGGAGGCGGGCGATCCGCTTTCTTGGAGCCGGCGAGAACACTTGTCTGGGCCGGGTCGCGCCGCGCTCCCCTATGACCCGCGCCGTCGGGACTTCGCCAGCTTCTCCAACTGGCCACCCTGTATTACTTTACCGCCTGCAGCCACGCCCTTCCTCGGCGTTGACTGCACTGAGACTGTTCCACACATGAAACGTGGCAGCCACAGAACATTAAATGGAACAGAGGATTTATCGTAGTTTACGTCTGATGACGATTCTGTTACTTAAATGTAATGAAGTTAAGTGGAGAACAGACCTTTATATTAACTATGGGAATCGATCCGACACGAATTTTATGTCGAATTCACGTGACTCACATTCTTTAGAGTACTTCGAATCAGCAATCTTTTGTTGCGTACACGACAGATGTCGGAACAGTTAAGGTTGCATCATTTGGTGTAAACTGTAATAATGAAAATGTTGTGTTAGAATACAATGGGAGGGGATCCTCCAGTATTTTTAAGAAAATGTCAGATAAGGAACTATACAACTAAAATTTCTAAAATAAAGTAAGAAAGAGAAAAAGACACATAAAAGCACTTAACTATCAGAGGTCATCCCCATTCCAATGTCTGTCGTGGAACGAAAGTTTCGCGACAAAAGATTAAAAGGGCGCACCTAGAAAAATCTGAAAAAACCGACATCACGACCAGACACCGATAATTACCGGGATCATAAAACATACAAGATACATTACAGACGGGAAGAAAAAACACATAATGTGTGGACTTACATAAATTCTATAAAAACCGTTTCCCCATGACGCCCGACCCGGAACTCTAAAAAGAAAACTATGTGATAGAAAATGCAAGGTGAGAGAAATAAAAGTGGCTCGGATGGGTCGAAACGATTGGACGTGGATGTATGACGTACCCACTTCCGGGTGGGAAAGAGCGCCTGATCCCCGGCACGAATCCGCCCAACGGATTTGTGTCCAGGTCCGACGAACCGGCCAGTCTGTGGATGGTTTTTAGGTGGTTTTCCATCTGCCTCGGCGAATGCGGGCTGGTTCCCCTTGTTCCGCCTCAGTTATACTACGTCGGCGATTGCTTCGCAAACAAGTTCTCCATGTACGCGTACACCGCCATTACTCTACCATGCAAACATAGGGGTTACACTCGTCTGGTGTGAGACGTTCCCTGGGGGGTCCACCGGGGGCCGAAACGCACAATAATCCTGGGTTCTGTGTGGGTCGGCGAAGGGGTGAAGTGGACTGCGGTAGTCGTCGTGCGTTAGTGGGCGACTGCGGCTGCGGCGGGGATGGAGCCTCTCCGTCGTTTCTAGGCCCCCGGTTAACATACAATACAATACAATATACCCACACCCCGTGACGCACATACTGTTACTTCCAGCAGAATCGAGCAACTTCCCATACAGCCGACCAAACCTTTGACACATTTACGGCATCTTCACACCTGACAGAGTTGTTGGCAGAGATCAGTCTGGTAGCGGCCCTAGCTGGCCACCCAGGTCTCCTGATCTGCCAGTGTGCGATTACTCTGTTTGCAGAATCCTCAGCTGTAAGGTATATCGCAACAACCCTCACTGTCTTCAACACCTGCAGCAGAACTTTTCGGATGCAGCATTTTCGGCAGGCCATCTTCGATCCACCTTCACCACCTTGCTGACCAGGACCAAATAATTCCATAATATGAATGGTGGTCACTTTCAGCATCTGCTACAGTCAGGTTGTACCGTATTTCCTTTCCTCTGCCGTGTTTCCTTGTACCCTGGAACTCTGTTATCAGGGTCCCTTTTATTTGCTCCACCCTGTACTTGCTAGCCATGAGCACTGAGGGCGCACGCGCCCCATAATACAGGCGCGGTATGAAACGGATATGTGTTTGGCAAACTGTTTAAACAGGAAAAACTGAAACTGGAAGTAACAGCAGTAAGAAGACTGAACCACTGCAACATTAGAGGAACGGGGGGAGACATCCCACCGGCCGCTGTGACCGAGCGGTTCTTCAGTCCGGTACCGCGCTACTGCTACGGTCGCAGGTTCGAATCCTGCCTCGGGCTTGGATGTCTGTGATGTCCTTGGGTTAGTTACGTTTAATTAGTTTTAAGTCTAGGGGACTTATGACCTCAGATGTTAAGTCCCATAGTGCTTGGAGCCATTTGAACCATTGTTTGGAGACATCCCGTAATCTGAAAACAAGACAAAAATATTGCGTTAGATGCACATTTTAACTTACCTGAATAATGTTATAATTAACTAAAATATTTTTGTGATGCTGGTCGGTGCGCTCATTAACCGTGCCAAGATGATGGGAACAGAGGCTGCTTAGCATTTCAATTTCTTCCAGAACATACAGTATCTGAAATTTCTCTGCGGTGTAAGACTGTTAAGTTACCGTTAACCTGCTGCGTGTGATGATGGTTGTGAATTAAATGCATTGACAAAGCCGACTTAGAAATGGGCAGGCCTTCGTGTTCTTTAAATTTCTAACGAAAATTCCTAGTTGTCTGCCCAATATATTTGCTCTTAGACATCCGGCTTATATCTCGCTCAGTGTGATACACAAGGAGAAAGGATCCTTTTTGAACTTGTTCTTTTTAATTTTCTCACATTCCTTTTTGGACTGGGTCGTTGATAAGTGTAATCCAACGTGGCTTGAGTAAGAAAAGCCCTAGTGCCTCTGTTCACGTCCAGGCTGATCTGCATACGCAACGGTCAACATGCAAGCGAAGGAAGTATGTCTCTTACATTAAAATTCGTACGGCCGGGCAGCCAAGAGTGTACGTAGTCAAATAAAAAGTGTTATTACAAATATACAAGTTCATTATGCGTAAACATAATATTGCAAATGTCAGCTACTAATTTTAGCATATGATTTACAAAAGTCTTACAACTGTATGTCATTCGTCTATTGCTCGAAGTCACTCAAACAGTGTTACTATCCTCTCGTGATGTACTCGTTCTGGAAGGAGCCTACTGAGTCCATATCGCCACCAGTCGTTCTGCGGTCATTGCAGTACAGCCAACGGCTTGTGAATTTGTCTCTACGATGTTCCCTTGTTTCTCATACCAATGATTCGACCTTGCTCAAAAGCGCAAAGACGTGCACGTCCTCTGAGAAAGGCTGCGCTGCGATCTCCACCTGAAAAGTTCCAGTAAGGTCATACATATCCAACAATCGTCCATCGTGTTTAGTTTCCAATTTAAAATTAATTTTCCTCAGTCATAAAGACATAAAAATGCTCACGTTAATAGCTTTTAAGCACAAAATAAGAAACTAACTAAGCGTTTTCTACAACATTTTACAGAAATAAATCGAAATCTACTGAAGATGACACATAGGTATCGAAACAAGTTTGGACAGAGAATTAAGAAAATTTAGAATTCCAAAGTTAAAACGATAAAGTGGTGGAAACATTAATGACAGGAATACTGGTGTGATTCAGGGATTTTTTGTCGTACTAGAAAGGCATAAACCAACATTCCGTAAAGTCTTCGTTATTCAAGCCACAATAGCACCTGAAATATCAAATGAAGCCGTGGACCTGTAACTCTGGACGACAAATATGTCAACGGGAGTTGTGGATTTGGCTAACTACTAATGTGGGCTTGATTGAATGTCAGTAAAAGGTCGGACAAGGAACTATTTACCTAGAGGAAACAAACACTAATAACGTATAACACAGCCTCTAAAGTTGATAATACGATCAATTTTACGAAGAAGGGAGAACTCAAGTTGTTTTTGGTATTCCATGTCCAGCTAACACAATTCACTGATGATTAGAGCCACAAAGCTACCAAGCTGCGGAGATATGGCTACTTTCACTGTCTGTTCCAAATAATCTCCGACGTTTACTGCTGGATTAAGGTCAGGTAATTTAACGGGACAGTCTAGGCGTGAAAAAATATTCAAATGCATGTGAATTCCTGAGGGACCAAACTGCTGAGTCGTCGGTACCTAGACTTCCACGCTACTTAAACTAATTTATGTCAAGAGCAACACACACACCCATGCCTCAGGGAGGATTCTAACCACCGACAGGAGGGGCCGCACAATCCGTGACAAGGCTCCTCGAATCGCGCGGCCACACCGCGCTGCAAGATGTGATAGGATACCTGAGTGTTAGCCAAACAATGGATGTATGCTTGTAACGCTGTGAACACTGCTGCTGTGATCGTGGAAGACGGGAGAACGCACAGTATACTAATCAAGAAGAGGCAGAAGAAATGGCAATCCTTGGTTGCAGAAAATGTTGAAATAAAAGTACTGGTTCATGTTCATAGTAAAATGAATTTTTAGGAGGAAGTCATGCTACAGAATACACCCCTGAAACCTCCAAAGCGTCACAAAACCACCTCCAGCATGGAACAAACCTCCACACAGTGCAGCTTAAACGAGTCATTAGGCGTTCAGTGCACTCCAAGCCCTCTACGATGTGAAAAAAGGCAAAATCACAATTCGTCGGACCACACTACTTGCCTCCACACGGATACAATCCATTTTAGTGCTGTACCAGCGTTACGTGACTGTTTTTGTCGTAACTGCCAGACACCGTATCAGAGTCCAATAATTTAATAAATCCAGCCAATCTAAACTAACGCCAAGCGGGAAATGAGAGTACAAGTATGTTTAAAATAATGCCAGTGGTTTCGATAGCTAATTACTATATTTCCATATTAAATTCTTCTTCTGGAGGTCGGTTTAAACGAAACTGGGAATCTTATTGAGCACAAGGTGACCTGGGGCCAACTGAACAGGCCATATAGCCAGCGTCTGACCATTATGAGGGGCCGCAGGCATTTTCAAATCACAAACACCGCCACCATGGCTGGGGGGGGGGGGGGATGAGGGAGCAGATAGAAACTTTGGGAGCAGTATATTGCACTTCGGCTAAACTCTGCCAAAGACACGCCGTCAGTTTTGCTTCCTAAATGTCGGAAAGCCATGGTATCATGTTTTTAACGATGAAAGTCCGTTGGTGCCAAAGAGACATGCCGGGGCATACAATGAGGTTGCACAGTATCGCAGTGCCCAGCGCTTCGTAGGAAACCAGTATTCTATGGGAAGCTGAACCTGAACCAATGCCAAGGTACAGTCTCTGAAATGGATTGAGATAGGAGGCCACCTGGCTCTTTTGCGTTTAAGAACATGGGACCCCTGCTGCTAGGCTGGCGCCAAGTTAAATGCTCTGTTGTTGACTCTGATAAGAAATAGTAATACGGTCACCATTGGATAATACAGATAAAGTCTAGAGTGGAAGAAAAGAAATCACTCTTTGTACTTGGAAAAGGTCTGCTTAGTTCAGAAACAAAATAGGACTGATTGTGGCAGTTAGGAGCTGCTTGTTTCTGAACTGCTGCACTAAAACCCACGATAACTGGTTAATCACGTCTAAAGTGAATATGCAAGGCAAAATGTTGCATTAGTAGAAAGGACATGATTGTCCGACACCGGAAAAAATCTGTTTATTGGTGCTCAAAAAAGTGCACAACACTCACAGGGAGACACTTGGAGTAAAAACCCAAATTCTTTCCGGAAACACTCTGTGGAACTTACTTTGTTAGGGGGACGACACCGCTGAGAGTCGTCAAGGGACGCTTCAGTAGAGAGAGGTACTTTGATTCCGGGCTCTGGGCAAAAGCAGTCTCCGGCGCTGGCCAGATGACAGGATTTTCTGCCACAACAGCCATTAATTGCAGGCACAGGTAGCGCTAAGTACAGTGAACAACTGCAGCGTTCGCAGACCAAGTGATAGGATGTATGCGGACTTTCAACACTGACATCGGGGTTTTAACGTTTTTAATTCAAGTATGTTTATTTGCAGTCTCGAACTCAACATGTGTTGAATAAAGATAGTGAGTGCAGGCATGATCTTTCCTGTAGCCATTTCTCTCCTCTCTGATCAACATTTGGTAATCACCGTGCAACTTCCGCGAAGATGATTGTACCCTCCCTCCCTCTCCTTCCCCTCTGATGCTCTGACGACTGTAATTCATTTACCCTCCACGTCGTCACCCGACCTTTGCCAAGGCGCTCCTATTTTTATTCCATTGTAAACTCATGTTAATACTCATTAACCGTAACTAGTTCACGTCCTTACGTACTTGTGTTTAACTTGAGGTCCACAGCCAACTGTAATAAATAGCGCTTATAGCGAATATTGTTTCATTCAATAGCTCGATGAAACTCCCTTTTTATCATCTTTCGAATTACAGCACCGACGTTTCTCGTGTGTTAAGGCCACCCCTGTTTAATAGTTAAATTCATTAACTTATCTGTTCACGTGATTCTATGGGGAGCGAGCTGGTTATCGGTAAGGACATTCACAGAGGTACGTCGATGACTGAGCCGTAACCTCATAGGAGTTCTACATCACCTACGCTGCTCCAAGGCGACCATGTCCTCGTTCAGTTGGGCGACTTAATACAGTGTTCAAAAGAATTAGAGGAACACGTGTATCAACGTCCGGTATGTTAAATCTATTTTGAACCAGTCGGTACCTGTGTCTTACTGTGGCTTCAAATATTTGCTTTTAATGTAGGCAACAATTAAAATCATTCGTCATCTGTTGACTACGTCACGCATTACTGACTCAGGTGACCACTCAGAAGGAAGCGATTACCGGTGATCCATCGTTTTCTACGGAGATACACAGCTGGCAGTTGTCATTCGCGGAAGCTGTATTCAACCAAGTGCATGCAATGCAACACATTAATGCAGTGCAAGATACAAGTCTAAAAAGGATGGACTTTCGGTCGTCTTGCTGCAGGTGCCAGTGCCTTTCCATGTGCTATCCATAGCTTGTGGACACGCTACAGGGAGTTAAGTCAGTACACAAGGTTGGTTGGACGAGGTGGCCGACTTATTACAACCCCACGTGAGGGCCGATATGTGACCATGCCTGCCTTGCGGCGTCGCGTCAGAATAGTGAAAGACTACGTCAGAAGGGCCACTGGAGCAGCGGTGTCCGATAAGGCTGCAATGGACAGGTTATGAAATGAGACCTTACGACACAGACGCCTGTTCAGATAGCCTGCTTGAAACGACAACATCTTGCCACTCACCTTCAGTTGTGTCGTCCCCCTGTCAACTGGCAACTTCGCCACTCACGACATGTGTTACTCAAAGACGCGTTCATGTATCCTATGACGCAATGTAACGAAACTCTTTTTGCGTGGAGACCCTTGGTGAGCAGTATCTGACAAATGTTTTCCAGGAAATGTTGTAGGGAGGCTTCATTGTTGACAACCATACGAATCTTGTTGTCGTCTATGGTCGCCTTACCGCCAGGCAGTACATCCTGTTGGACATATTGGTGGCTGTTGCATACGGTGATGGCACCTGATTTCCTTGTAATTCCAGGGCGCATGTGACAGGCGTCAGAAGGGATATCTTGCGAAGCCTGGACATTAATATTATGATATGGCTGGTGGTGAGTCCCGTCGTAAGCCCCATCGTGTATATGTGGGACATGCTTGACAGACGCGCTCGTGATCATCCTTTTCCACCAAGAATTTCGATAAGGATAGAAGCCAAAGTAGTGCATTAAAATTTGTGCCAAGACTGGCCTTATACCCAGGTGATGTGCTATCCACTACGTCACCTTGGCGTGGCTAACACAGATGTGCAGACTACCCCAGTCCAATGTCCTCCCTCACCAACTTCGCCCAAGCTGATTTTTCCTTCTTAAATCACCACTATAACCGACCTTCTCTGATACTGGAACAGCACCCCAGCCTTGTACGCAATTGGGAAATCCTGCCTGTAGCTGAGGTGTAGGTGATCTATTGATGTGATTGAATTATTTTTTCGTGGGGGCTTGCTGAGTGTCAGCTTTATTTTCGTTAAGGATAAAAGCTGAACCAATGATTATAATTTGCGCCAAGGATGGAACTTGTTTCTATTTTTTGTGTAGGAATGGACCTGTGGGGGCTCAGGGAGCAGGAGTCGAATTCTGAGGCCTGGCCACAGTGTCCCCCTCTCCGCCATCGAGACCGTGGGGGCATAGGAAAGTGGGACACATGGGAATCAACAGAGTGGAAGGCTTCTCTTTATTAATTTTTTTGGTAATTATGTATTATTACGTAATTATATGGAACAGACGTCACTCAAAAAGAAAAACAGATTGAACAAAATTCCGCACATTTACGGCGCGCACTCCCATCCGTGTAGGCCAGGGGCTGAATCTATCATAGGTGATCGAAACTCAGACACCATCAGGGTGGGCACTCCCCAACTAAGTGGAGAGCTAACAAAGATTCCTCAAAGATATTTGGCAAATGAAAGTCGGTAACGCGGCGTGTGCTCGACCACTGTATGGGCTGTTTGTAAATAGCTCTAGAACTCGAGGTGGGATTTTGGTCCTTCATGGAATTCATAACAGACTGCTCCGCCCCTTGACCCATGTAATGGCATGATATTTGGCAGTGGGAAAATATGTGTCCTCCTGGTATAGAAATATTCACGGTTCGATCGAATCTGGTGGCATTCGGATGCAGCAGGCCGTCATTTGCTGTATGAATCGCTGGGCATCAGTTCCGAGTTGCTGGCAAAGGAGACAAAATGGGGAGTTGATAAAGAAGACTGAAAAGTAAGACGAATGAAGCGCGATGAGGTCGACAGATACTGGTTATTAGGTAGAAGCGGGGTACCAAAAAATATCCAAATGTGTGTGAAATCTTATGAGACTTAACTGCTAAGGTCATCAGTCACTAAACTTACACACTACTTAACGTAAATTATCCTAAGGACAAACACACACACCCACGTCCGAGGGAGGACTCCACCCTCCGCCGGGACCAGCTGCACTGTCCATGACTGCAGCTCCCTAGACCGCTCGGCTAAAGCGGGATACCTCGAGCAAAGTTGCCTGTTAGGGATGTGCCCCATCCACTCCATTGCGTACTCATGGTTCTCTTATACAAGTTCGCAGCTGGCTTACGGACGTCAACGAAACCGAAGGTACCATCCCATGGGAGCAGGTTAGGTATCTCACAACGGACGTTGAATATGGAACCAGCCGTAAGACAATAGCCAAGGGCTGTCTGAAGTTTGCGCCCAGTCGCCGTCGGCAGTGGGAGCACTTATGCGCTATGGACCAATTTTTGATGCCACATAACGATTATGGAACTCAACGTGTTGAAGTGTGTCCTGGTGATGCAGGAGGTTCTGACAGACATCGTTCTGGATGACGCGTAACAGGCGACGGAAATTCGTCACGATTGTGCGTGTGGCAGTGGGGCTAAAAGTAATGCCCAGGTACTGGAATGTCCACACTAGTGGCAGGGGTGCCGCTTCTCGTCCCTGGAGGCCTCATCCAATGTACATTGCAGAATATTTGGTCTGTAGCAGCCTCATGACCCATAATCAGTTCGAAGACTGTTCGAATCTCAGAGCTGGAGCAGACAAGGAGAAGGAGGGCATCATTGAATGTCCAGCAGCCAAAGATGTGATATCAAAGGATGAGTCTAGAGAGCTCGGTTGTCAGGCCCCCAATGTGGGGCTCCAGGGCAGTAGCATACAGGAGGACAGAGAGAGGGTCGAACTGAGTGGTGGATGGGTACTGCCATTGTCAAATGTTCATTGACTGGGACTCGTGAACTGGCACTGCTGCAAAGGCGTCAGAGGACGTTGATGAAGGGAAGTGGGATGCCAATGGGGGTTGCCACTATAAAACCGGAAACGGCGGCCCACTTTATCGAAGGTGCTATCGAAATCTACAGCGACGACCATTTCATGGAGTCTGCAGGTCGCCGCCATTGCAATTAATTCGTGACATTCTCCTGTGGCAGTCTGTATGTTAACTTGCCATCCAGGCGCCGTTTGCTCCTAGTAGAGGACACAAGGGAGTATCGTCTGGAGAAGCATCACCAGTAAGCGGCGAAGATCTTGTAATATGAGATGAGTAGGGTGAGCAGTCTTTAGTTTATGGCTGTCGAACTGTGGGCTGGTCTGTGGACCAGAATGATGATGCCCTCAACAAAGGAGGATAGGGCCGCTTGGTCAGATGTCGCCTGTTCTTGGAACATAGTCGTCCATTGGGATCCCATGAGCCTGCAGATGGCTTGGTGAAAGTGTCGGTAGGCTGTCGATGCTGGGCGATCTGTTGACTGTACCCTTATCAATTACATCGTCGACTTCGTCTCGTGTGTGACCGCCACTGTTAAAGTATCCGTCTCCATGTGGGTGAGGGTGTGCCTGTCATAATGCAAGATGGAATTGTTCACTTTGGCATCAGAATCTTCTTCCCTGTAAGTACGTGAGTAGTGGTTGATGAATGTGTTATGATGTCATTCTGACTGGTCACCTGCGGGTCATGAGGTGTGACCAGAGAGTTGATGTGTTGTTGACGATGCCATCATTCGTCAGACACTATATGATGCATGGATGGAATTTCCAGTCCTGCCTGATCATTGTGCTGCATCTGCATCACCACCCCTCGTAATTTGCTGAGTGCCAGTGCAATTATCCCCGCCTCGTTGTTTGACAATACATTTGGTGGTCTGTGTTGGTGGTTGAGCGTCCTGATCTCGGATGACCGCTTATTAGAAGTTGACGGCGCTGTGATAACATATGGCTAAGCCGTTCCCATATGTCATTAATGTTCTCGGCTTGCCAGTTTGGTGCAGTCCATCCACCATGTCAGTGTCGAGTGGTAGCTGGAAAGGCGTCTCTCGCAGGCTGCCCCTGTCCCTTGACTTGCTTTTTGACGAGCTGGGTAGTGGAGATGACATGTAAACAGTTTCCGTGGCTCACAGTTGCACCATGCAGATTGGGGCAGAAAAGGCCTGTGACCAGCGTTCGATGTCCCATATCATAGACATAAGATCTCGTGAGACATATAACCTGTCTAGACAGCTTTCAGAATGACGGGTAAGAAAGGTATGGCCAGAAGTTTCGCCATTTTAGACTTCTAAGGTATCGTGGAATAGGAGGTTCTGCACCACTATATATTGTTCTTGGGATGTAGTTTAATGTGGAATTTGATCTTTTGGGTGCAGAATGCAATTAGAATCAACTGCTAGCAGGCAGTGTTCGTATCGCCCTCAAAACAGGACGAATTAAAGAATAAAACTGGGCCCAATGATGTCATTGGTCAATGCCCGATGGCTCGTTGACATTAATGAAACTTGTCCTAATGGCAGTGAATGTCATGCCCCTAGCTGGTGGCAGGGTGACACTGGTGAAAGGACTCCCTTTGCGGACGTATATGGACACTCTGTGGCCTATGGGATCACCTGCAGAAAGGTTGGCCTTATAGTCATTGAAAGCTGGGAGACTGGCCAAGTGAACTTCCTGCAGGAGGGCAAAATCAACATCAGAATCTTAGAACATCTTCTGCATAAGGGATATGATTGGAGCTGATTGTTGCTTTCCGTTAGGCCTGGTGGTAGACTGCTGGGGCTTACCCACTGTGGATTAGATGGAGGGCGCAGGTATAGTGAATGAACGTCATCCCACTCGCCTCCAGAGAGTTCAGCGGAAAGTGTGATTAGTAGAGCGGCGCCGTCGACGTAGGGTCCTGTAATGGGTTCTACTCCTCTACCTCCTCTTCATGCCATGCTGTAGAGACGAGCACCCATGAGTCGTCCATTTTGTCGTCAGAAGATGGAGTAGCAGTTCATGGTGTAGTTTTGGCTGTGATATGTCTGTTAAACAGTTTGGCGTGCTCACGGTGTTTTGGGGGGACAGGTGGAGGCACTGCAGCACTCACATCATCTTATTCGGTGACGGCTGTTTCGTGAGCGTCATTCGGATCGACGCGCCCTCGTCTTTGGCCTACAACGTCTCGTCTTGGCCGGGGACGTTTTGAAGGATGTTCTTGTCTCATGGGATCTTCCCTGTCCGATGACAGCAGTGAGCCGCGTCGCTCTGGCAAGGAGGCTGCCGTAGGAAGCATGAACGAGTCGATCTCTCTCTTGGGTCCGCAGCTGGCAGCATCGGCACCGTCTGAGCCGAGGCAGCGGGCCGTCCGAGGCGCCCTCCGTTGGGTTATGATCTGGCTCAGCTGTGGCGTTCGGGCGTCGTTGGTAGGTGGCAGGAGATTGCGATGCGGCTGGACCGTCGGGGCCTGGAAGTTTCGTAATGCGCCGTTGTAGACATTTGGATCTAAGGTGGCCTTCTATGCCGCACCCGAAACAGGATGACCGTCATACGAAATTATTGCAGGACATCCACCAATTTGTAGACAGGGCGGCACGTGGCTTCGGAGATCAATGGGGTGACCTGCTAGACGCTGTTTAGAACAGCATATGTCCGAAACCGCATTCATTTCTCAGCTGTAGGGCCGTGGACTGTGCCGTGTGCTCGGAGTGATGAGATGGCTTCTTCTGCTGGAAGTTCGAATGGCAATTCGAAAACGCATATCGTACGCATGGTAAGCCTGCGTGATCGGCGGTCACTACTCCGCCGTAGCCGTCAGCATAACAGAAGCATAGCCTCTGTTCGGTCTGGCCCAGGAGGCGTTCGCTCGCCTCATCGTTATGATTTCAACATAAGCTGTGCTGCTCACGATCGATAAGTGTATGCCTGCGATGTGGGTCACCAGGATCTTGACTTCGTCTCGTAGAAAACACTCTACTTCGAGTGCTTTGAGTCGGGCATAATAGTTGTAGAAAGTAAATCGGAGAGTACATTTACGGTATGGTTCGCCATGTATCGTAGACGCTACGCCGGCACGTAAGCAGTGGCCGTCAGAATGTAAACAAGGCGAGCTCTCGCTATGCACATAGGAACACTAGTGTGTCCGCTCTGTTGTCCTGCCAAAGGCAGACTGACTTGCATCCTGGTCTCCTGTTTACTAGGCAGATCTGCCTATCCACTACGCCATTGCAAAAAAATGGTTCAAATGGCTCTGAGCACTATGGGACTTAATATCTATGGTCATCAGTCCCCTAGAACTTAGAACTACTTAAACCTAACTAACCGGATAGCACACAACACCCAGCCATCACGAGGCAGAGAAAATCCCTGACCCCGCCGGGAATCGAACCCGGGAACCCGGGCGTGGGAAGCGAGAACGCTACCGCACGACCACGAGATGCGGGCTACGCCATTGTAGCTAACGAAATTGGCTGAGGTGTGAACTGAAGTCTGTGTTAGGGTAGCCCATGCATTTTTGTTAGCCTCAATGCTAGGATAGCACATCTGCCTACTACGCAGGAGACCCAGGTTCATGTCTCCGCCGGCCGCTGTGGCCGAGCGGTTGTAGGCGCTTCAGTCCGGAACCGCGCTGCTGCTACGGTCGTAGGTTCGCATCCTGCCTCGGTCATGGATGTGTGTGATGTGCTCAGGTTAGTTAGGTTTAAGTAGTTACCAAGTCTAGGGGACTGATGACCTCAGATGTTAAGCCCCATAGTGCTTAGAGTCATTTGAACCATTGTCTCCAGGAAAATGTGTTTTCTGATTGAAGACTGGGAATAGATACCACAGGGTGACCTCTGTACACTTATACGGAGCATGGCACGTAGGTGTCAGGCAGGGATAAACGCTCACAGAGGCCATACACGCCACTGAAACTTTCAAAGTCCAATGAAAAGCTCCCAGGATGACGGCATGAATGATTGCTCCCACTTTGTTTTCGACAACTGTGGGACATATCAGTTCTTTTTATATAAGCGGTCGAGGATGTAATGATGTTTTATTGTCAACTGAATTTGTGAAAGATAAGCGTATTTTGTTCGATGAGAATACGTGGGTATATCTCCAACATTTTAGGCAGGTCTCTAGAATTATCCCGGCAGAGGGAACAGTTGGACGCTAGCAGGAACAGGCCGCAAACTGGAACACACTGGAACATACAGGTGAGACAACGAGGCACCGCCCCAGCGGCCCGTGGTCCGACGTCCGGTCACGACTTGAAGACCTGCCGGCAAGGCAGACATAGGCGCTGAGTCCGTAGCTGTGGCTGTGGAGAGGCGGTGCTAATTTACGGTGGGCGGCACCGCCGCGGCTACCGTAAAACACGCCGTTTAGAAGCACGTGGAAACATTAACTCGCGGATCGGCCATTCATCACCGCCGGCAAATGGACATAATGAGCAGACGTCAAAACAAAGCCGATTATTAATCACGGCGGCCAGCAGCTGCGCCCCGCCTGGGCCCGCTGCCCGCCGCGGCCGGACTGGGCCGCGTCCCCTAGCCGTGGCTCGGTGCATCCCTCAGTGGACGATACGTTTCTCCCTGCAGTTACGAGGGAAAACAGCTGTACTGCGGTGGCATAAACTTTACTGCGAGCACCCGCTAGTAGCTACAGCGGTGCTATATACAGTTGTTTCCAAAACTGTTGGACAGTGCATGATGGGGAAGTCTCTCACGCCCCCTATGTGATAAAAAGTACCTGGACACCCCCCAAAAATATTAGTTTTTCCTATTAGGAGCATTATGCTGCCACCTATTGCCAGGTAGTCCATATCAGCGGCCTCAGTAGTCGTGAGAGATCAGTATGGGGCGCTCCACAGAACTCACGGACATCGAACGTGGTCAGATGATTGGGCGTCACATGTGTCATACGTCTGTACGCTAGATTTCCGCACTCCTAAACACCCCTAGGTTCACCGATGTGATAGCCAAATGGAAACATGAAGGGACACGTACAGCACGAAAGTGTACAGGCCGACCTCGTCTGTTGACTGACAGAGAAAGTGGTTCAAATGGCTCTGAGCACTATGGGACTTAACATCTGACGCCACCAGTCCCCTAGAACTTAGAACTAGTTAAACCTAACTAACCTAAGGACATCACACACATCCATCCCCGGGGCAGGATTCGAACCTGCGACCGTAGCAGTCGCGTAGTTCCGGACTGAAGCCCCTAGAACCGCTCGGCCACCACCTCTGGCACTGACAGAGACTGCCAACAGTTGGTCGTAATGTGTAATAGGCAGACATCTATCCAGACCACCACACAGGAATTCCTAACTGCATTAGGATCCACTGCTAGTACTATCACAGTTAGGCGGGAGGGGAGAAAACTTGGATTTCGTAGTCGAGCGGCTGCTCATAAGCCACAAATCACGCCGGTAAATGCCAAACGACGCCTCGCTTGGTGTAAGGAGCGTAAACATTGAACTATTGAACAGTGGGAGAACGTTGTGTGGAGTGATGAATCACGGTACACAATGTGGCGATCCGATGGCAGCGTGTGGGTACAGCGAATTCCCGGTGACGGTTATCTGCCAGCATGTGTAGTGCCAACAGTAAAATTCGGAGGCGGTGGTGTTATGGTGTGGACCCTTTTTTCGTAGAGGGTGGTTGCACCCCTTGTTGTTTTGCGTGGCACTATCACAATACAGGCCAACATTGATGTTTTCAGCACTTCCCACTGTTGAAGGGCAACTCGGGGATGGCGACTGCATCTTTCAATGCGATAGAGCACCGGTTCATAATGCACGGCTTGTGGTGGAGTGGTTACATGACGATTACATCCCTGTAATGGAATGGTCTGTACAGAGTCCTGACCTGAATCCTACAGAATGGGATGTTTCGGAGCGCCGACTTCGTGCCAGGCCTCACCGACTGATATCGATACCTCTCCTCAGTGCAGCACTCCGTGAAGAAGGGGCTGCCATCACCCAAGAAACTTTCGAGCACCTAACTGAGCGTACGCCTGCGTGAGTGGAAATTGTCATCAAGGCTAAGGTTGGACCAACAGTAAATTCCAGCATTACCGACGGTAAGTCATTTTCATCCAGTGTCCGGATACTTTTGATCACATAGTGTATAACCAGTGGAGTTTTTGCGCGATAGAACAAATGGTCAGTTTGTCTGTGCGCTCGCGTAGCCGTTTCGTTTTAGCCATGTGGTATGGCGCGCTGTCTTGCTGGAAGATCTCACCCTCCTCCGGTTCAGGAGTAATCGTACGACTGAAACACCGGTTGCTTTATTCGTGCAATATATTTGGCAGGTAGTAGGTGCACGTTGTAAGGGAACGATATGTTGAGGTACGCAAATGCACTCGTCAATTGTCGTTCGCACATCTGAACTGAGTCGGCAACGCCTTTGTTGTAGCGTCTACTACTGGTGTTGAAAGAGCACTTCAGTAAAATGGAAATGTCGTGTGGCTAGGGCCTCCCGTCGGGTAGACCGTTCGCCTGGTGCAGGTCTTTCGATTTGACGCCACTACGGCGACCTGCGCGTCGAAGCACTTCAGTGATGCTTTCGCATATTCGAAACGGAATGACACCTACGACAAGAAGAAAGAACCCGACAGTATTCGATTATGAGGTGAATGGTTGGTTATTGGTGTACGACACATTATTTAAAAATTTAGTGGTAGCAATAAGAAGCGATATGCAATAGGACAAACATGTAAAATTGGCAGTAGGAAGTATAAATGAAAGTTTTGCATTCGTTAGAATGGTCCTGGAAAACCGTGTTTTATTTTCATTGGGAATTGTCTCAAGTGCAACCAGTCCAATATTGCTACCCCAGAGTTTCGAGCCCTTGTAGAAATGCTACGGGAGCAGACACCTAATGAATATAGAGACTTCCTGCTAGGATGGTCAACATAGGACAAAAGTGCAACAGTTTTAAACTGGAATCTGTGTAAGAAAGACTTCGTTTATCTTGCAAAGACTCAGTAAAACTAAAAAACGATTTTTTTTAAAGGGAGAGTGTGTTGCAGCTCTGATGTCTCCACAATATATCTCGCATAGGAGTAAAAAGTATCCGTGTACCCCTCTGTAACGCGGAATTGAACACTAGACATCACGAAAGGCGTATCAGCCAGTGTAGGAGGCTGAGCAGAGAGTGTTGTGCTATCAGTAGAGAATTAGTATCGGTAGCTCAGGAGAGCTTGGCGACTTCGATTGTGAACTTCACCTGAATAACAAATCCATCACCATCAGTAAAATTTCAGTCTTTCAAAGAAAATTGAGGATGTTTTAGACGACGATCAGTTTAGCTTTAGGAAATGTGAAGGCGCCAGAGAGGCAATTCTGACGTTGTGGTTGGTAATGGAAGCAATGCTAGAGGAAAATCAAGGCAGGTTCATAGGATTTGTTGACCTGGAAAATGCGTTCGACATTGTAAAATGGTGCAGAACGTTCGAAATTCTGAGAAAAATAGGAGTAAGGTACAGGGAAAGATGTGTAATATACAATATGTACAAGATCCAACAGGAAATAATAAGAGTGGGCGATCGAAAACGAAGACCTTGGATTAAAAAGGGTATAAGACAGGGATGTAGTCTTTCGCCACTTCTGTTCAAACTGTACATCGGAGAAGCAATGATGGAACTAAAAGAAAGGTTCATGAGTGTAATTAAAATTCAAGGTGAAAGGATGTGAATGATAAGATTCGCTGATGACATTGCTGTCCTCAGTGAAAGTGAAAAAGAGTTACATGGTCTGCTGAATGAAATAAACAGTCTAATAAATACAGAACTGAGAGTAAATCTAAGAAAGACGAAACTAATGAGAAGTAGCAGAAATGATGACAGCGAGAAACTTAATATCAGGATTGATGATCACGAAGTAGATGAAGTTAATGAATTCTACTACCTAAACAGCAAAATAACAAATGACGGATAGAGCAAGGAGGTCTTCAAAAGCAGACTAACGCATGAAAAAAGGGCATTCCTGGCCAAGAGAAGTCTACTAATATCAAACATAGGATTTAATTTGAGGGGGAAATTTCTGAGAATGTACGTCTGGAGTACAGCATTGAATGGTAGTGAAACACGGACTGTGGGAAAACCGGGACGGAACAGAAGAGAATCTAAGCATTTGAGATGTATGGCTACAGACGAATGTTGAAAATTAGATGGACTGATAAGGTAAGGAATGAGGAGGTTCTGCGCAGAATCGGAAAGGAAAGGAATATGTGGGAAACACTGACGAGGATAAGGGACAGCTGCTAGGACATCTGTTAAGACATGAGGGAATGACTTCCATGGTACTAGAGGGAGCTGTAGAGGGCAAAAACTGTAGAGGAAGACAGAGATTGGGATAAATCCAGAAAATAATAGAGAGCATAGGTTGCAAATGGTACTATGAGGTGAAGAGCGTGTCACAGTAGAGGAATTCGTGGCGGTCCGCTTCAAACCAGTGAGGAGACTGACGGCTCAACACACACACACACACACACACACAAACACACACAACAACAACAAAAAAATGCTGCCCAAGTTGACTGTTGCTGATGTGATTGTGAAATGGAAACGCGAAGCAAATAGTTCAGCAAAACCAAAAAACAGACACATATCTTGTAGCCACGGATAGGAACCGTTGAGGGTTGCGGAGGCTATGTGGAAACAACGCATGAAAGCGAAGAGAGGAATCACTCGTGAACTCCAAAGTGCTACCAGCAGCCTACCTCGCACAATTGCTGTGCGTAGAGTGTCAAAAAGAATGCGGTACAGTCGTCGAACAAGGTTTGGGTTTGGCGAATCCTTGGAGAACCTTACCTACCAACGTGTGTAGTGCCAACAGAGTGACACAAAGGAGACGCTGTTATGGTACGGGGTATTTTTCTTGATTATGGTGTGGTCCCCTTATTGCGCTTAAGAAAACGTTAACTGTGGAAGTGTATAAACACGTTTCACGGAATTTTGCGCTACCTACAGCAGAGAAACAGTTGTATCAGTTGACAACAAACCCTGTCGTAAAACAGCTTCTGCGAGACAGTGGTTTGTGACAATAACATTCCTGTAATGGATTGGGCTGCCCAGAGACCCGACCTGAACCCACTGGAACACCTTTGGGATTATTTAGAACGTGATTTCGCCCTCCAATATACTGCCTCCTTTGGTTTCGGCTCTTGAGGAAAAATGGACCTCCATTCCTCTACAGACATTCAGACGTCTCATTAAAATTGTCCCCAATAGGGTTCAACCCGTTACAATGGTGAAGAGTGGTCACACACCATATTAATGTTCACTAATATTTATCCACGTACTGTAGATCAGGTAGTGTAGAAGGTCACTCACTTTATATACAAATGGAAAATTACAGACAAGAGCTAACACCAGTAAAAAGTACCCTCTGCATTGCTTCTATAGAGGATCTCTCTACTCTGAAACGAGTATGGCCTTTCAAGTTTTAAAAAATAATGAAATAATTTTTTTTGTTCAACTACTTTCACTGTTATTCGTAATATTCGCGCTTTTGTACGAGTTCGAAACCATTCAATAGGCCCCTATATGCAGGATGAAGCGATGAATGAAAATTTATGTCAGGGCCATTTATGGGTTCAAAAAAAATGGCTCTGAGCACTATGGGACTTAACATCTGTAGTCATCAGTCCCCTAGAACTTAGAACTACTTAAACCTAACTAATCTAAGGGCACCACACACATCCATGCCCGACGCAGAATTCGAACCTGCGACCGCAGCAGTCACGCGGTTCCGGACTGAGCGCCGGGAACCGCATTTATGGCTTCAGTCTGCATATATACAACGTAGATGTTTGAGATTTGAAAAGGTCTCTGGAAACATATAGTTTCATTTGGTTGGTGAGAGATTTTTTCCACTCTTACCACCTCTAGCCTCTAACGAACCTTCCGAAACTATGATTTTACGTTGGTGCCGTAAAATCATAGTTTCGGAAGGTTCGTTAGAGGCTAGAGGTGGTAAGAATCACTGTCCATCCATTTGTTGTTTCCCATGAGGGAGTAAAAAACTGATACATCAAGTGAATACTGGCAATGAGATACTGAGTCAATGTCTTTTTCCGTCAAATAATCAAATGTTTGGCATGCTGTTAGGAAGCTGGAATTGTGAAGATGAAGAACGATGTGACCGTTTCGACTGATCTTTCTTGATTTCGTTACTGACTTGTGGCAAAACAAATTGTTATGTATCAGTTTCTCTTCGCTGCTCTTTTGCACCTATCGTCTTATGTCCAGTTTCCCAGAACTTTTATAGGTTCCATCTCATCTTGTAGCACGCAAACCGTTTATTGTTTGCGCCTCGAACGAATATAGGTTATACAATTTTTGTCTCCTGTTACGGTGTGTGTGCGGAGTTTGCGTTTACTGGGTGAAATTTTTGGAGCTTTTCCTTACATCAATCGACACGAATTGCGCAGAATCCATCGGGAGCAGATATTCACCCAAAATCTAATGCAATGTATCGTTCGATATGCCTCAAAAGTCCACTGTCTCAGAGTAGGTCACATGTCGTTATCTTCAATCATCTTGGGCACCGCATGTTCTCTGAATCACTAGCAGATTTTAGTCAACCTTCACGAAAGTCACGGAAGCACAACGACGAAGAACTTCTGCAAAACAGTTCTAGGCAGTCTCACCTGGATGTTATTTTTTTCTTTAGGCTCTAATCTCAGATTAATTCCTCCAATCAGGGGTTAATTGGCAGCAGCCAGATTGTTAATTTTCAGCCATATAAAACTGTATACACTAGATGTATTGTTTGAGATGTATGAATGTTATACACGTGATGATTCATATTAACAGAGGAATACTATTTTTGCGGTTATAATTTGATTCGATGAACTGTTGTGATGCTTTTACTATCTTTGTCGATGATGCTGCTCCATCTGGTACTTGAGATAGTTCTGACGTTGAAAATGATGATGAGAGTAGTAGTGGCGCAGGTGGTATTAAGGTGATTTCGATGATACTGCTGCAACCGGTTCTAAATGTGTTGTTGTGATGAGCTTCTGCAAGTACTACGGGTGAAGCTGTTGTACGGGGAGGACCTCCGATTACAGATGGATGAGAGAAGTAGGAAAACGGTCGACGTGGAAATAGGAGTCTGGGAGTGAGATTCGTCACAAGGCCGGCCTCAGAATGGTTTTTAACATTTAAGTTTAACAGCCTGAAACGGTTAAATCGGAACATACATTACAAGTACCTTGATAACAACAATTAGCGGTTACTTTCATTTCACCGGAAGTTAAGTCCTTTATTTAAGAAAATCATAATAAATTCGTTAATATAAACGTAGGACTGATAGCACAAAGCATACCTATTGACTTACTTCATTATGATATAAAGCAACTCAACCTAAACCACCTTTAACAGGAAAAAATCATGATCGAACAACAGGAAAAATATCCGCTACTCCAGCCTCCAGTAGATATACTGGACTTTCCTGGAAACCGCGTTCTTGGTAAACAGGAACATCATGGAAAGAAGGAGAGTCGGAGCTTTTCTAAACCTCTTCGTAACTACTGTTTTGGCACATTCAACGCAAATACGCTGGTCAAGATAGGCAAACAGAATCAGCTTACGAATGTTCTGTTAAAATCTCACATCAAAATCCTCGCAATACAAGAGACGCTTCTCACAGACAAAAACCATTCAACACAGAAAACTACAGGATATACAAAGGGAAACCTGCAGTCAAAAATGGAGCACCAATAATGTTTTGCACAGGATTTAGGGTTCGCATACGTAGACAACATCCCATTTTTCATTTCAGTATTAGAAAAAATCTCTACAATAACCTTCAAATTATGAAACAAAAGATACACAATCAACAATGTACATACACCGACAAAAGATCACAACGGAAAGAAACCACGAGAATTCGAAGACTTTTGAGAAAACATGGAAGAAACAACAAATAAAACATCAGAAAGATATGTTAAAATTGTATTAGTAGACTACAATGCACAACTAGGCGAAGAGAAAAAGTATAAGCATATCACAGGCCCATACACAGCATACAAACGCACAAACAAGAATGGCGACTATCTCATGCTTTAGTGTCAAAATTTTAAAACTAGAATTTTCGTCAACGCAATTTGAAAAGCCAAGACCAAAATTCACAACATTAAAAAGCCCAAAAATATAAGAGGGCATTTCAAATAGATCACGTAGCCATAATAAAAATACAAGCGACATTCTGAACGTGAGAACACACAATGGATTCTACGAGTCTGACCATCACCAGCTGCAAGTTTAATTGGGGCAATCCCAAGAAACAGAGAGAAGTTACAGAAAAATATTACATGACCAGACCCGCAATACTTGAAGATGAACAAAAGAAATTATTGAAGAAATTAATCAAAGTTCAACAGAAAATTGGACAGACTTCGCTAGACAATTCAGAATGCAACATGAGAAAACGAAATACGTGGAAAGAAAGAACAACAACAACCAGTCCAATTACACTAAATACGGAAAGGATAATAAAGTCGAAAAATTCAAAAATGTGGGGGAATATATACTTGCATGAGGATCAAACAAGCTGACCAACATACAAAAAACAGGAAAACTTCAGAAAACGCACAAAATGTCGTGAACGCACTGCAATATAAGGAATATTTCAAGTCAGGCCAAACTCAGGAACTAAAGTACAGTTGTACTACCAGAAGGACTGAAACGACCACAGTCGTAGCATCAGGCGTCATAGAGATAGAAAAAATAGAACGTAGAATTCTCATAAAATTTTTTGGAGCAGTACATAGAGATGGTATATGGTGAAGAGATCAACTAAAGATTTACATGAACACACAGCCAGGCTCACAGACATGATCAGAAAACGCCGGCTAACGTTCTATGGACACATACATAGAATCAACAACAACAGACTCACAAAGGGGATTTTTGATGCAGGAAACAGTTAAATTTTTTTAAAAATGGTTTCCAGAAATAGAAGAAGACCTAAAACAAGCAGCGATCAGTACTAAAATGATAAATGAAAAAGACAAATTCAGAAACAAAATTATGAACACGAAATTTGAAATAAAAGAGAGGAAAAAAATAGGCAAAATATGAACAGGGCAAAGCAAACAGCCAAAGAATGAATAGGTTTTGGAAAGAGAAAAAGAAGAAGGAAACAAGACAAAATGAATAATCACATAACATTCAATTTAACCGCTGTCCTGGAGGCAAAATTGTGTGATAATAAATAATAATATAAAGCAAACTCTTCCTGGATTCTTATTCGTCCGTCTGCTGTTAAGTAGTATGTAGTAGTCTATACGCTTCTACGTATTCTGTTGCTATGAGATTTTGAATGTTCGTTGATAATATTGCTGAAAGACATCAAACGCTGCAGTATTATTGTGATTTCTTGGTGTCTTCTGTCACAGCCGAAGGAAATGGGGTTAAGGTCTTTCTCAGTACCGCATTAACGTGAAGAAGGAATCATCTTGAGATGGTAGAGATGCTGCTTGAATCTCACCTGGTTAAATCGAAGACTTGCCACTGTCTGTTAAGCTCTTGGTGTACCTGCAGTATTGGCACCAAGGATGTGAAGAGAGATTAGGCACCACTACGGTGCTGTGTCGCCCATTAATTTCGTAAGCCCAGTGCTGGTTCCTGTTCCATCGGATCCCGATTAGCCGGATGTGGTTTTTAGGCGGTTTTCCACATCCCACTAGGTGAATATCGGTCTGGTCCCGACGTCTCGCCTCGCAAACATTTGAAACACATTCGCACTATTTCATGTTTTACGCTAGACTCAGACAGCTGGGGTACACGGATTCCGTCCTGGGGGGATACGGGTTGGCAAACAGGAAGGGCATCTGGCCGCTCCTCGAAATTAACCTTGCCAAGTCCGATTGCAGCCACGCCGACCCTGCGAAAACCGCGAGACAAAAGCGTAACCAAAAGAAGAAGAGCCGGCCGGAGTGGCCAAGCGGTTCTAGGCGCTACAGTCTGGCACCGTGCGACCGCTACGGTCGCAGGTTCGAATCCTGCCTCGGGTATGGATGTGTGTGATGTCTTTAGGTTAGTTAGGTTTAAGTAGTTCTAAGTTCTAGCGGACTGATGACCTCAGAATTTAAGTCCCATAGTTCTCAGAGCCATTTGAACCATTTTGAAAACAAGAAGAAGACTGTGAGTGAATGTAATAGCTTTGTTCCCAAACGAGACACGGAGGAGACTCCATCGAAACTGTCCAGAAATCTTAATTGCAATGTAGATACTAACACATAAACAGCGAGCGGGTGTAATAAATCAAATGAAATTGTTACGCAGTCTAATTACTAAGGAAACGTATGAGTAAAATATTTTCTAATTTCGAGCAGCCAGCGTTACTCAGTAATGCGGAAGTGTCACCAGCCGTCAGCCAGTAAACGTAAACATTTTACACAATTACAAGATCGGGACGACAGCCACCACTACACTCTTAACAGAAACTCTGAGCAAATCAGCAGAAAATGGTTAAAACAATGCAGGTCGAACTGCTTTTGTTCCTCCTTTAGCGTTATACAAGAACCGCTAGATAGGACGCAACAACGATTAGCGAGAGTGTCATTAAGGAATAAAGAACCAATAACAAATTGCTTAAGCAAATATATTAGAAATGAAGACCACTGAGGAATTCGGAAGAGCAGAATCAGTTCATTCACTACGACTGACGTCGAAAGCAGAGCGCCTCCTCGGCGACATAAATACTCCAATCCCGGTAGCTTTTGGCACTCGATCAGTAGGTTCAAAGGTGTTAATGTTGTTAGCGCTCGATTCTCCGGTTCTGGTACGGTAATATCTTGTCTAGTGTTAGCCTTGCATTTGCTGCCCTATGAGACGATCAGCGATCCGAAGCCACGGCTGGTGGAGTCCAGCATCCAGTAATGAAGACAGCACAGCAGCCAGCGCTGATGGGTAGTCCCAGGGTCTACCAACATGATACCGGTCAAGAGCAGAAGCTGCCCAAATTCCACCCTCGCACACGTCTGAAGGCCTACCGTATCAGCGGGCCAGATTCAGCATTCAGCACGACTTCACTTCACGGCATCCGACATTGTGGTCCACGTGAGGCGGCAATGCGGGCAACAACATGGGACGGACTGAGTACCCACTGAAACAGTGTGTGAATCAAATCAAGCACGTAGAGGTTACCGTTATCTCCAAGCCGACGCCACCACATCAGCGGGCGGTAAAACCGCCGCAAAAGGGTTGTCATCGATTTTCACTCCGAGCTGATGCACGTCCTCGGAAGCCGTGGATCTGCTAATGGATTCAGCAGGGTCTTCTCAGGATGACGTAGCCGCCAGTCAATAGAGAGGGAGTAACGACTTGTATTGTCAGTAATAAATGGAATAATTTTGAACATTGTTTTACTGCGTTTAACGACACCGAACAGTTCCTTGGTCTGCATTCTGACTATTTAGTAGGGGTTTCTAGCCCGGCAGAGGACGGCACCCTCCCAGCTTTTTTCCTTTTTTTGTTTTCTTTGTTTGTTTGGTTTTTTTTTTTCGAGTTATCAGTCCTTTGACAGATTTGATGCAGCCGACCACGAATTCACGAATTCTTCTCTTGTGTCAACCTTCTCATCTCAGGATAGCACTTACAACCTATGTCCTCAATTATACGCTGGACGTATCCCAATCTCTGTGTTTCTCTTCAGTTTTTACTCTCTACAGCTCACTCTGGTACCATGGAAATTATTCCCTGGTGTCTTAACAGATGGCATGTCATGCTGTCCCTTTTTCTTGTCCGTATTTTCCGTATATTCCTTTCCTCGTCTACTCTGGAGTGAACCTCCTCATTCCTTGCCTTTTCACTCCAACTAATTTTCGACATTCTTCTGTAGCACCGAATTTCAAATGCTTCTATTTTCTTCTGTTCCGGTTTTCAAACAGTCCATTTTTGACTGCCGTACAAAACTTCGCTCCAAACATACAGTCTCAGAAACTTCTCCCTCAAATTACGTCCTATGTATGATGGATACTGTAGTCCGACCCACGAATGAGGGCGGTTCGCGCACGCCGAGGCATGGACGAGGATTGCATTGCGGACTAGCCCAAGCGACAGTTGCGGTACGTGCATGCGCATGCTTTCCGCTTGAAGCAAGCGTGTATGCTGAAAATTACGTCTTTCGCTTACTTATGCACAATTTATCACTTACCACCACAATCAGAGATGACAACTCGCAAGAAATTGAATCGAAATTTACTAAACAACCCGCTACGATCACGTTTAATGCTCGCGTTAGCTACGGCATTCACAGCAGTGCGCTCACGACAAATTCAACTCTCATTTGCTGTCGGAACACACTTGAAGCAGATGCGCAGAACAATCCTAAACTCGACCGCCATCGTTTGTGACTCCAACTATATTAGACAACTCTCTGCCAGGAATGCCCTTCTTCGCAGTGCTAGTCTGCTTTTTATGTCACCCTTGTTCCGTCCGTCATGGGCTATTTTACTACCGAGATAGCAGAACTCCTTAATTTCATCTGCTCCGTGATCACCAATTTTGATGTTAAGTTTATCGCTGTTCTCATTTCTGCCGCTTCTCGTTACATTCGTCTCTCTTCGGTTTACTCTTAATCCATACTCTGAAATCATTAGACTGTTCATTCCATTCAACAGGTACTGTAGCCGGCCGCAGTGGCCGTGCGGTTCTAGGCGCTACAGTCTGGAGCCGAGCGACCGCTCCGGTCGCAGGTTCGAATCCTGCCTCGGGCATGGATGTGTTTGATGTCCTTAGGTTAGTTAGGTTGAATTAGCTCTAAGTTCTAGGCGACTGATGACCTCAGAAGTTAAGTCGCATAGTGCTCAGAGCCATTTGAACCATTTTGGAGGTACTGTAATTCTTCTTCACGTTCGCTGAAGATAGCAATGTCATCAGCAAATCTTAGCATTGATATCCTTTCACCTTGAACCTTCCTCTTATTTCCATCCACTTTTCTTCGGGGTTCCGAGGAAATCCTTGGGTCCTTTCGGCGGCTGGCTAAATTGGTGAAGGCGGCCTCCATATCTCGAGGAGTGGAAGCCAAGCTGACGATCTGCAGCATGGTACCCAGGGTGGACCGGGGTCCTCTGGTTTGGAGTCGAGTGGAGAACCTAAACCAGAGGCTACGTCGACTCTGTGACGAAAACGGTTGTAGATTCCTCGACCTACGATATGGGGTAGAAGGTCGTAGGACGCCCCTCTATAGATCGGGGGTGCACTGCACACAGGAAGCAGCTACTTGGGTAGCACAGTACTTGTGGCGTGCACACGTGGGTTTTTTAGATTAGGTTCCTCCCCATGAGAAATAAACCACTGGCCCGAAAAATTACCAGTTCATGACACTGATGTGGGTGTGCCAACTGTAAAAATGGTTAGTTCGCCTAAACAGGTCATTCCAAAGGATTTAAATATGCTTAATCTCATGTCAGTAAGTCATTAAATTGTCGAAGTGTCCGTAGGAAGATCCCCGAGTTAATCTCCGAAATAAACAGTAGCAATGCCAATATTGTATTAGGACCGAAAGCTGATTGAAACCAGTCATAAAAAGCAGTGAAATTTTGAACTCCGATTGGTCAATGTTTAGGAAGGACTGATGTTCGGTGTGGTGTGTTCGTTGCAGTTGAACGCTGTTTAAACGCATTTGAGATCGATACTGCGTCGGACTGTGAAATAGTCTGGATAAAGCTGTCAATCAGACAAGGACTGACCATTGTATTAGGATGTTTTTATAGACCACCAGCATCCGCAACAAACGTCGCAGAGCGTTTCAGGGAAAGTCTTGAGTACATAGGAAGTAAATACCGAAATTATCCATTGGTTATAGGTGGAGACTTTAATCTAGCATCCATTGACTGGGAAAATTACACGTTTATCGCAGGGGGCAGAAGCAAAGATCGTGTGAAGTTATCCTAGGAGCGCTCTCAACATACAACCTTGAGCAATTAGTTAGAAAACCAACTCGAGATGGGTACATATTAGATATCTTGGTGACAAACAGACCTGATCTTTTTGAGGAAGTTAATCTAGAAGAAGGTATTAGCGACCATAATGTCGTTGTGGCTTCTATGTCAGTGGAAGTGGAAAAAAAAGAAACCGCGTAGAGTTTTCTTGTTTGGGAAAGCAAATAAAAGTGTCATTAATGAAATTAATGAACATCTTCATAGTCAGCTCCAAGCATTCACCGCGGGACACAAAGATATTGAGCATCTTTGGTCGGAATTTAAAGGTATTGCCCACCATGTGCTAGAGAAGTACGTGCCTAGCCAAAGTATAGGGGACAGAAAGGATCCACCTTGGTACAACAAACATATTAGGAAGTTGCTGAGAAAGCAGAGAATTTTGCACAGTCGTTTTACACGTAGTCACTGCCCCGCTGACAAACAGAAATTATGCGAAATGAAAGCAGTTGTCAGAAGGACAACGAGAGACTCTTTTAACGAATTTGAAAGCAATATTTTATCTGCTGATTCTAAGAATAACCGCAAAAACTTTTGGTCGTACGTAAAATCTATGAACGCTACAAATAATTCAATACCTTCTCTTGCTGACACTAAGGCTAATGTAGCTGCGGTGATAAACAGAAGGCCGAAATTCTAAACCTAGCTTTCAAAAACTCGTTTACGATAGAGGACTGCAGCTCCAGTCCCCCTTTCAGTAATCGAACAAACGAAAGGATGGTTGACATAGTGTTTAGTGTATCTGGGATTGTGAAACAATTAAGATACTTAGACGCCAGAAAGGCATCTGGCCCAGACGGTATCCCCGTAAGATTTTATGTAGACTATGTTACAAATATAGCACCGTTCTTATCCGTTCCCTATCAGAGATCATTGCAACGGCGGAAAGTTTCACGGGACTGGAAGAAGGCCCAGGTCGTAGCAATCTATAAAAAGGGTAGAAAATCGGATGCACATAATTATCGGCCAATATCACTGACGTCGATTTGTTGTAGAATCACGGAACATATTTTGTGTTCAGACATAATGACCTTTCTAGACCCTGAGAAGCTCATCTGCAGAAACCAGCACGGTTTTAGGAAACAGCGGTCATGCGAGACACAGGTGGCCCTCTTTGTGCATGATATACAACAGGCTCTAGATACCGGCTCCAAGGTTGATGCCATATTTCTCGACTTTCGAAAGGCGTTCGACTGAGTTCCGCACTGTCGCTTGCTACAAAAAGTGCGCGCTTACGGTCTATCCGATGGCATATGCGGTTGGATAGAAAGTTTTCTAATGGGCAGGGAGCAGTATGTCGTCCTGAACGGGGTAACTTCAACAGAAACAAGAGTAACTTCAGGTGTGCCCCAGGGCAGCGTAATAGGTCCTCTGCTTTTAACGATTTACATAAGCGATCTGGTTAATGGTATTGGCAGCGACCTTGGACTGTTTGCCGATGATACTGTAGTCTACAGGAAAGTAGTATCACACGAAAGTTGTGAACAAATGAATGACGATTTGCAGAAAATAAATGCTTGGTGTAATGACTGGCAGTTATCTCTCAATTTAGTAAGACATCAGTCAAGTATCTGGGTGTGACTATTCGAAATGATCTCAAATGGAATGATCAGATTACACAAGTAACGGGTAAGGCGAACTCTAGACTGCGGTTTATTGGTAGAATCCTGAAGCGATGCAGTCCTTCAACAAAGGAAATAGCTTACAATACGTTAGTTCGTCCGGTCTTAGAGTATTGTTCATCTGTATGGGACTCTTACCAGTTGGGTCTTATTCAAGAGATTGAGAAGGTCCAAAGAAGAGCGGCAAGATTCGTGACTGGTACATTTAGCCATCGCGAGAGCGTTACAAATCTCATTGGAACTTTGAAGTGGGACACACTTGCAGATAGACGACGCGCTAAACGGAAGGGGCCGCTCACTAAATTCAGAAATCCAACCTTCACCAAGAATGTAGAGCATATATTATTACTACCAACTTTCAAATAGCGTAATGATTATCATTCAAAGATAAGGGAAATAAGAGCTCGTACTGAGGCGTTCAGACAGTCGTTTCTCCATCGCGCGATGCGCGGGTGGAACAGAGGGGACGGGGTGGAGGGGGGGGGGGGGGAATATGACTTTGGCGCGAATTGTGCCCCCCGCTACACACCGCTTGGTGGCTAGCGGAGTATAGATGTAGATGTAGATACATTGAAGAGTAGAAGTTAAAGACTACAACCCTGCCTTGCACCCTTTCTAACCCGAGCACTTCCTTCTCAGTCTTCCAGTCTTGTTGTTCCCTATCGGTTCTTGTACACATTGTACGTTACGCGTTTTTCTCCTATAACTTCTTCCTGTTTTTCTCTGAATTTCGAAGAATTTTCGCCATTTGACATTGTCGAACGCTTTTCCAGGTCGACAAATACTAAGAAATGCAGTTATACTGTAAAGAGCCACCGCAGACCACAGTTCCGTATAGCGAAATACCGGTAAATATCCGTGAACAATATCCGAAATGATGCGGAGCAGGGAATCGCCCTGTTTATAAGGAACGATGGTGGACTGGCTTGCGGCGTCCCTGGATGGGGGGACCTGTCCCAGCTGCGAGTCCTGAGGCGAGAGCTGTCAGGAGGCGGCGCAGCTGCTGCCGCTGGGGCCTGCGGGGCGGACGTCGCGTCCCAGGCCGGCCGGCCTCGCTGACGGATGGCGCCACAGATCCGCCCCGCGCCGGAACAAATGTTGCTCGCCGTCCGCGGCGCAGCGGGAAGAGTTAATTCCCGAAAGCGGAGCCGGTCGCCACATTCCGCGCTCCGCCACTTTAATTAGCCGCATTCCGCGCGCGCCTGTCCGTCGCGCCGTCCGCTGGCCGAATACCTGCCGCGCGCGCTTTGTTTATGGGAGCGACGGCCCGCTCCGGCAATCGGGCGAAGCGTCGAGCTATGCAATCGCTACTGTGCGCCACGCGGCCTACACAAACCTGCGTACAAGCGGAGAGGCTCCGTTGCGAATCAGGTAACTCTAGAATACCCACTCCTACCTCTACAAACTAGTGTGTTGAACAAACTTTATACACTACTGGCCATTAAAATTACTACACCACGAAGATGACGTGCTACAGATGCGAAATTTAACCGACGGGTAGAAGATGCTGTGATATGCAAATGATTAGCTTTTCAGAGCATTCACACAAGGTTAGCGCCGGTGGCGACACCTACAACGTGCTGACATAAGTAAAGTTTCCAACCGATTTCTCATACACAAACAACAGTTGACCGGCGTTGCCTGGTGAAACGTTGTTGTGATGCCTCGTGTAAGGAGGAGAAATGCATACCATCACGTTTCCGGCTTTGATAAAGGTCGAATTGTAGCCTATCGCGATTGCGGTTTATCGTATCGTGACATTGCTGCTCGCGTTGGTCGAGATCCAATGACTGTTAGCAGAATATGGAATCAGTGGGTTCAGGAGGGTAATACGGAACGCCGTGGTGGATCCCAACGGTCTCGTATCACTAACAGTCGAAATAACAGGCATCTTATCCGCATGGCGGTAACGGATCGTGCAGCCACGTCTCGATCCCTGAGTCAACAGATGGGGACGTTTTCAAGACAACAAACATCTGCGCGAACAGTTCGACGACGTTTGCAGCAGCATGGACTATCAGCTCGGAGACCGTGGCTGCAGTTACCCTTGACGCTGCATCACAGACAGGAGCACCTGCGATGGTGTACTCAACGACGAACCTGGGTGCACGACCGGCAAAACGTAATTTTTTTCGGATGAATCCAGATTCTGTTTACAGCATCGTGATGGTCGCATCCGTGTTTGGCGACATCGCGGTGAACGCACATTGGAAGCGTGTATTCGTCATCGCCATACTGGCGTATCACCCGGCGTGATGGTATGGGGTGTCATTGGTTACACGTCTCGGTCACCTCTTGTTCGCATTGACGGCACTTAGAACAGTGGACGTTACATTTCAGATGTGTTACGACCCGTGGCTCTACCCTTCATTCGATCCCTGCGAAACCCTACATTTCAGCAGGATAATGCACGACCGCATGTTGCAGGTCCTGTACGGGCCTTTCTGGATACAGAAAATGTTGGACTGCTGCTCTGGCCAGCACATTCTCCAAATCTCTCACCAATTGAAAACGTATGGTCAATGGTGGCCGAGCAACTGGTTCGTCACAATACGCCACTCACTACTCTTGATGAACTGTGGTATCGTGTTGAAGCTGCATGGGCAGCTAAGCTGTACCTGTACACGCCATCCAAGCTCTGTTTGTTTCAATGCCCAGGCGTATCAAGGCCGTTATCACGGCCAGAGGTGGTTGTTCTGGGTACTGATTTCTCAGGATCTGTGAAAATGTAATCACTTGTCAGTTCTAGTATAATATATTTGTCCATTGAATACCCGTTTATCATGTGCATTTCTTCTTGGTGTAGCAATTTTAACGGCCAGTAGTGTAAGATGAAGATCGTCAGTTGGTGTGACCGAGCGGTGCAAGGCGCTTCATCTACGGTCGCAGGTTCTAATCCTGCCTCGGGCATGGTTGTGTGTGATGTCCTTACGTTATTGTTAAGTCTCATAGTGCTCAGAGCCATTTCAACCATTTAAGATGAAGATCAACAAAAACAAAGCAAGGATAACTGAGTGTAGTCGAAATACACTAGGTGATCCCGAGGAAATTAAACTAAGGTGACACATTACAAATGGAGGGAGACTATACTCCTTCCTTATGTTCGTCTTTTCAGTGGTGCACACGGACCCAACTTCATTTTTATGGACGACAATGCGCGATCGCATCGAGTAGCTGAGGTGGAGAACTCTTGGAATGAGAAGATATACGGCGAGTAGACTGCCCTGCTCGTTACTATGACTTAAAACCCATGGAACATGGGAGGAATGTGTTGGGGAGATCTACTGCAGCACGTTCACATGCACCAAAGGCCGTCCAGCAGTTGCCAGTTGCGCGGGTGGAGACGCGGAACACCTTATCAACAAATCTTCTACCAATCTTGTAATCAGTATGGCAGGACGTTCAAAGTATGCACTGACGTCCCTGATGATCACACACCCTAGTAAGAACGACGCCCCGACGTTCGTAACGCCCATGGGATCCTCATGAATCGTGGTTGCTTCATTGCAATTGTTCTCTTTGAGTAACATTGTCATTCGTCTCATTGCGTATTTCTTTCAGTTACATTCTGCACTACACTGTAGCAGTTCTTTCTACATATGGTCCAAGTTACATAGAGCTACACTATGTGATCAAAAGTATCCGGACACCCCCAAAAACATACGTTTGTCGTATTAGGTGCATTGTGCTGCCGCCTACTGCCAGCTACTTCATATCAGCGACCTCAGTAGTCATTAGATATCGTGAAAGAGCAGAATGGGGTGCTCCGCGGAACTCATGGACTTCGAACGTGGGCAGGTGATTCGGTGTCACTTGTGTCATACGTCTGCACGTGAGATTTCCGCACTGCTAAACATCACTACGTCCACTGTTTCCGATGTGATTGTGAAGTGGAAACGTGAAGGGACACGTACTGCACAAAAGCGTACAGACCTGCTTTGTCTGTTGACTGACTGAGACCAGGACCCACTGCAAGTACTATGACAGGCGGGAGGTGAGAAAACTTGGATTTCATGATAGATCGGCTGTTCATAAGCCACACATCACTCCGATAAATGCCAAACGACGCCTCGCATGGTGTAAGGAACGTAAATACTGGACGATTGAACAGTCGAAAAACGTTGTGTGGAGTGACAAACCAAGGTACATAATATGGCGGTCCGATGGCAGAGTGTGGGTATGGCGAATGCCCGATGAATATCATCTGCCAGCGTGTGTAGTGCCAACAGTAAAATTTGGAGACGGTGGTGTTATGGTGTGGTCGTGTTTTTCGTGGAGGGGGCTTGCACCCCTTGTTGTTTTGCGTGGCACTATCACAGCACAGGCTTACACTGATGTTTTAAGTACCTTCTTGCTTCCCACTGTTGAAGAGCAATTCGGGGATGTCGATTGCATCTGTCAACACGATCAAGCACCTGTTCATAATGCACGGCCTGTGGCAGTGTGGTTACATGACAATAACATGCCATTGCAACACCGAATTCGTGCCAAGTCTCACCGACCGACATCGATTCCTCTCTTCAGTGCAGCACTCCGTGAGGAATGGGCTGCCATTCCCCAAGAAACCTTCCAGTACCTGATTGCACGCATGCCTGCGATAGTGGAAGGAGTCATCAATGCTAAGGGTGGGCCAACACCATATTGAATTCCAGGGTTACCGACGGAGGGCGCCACGCACTTGTAAGTCATTTTCAGCCAGGTGTCCGGATACTTTTGATGGTTCAAATGGCTCTGAGCACTATGGGACTTAACGTCTGAGGTCATCAGTCCCCTAGAACTTAGAACTACTTAAGCCTAACCAACCTAAGGACATCACACACATCCATGCCCGAGTCAGGATTCGAACGTGCGACCGTAGCAGTCGCGCGGTTCTGGACTGAAATGTTATTTGGCAGTGACACATAATGTGAATGCTATTTTCGTCCCTAATCTTTGCGCAGTGTATACATATTTAACTGGTCGCTCTTAACAGGGCGAAAACACCTATTATGAAGCATCCTAAGTGACTGACTTAACGCACTAACTGTTCTTTATACACACATCAAAAAAAGTTTTGAATCACTTTGGTTCCGAGATTTCCGGAACCTGTCCAGAAAATTGGAATAGAGCTCAACATAAACATCATTTCCGCCCTTTTTATTGCTCTTAATAACCACACATTGCATGTTGCACCACCATACAGTGAGACCTTTGGAGGTGGTGCTCCAGATTGCTGTACACACTTCTAATACCCAGTAGCACGTCCTTGTGCATTGATGCATGCCTGTATTCGTCGTGGCATACTATCCACAAGTTCATCTAGGCACTGTCGGTCCAGATTGTCCCACTCCTCAACGTGGATCAATCAGAGTGGTTGGTGGGTCACGTCGTCCATAAACAGCCCTTTCCAATCCATCCCAGGCATGTTCGATAGGGTTCATGCTGGCCACACTAGTCGAGCGATGTCGTTATCTTGAAGGAAGTCATTCATAAGATGTCCACTATGAGGGCACGAACTGTAGTGAATGAAGACAAATGCCTCGCCTTTATGTTGCCGATATTGTTGTAATATCGGACCGAGGATGGCATTCACGTATCGTACAGCCGTTACGGAGCCTTCCATGACCACCAACTGCGTACGTCGGCCCCACATTATGCCACCCCAAAACAGAAGGGAACGTCTACCTTTCTGCACTCACTGAACAGCCTGTCTAAGGCGTTCAGCCTGACCGGGTTGCCTCCAAACACGTCTTCGACGATTGTCTGGTTGATGGCATATGCGACACTCATCGGTGAAGAGAACGTGATACCAATCCTGAGCGGTCCATTCGCATGTTGTTAGGCCCATGTGTACCGCGCTGCATGGTGTCATGGTTGCTAAGACGGACCTCCCCATGGACGTCGGAAGTGAAGTTGCGCTAATGCAGCCTATTACACACAGTTTGAGTCGTATCACGACGTCCTGTGGCTGCACAAAAAGCATTATTCAACATGGTGGCGTTGCTGTCAGGATTCCTCCGAGCCATAATCCGTAGGTAGTGGTCATGCGCTGCAGTAGTAGCCCTTGGGCGGCCTGAGCGAGGTATGTCGTCGACAGTTCCTGTCTCTCTGTATCTCCTCCATGTCCGAACAACATCGCTTTGGTTCACTCCGAGACGCCTGGACGCTTCCCTTGTTGAGAGCCCTTCCTGGCACAAAGTAACAATGCGGATGCGATCGAACCCCGGTACTGACCGTCTAGGCATGGTTGAACCACAGACGGCCGGCCGAGGTGGCCGAGCGGTTCTAGGCGCTTCAGTCCGGAACCGCGCGACTTCTACGGTCGCAGGTTCGAATCCTGCCTCGGGCATGGATGTGTGTGATGTCCTTAGGTTAGTTAGGTTTAAGTAGTTCTAAGTTCTAGGGGACTGATGACCTAAGTTCTCAGAGCCATTTGAACCATTTTTGAACCACAGACAACACGGGCCGTGTACCTCCTTCCTGGTGGAATGTCTGGAACTGATCGGCTACCGTCTAATAGGCACTGCTCATACCTGGTTGTTTACATCTTAGGGTGGGTTTACTGATATCTCTGAACAGTCATAGGGACTCTGTCCGTGATGCAACATCCACAGACGTCTGTCTTCAGGAGTTCTGGAAACCGGGGTGATGCAAAACTTTTCTTGATTTGTGTATATAACTGTAGCGAAATGCAGATAGTCCTCCAGAGCATCGACGCTTCGTGCACCGAATAGTAAAAAATGACTATGTCATAGTTGGCTGGGATATCCCATAGGGTGGGTTCTGCCATCTGTCCGAAAGCGTACTTTTCGTCTGGACGTATTTGCTTTCCTTGCAGATCTTTGAGAGTTATGTCACATTTGTACTCGAGGAGAGTAGGTGATTGTAATGGATGAGTGTAGACTGTATTTATGCTGTATAACGGTGATGATAAGAGAAGCAGGGTGAAACCCAGTGCAGGAAAATAGCCAACTTCTTTCGAAAAGCACCAAGGAGGCGGCAATGTCTGTCTCCATCCGACGGACGGATCACCATCAACAATGTCACATGTCCTCATTTCGTGAGACACTGCGGTGAAGTTTGGAATTTAATCCAGGAGACTTACCTGTTTAAGCACCTGAGTAGTTTCCTCTCACGTGATGGAAGATATGACAGAGATACCCAACAACGAATCAGGTAGGGAAGAGCTGGTATCCAAAAATTAAATCCTGTCATTAAAAACGAGTTAAAAGGTTAAAAGGCGGTTACACAGATCCATCGTCGAACCAGTATCAAGTTGTGGGAGTGAGTGTTGGGAAATAAAAGTGACATAGCTTTAGAAATTAATCATTTGACAAGAGCGTGTTGACTTTCTCTACTTGACCACGTAAGAAATGAGTAAATAAGAAAATGGACGGAGGGCCATCACAATACTACAGATAAAACAGAAGAAAGACAGCTAGGATGATTAGGGCATGTCAAAAGAGTGGAAGAAGACAGGTGACAAAAAGAGAGTACCTTGATGGCAATCCCCCTTGAAGAAGAAGAGGAAAACACAAATGGGGTGCCCAAGGAGTATGCAAGAAGCTATGGAGAAAAGACGAACAGAAGAGAATGAAGAAGAATGGCGAGAACAAGTCGTTCGGCGACAGAGATGTGGGAGGCGGAGACATGTCTAGGACCAAAAACGGTTCAAATGGCTCTGAGCACTATGGGACTTAACTTCTGAGGTCATCAGTCCCCTGGAACTTAGAACTACTTAAACCTAACTAACCTAAGGACATCACACACATCCATGCCCGAGGCAGGTTCAAAATGGTTCAAATGGCTCTGAGCACTACGGTACTCAACTTCTGAGGTCATTAGTCCCCTAGAACTTAGAACTAGTTAAACCTAACTAACCTAAGGACATCACACACATCCATGCCCGAGCAGGATTCGAACCTGCGACCGTAGCGGTCTCGCAGTTCCAGACTGCAGCGCCTAGAACCGCAAGGCCACTTCGGCCGGCCCCGAGGCAGGATTCGAACCTGCGACCGTAGCGGTCGCGCGGTTACAGACTGAAGCGCCTAGAACCGCTCGGCCACTTCGGCCGGCACCGCAAAATACAGAAGAATATCCGTTAAGAACGAGCTAAAGTGGAACGTCACTTAAAAATAGTTGTAGGAAAACCCAATGGTAAGGTAAGTCACTGTGGAGAAGTACTAAGAAAATGTAGTCCATCTATGAAAAAAGTTGCTTGCAAAATGTTTGTTCGACCAAATCCTTTGCTCACAAGTCTGGCACGCCTAGTAAGTAGTATTAATACGCCAATTAGAAATGATCAAAAGAAAAGCAGTACGTCTTGCCACGAGTTCATTTAGTAAGCGCGATGGATTTTCGGTGACGTTCAGCAAACTACAATGGCAGAGGCTACAAGAGACATACCTGAAAGGGAACTTTGCAGTTAATACTTTGAGAACGTACGTTCCAAGAACAGTCCAGCAAAGTGGTACACCCACCCGTAAGCGTAACGCTAAAAGATGACAGAAAAATCAGAGAAATTAGAGCTAATGTGGAATCGTTATTTCAACATTCGCGTATGGAGCAGAATAGGAAGAATGTGATAGTGGTCTCCTAAGTACCTTACATCACACCCCGTATTTTGACGCGAAATACACGTAATGTAGATGTAGAGCGTTACTAATACATGGGTCTTGTAGTTCAAGTGAGTATAGTAATATAAATTTGGCAACATTAAAAGATATCCACTTGGTGAATGGCTCATGAGGCATGTATCCCTTTTTTATTTATTTGTTGACCTTTGGGTAGACCAGTACAGCTACGTACAGAGTGCTCAAAACAATGTATTCTTTGAGAGGTGGTAGCATTCACCGAAACAATAAAAATAAGCTCAATAAACGTGGGTCAGAAAATGCATGCTTTCTGAGATAAGTCCAATAAACATGGGTTCGGAAATGCGTATTTTCTGCGATAAACTCGTGTTTACAATAGGTATTCAACGTGGTGTCCATTCACGACAAGACACCCCTCTGCCCTCCGGTGTAAGGAATGACGCACTCTTTGAAGCGCAGCCGGTTGTTGTTGTACCTGGTGGCACGCATTGAAGACGCGACCCTGTTGTGTCCGCACATCGTTGATTGGCGTGGCGTAGACCAATTCCTTCAAGTGTCCCCGTAACCAAAAGTGTAAGGGATTGAGATATGGAAAACGAGCGGGTCAAGGTTGGGCCTCACTCCCCCCCCCCCCCCCCCCCCCTCTCACCCGCCAATCCAGCGGTCCTGAAATGCCTGCGTCAGATATTCGCACACATTGTGAGGTGACGATCGTGTGCTGGTGCGCAATCATGCAAGAACCACACATTTGTATTCGTTGCTGCAGAGGCCCACCCTCCAGATGCTGCGCGCCAGTTAACCTTTGTGGTAGCACTTGTGGCTCTATTAATCTATCACCAAGTACTCGTGTCCATAAGTTGACTGAGAATCGCTATTGATATCCAGTTTCCTGCATTGCCTGGGGATTTACACCTGCCCATACTTGCTGGTTACGGAAATTCACAACACCATCTCTTGTGAATCCTGTCACATGGTAAATAAAATCTTGGATGGGAACAGTGGATCTGCGGCACACTTCTGCAACAGCCATTAATAGAACCACCGCTGCCTTGATGATCCTCTGGTCTTAGAGCCCGAGCGCGCTTTAGATGATATTGGTACCACAACTGTCTATGAAGTACCCCCCCCCCCCCAGATAAGACAGTGAGACACACCTTCTTCTGCTGCTAATCGTCGCACACTGGTCCCAGGGGTTTCCTCCCCCGAATGTAGCACACGCTCCTAAATGTCAGGCGTGCGGACTGCGCTGGGTCTTCCACTGTGTCTTCCGAGGCGCAAGGGTACCTGTGTCCCGCAGATGCTGGAAAAGTCTGCCGAATAGCTTATCAGTGGGCATTCTGCGCTGTGGATATTTTCCAGTGTAGAGGGCACGGGCTCGCAGGCTACGTCTATTTGCTAAACCATAGCAGAATATCATATCCACCATTTCACTTATCGAGTAATAGGCTTCCATAGCTAACAAGTGGTGGAGTTCAAACAGCGCAATAACAGTAAACACTTAAGAAAATCCGCGTTTGGAAGAATGTAAAACACCATGACACGTACCCGGGGTTGACAGTACTGTACAATAAGGCACACAAACACGACGAAAACTAACGTAGCCTACAAGTAGACTGGAACCACGCAACTGACTGCAGACCACCTAATGGTAGGTAAAGCACTACGAGTCAAACAGAAACATTTGACGGAGCGCCAAAGCAACGACTGTGCTAATATCTCCACCCAAGCGTCGCGCAGCCCTTCCCGTAAACGTGTGTTCATCTCGGAAAGTATGTTTCTGGACCCATGCTTACTGGACTTATTTTTCTTGTTTCGATGAGTACTATCACCTCTCAAAGTATTCGACACTTGTATTTGAACACTCTGTGTATTCTTAAGATGTCAAGTATAACTTAAAAATAATCTCAAAAGGGGGAAAATGTCCGGCCACGATGAGTCAGTAAGTCACAATTTTAGATCAGACGTTTACATTGCCCAAAGAGCTATGGTTTTAATGTTCAACAACATTCTTGCTGAATATCGACGCTTGTCTGGAGCTTAGGTAGATTCATTACCGCGCGCGTTTATTCAAGCAGGCCAGCCGGCTCTCTCCCGGACGAGAAAGATGGCTCCGTGTTTACTTTTCGAGTGGCGCCGCGGCGCAGCGTGACCTCTGGCTAGTTTCGGTAACATTAGGGAATGCGCAAAACTGCTTTCGTCGACGCATAAATCAGCCGCTGCAAATATCACACGGTGTTTATCTGTATAAATCCGACAGGATGGACGCAGCAGTTGTTGATGAAACGGCTCGGCGCTTCAAACATTTGCGCGCAAATGTAAATGTCGGTGTTGAAACAAGCGAGCAAAGTGCACGGTTTGTTTCAAGAGCGCGGCGACTCTCAGGTCCGGTTTCGGCCAATCGCGGCCTCCGAGAAGCTGTTTTCCTCCCTTTCCGCTGTTACCATCACGGTAAACCGCCAATAGCAACGGAATCTGAAAGCAGACCGGGGTACTAATTCATTCGCACAACAACTTCCGTCGCCGCTTGTTTAAACTAGCAGCGGAGACAGGCGCCAGCCTGCGGATAAAAGTCCAAATATTGCACCCACGTCACTGCACACTGTTGCGATGGTTTCTGCACCGTAAGGCTATGTGCGAAGCTGAGACTTCTATCATACATTTTTATTCATTGCTTTTGTGTGCGACTGCGCAGCTTATAACTTAAGCACTAACTGGTTCATGTTTCTGTTCATTGCTTCATAGACCAAAAAAGATACCGAAAATTTGTGACTCCATCACCCCTGTACTTTTCCTAGATGATGTAGAGTATGTGTACAAAATGTGCACTAAAATAATTGTCGTGGATCCTTCTCATAATCCATGCAAAACAAAATTCGTCCGAACAGGTCTTATAGGTCCTGAAGGCCAATTGGTACCAATCAGCCGCAATGTCATCCTCAGCACACAGGCGTTACAGGATGTGGGTATGGCGGGGTACGTGGTCAGCACACCGCTCTCCTTTAATATCGTGCAGTGGTTCTGAATTTATCTTGAAATTGTAGTTATTTACAAAGAAAATGACGTTTTCAATATACGCTCTATAGTACCACAGATTCTTTCCGATAATATGGTTGAAAAACCTTCAAAGTAGATTTCGCTTCGTGTAGACTTCTCGGGAACATCAGACTGCGTATGTTCTCAATACCACCCTTTTGACGGCTGTCTTGTTTTCTGTCTTTCTTGGACTCTCACTCGTATCCTTTTCGTTCATTTACTTACGTCCATTCTCTGAAATTGTCCATATCTATATTAATTTATTGTAGTGTCGCAGCACATATGATCCACCCTAGAGGCGCCATTACCTCTCCTCCAGAAGTCAATTTATGGCTCGAGTGATGCTACCAGCTTCCTAGCGTTCAAAACCCAAGTCCCAGCCGACATGCGTTAATGCTCCTCAACAACGAAAATTTTGAAAGATTGTAATACTTCAGTTCAAGTAGCATTTTCCAACCTTTTAGCCAAAAACTGGATTATAAAACTTTTCAGTATACCAAAAATTTGAACACATGAAACTGTATTAGTTTTCAAGTCTTAGAACAGATTCGCATGTAACATATAGGTTTTCATAGTGCAAAAAACTTTGTTTCGAGATAAAGTCTTTTCTGTTTATTTTTCGCGGTATTTTTCCTTCTTTTGAGAGGTGGTATACTTCTGCGGTTCATCAAAACACTTTTTAAGAGGTTTTCAGCTTCCAGATAATTAATTTAGAAGAAGCTGATTCGAAGACACGAAAAATCCACTTGAAATGACATAGTGAACTGTGATCTAATTAACGCCTATAACCTAAAATTGATCCAAGTGTTTCGTAAAATTTAGTTGAAACATGTTAGCATCTGTACATTACCACACAAAATTGTCAGAGAACTTATACCTTAGTACTGATCGTATTTTACATGTAATTTTAATCACTGTGGTTAATCTTATGATGCATTTGTGTAAGACTTTTACCTAAAGACCAACGCAAGCCTGGAACTAGTGGGTCGCGAGAAGTTACTCATCGTGCTACTGGAGCTGGGGGCTAAGTGTGGACGTCGTGAGCCTTGACTTAAACCAATGTAGTTTATTTGTTTTGGGTGGTCTGTATTGCTATCCGTCATTCCCTTGCCTCTTCTTTTGTATTTTCATTTTAGAATTGGACAATCAATGAAAAGTGAAAGGTGGAATATTTTACTCGTTCTTAATTACACAAATAAGGAAAAAATAATAAACAGGGACGGAACACGTCCTGTATTCATCGTTCCATTTTTTCCATATCATCCCCTTCGATTGCTGATAGTGCGGATGTTTTTTGTGGTCATATTATCTAACCAAACACAAAAAACTAATGGATAATTACAAAGTGTTCAGATAAACCAGAAACGTTGGAAACGCCTTTATGGAGCATTAAAACATGGCTCCTGTTTAGTTCCCGAGAAGCTAAAGCGACAGTCGGAAAAACTTGTTTTTCGTGGTCTTTCGTACTATCTTCAGGTTATAAGATAGATTCCAGACCCTTTGGAAAATACTCATAAAGCTATGATCAAAATCGCAGGTTATTACTATCAGCGTTCTAAACTTGAGCTCTGGTTTGCATTAATAAAACATGAGAAATTTTGCTATTCCTTGTGTAGCACTTAAGTACATTTCAGTGTATGTAGACTATGCAGCATTCACGAGCTGAGAAAAGATCTCTAGTACGGTAGAAAAGACTTCAATCCCACGTAAACCACCTCACCTCTCTTTTATGGCTCTTCATGAGAACGAAATCTTGTATGAGTACATGCGTATACTCACTTTTCCTCGAGTCAAATTTATTCTCCCAGATCTGAACAAATATGTATGCTGCTTCATCTGTCCTGAAAAATGTGAATTATACCTTCTGAGTGCCAATTCAGATTATTGCTATATAATTTATTTATATTTGCCATCCTTACTAAGGTTTTCAGTGTTCTCTGTAAACTATGATATTTCTGACAAATGCAGGAGTAGTTCCTACTATAAGGCCACGGCCGACTATCTCACCCTTGTCATACTAGACCTGTAAGTTTATAAATGTCTGCATATGTGAATTACATTATTTTTGTTGTTCTTAAACTGTAATACCAAGACATAGCCTTGTAAATGAGATCTACAGAGAAACAAAACTACTACTCCTACTACTAGTACTACTACAACAAACAATGGACAGCTTCATAATCGTGTTCGTAATCGACAGTGTTGAGACTATTACAGTAAAATTTTCTTAAATCGTTTCGAAGGACAGAATATTCCGTAGATTATATTCATCAGGTAATCACTCTATCGATGTGTTAAAGAGAGCGTTGCATGGTGTCATTTATTAACTCCTGCCAGCTACTGTAACGACTTCGTAGCTTCGCACTACGCAATTAACCATCAATCACGCTTAGTAACGACGTGCAGACAACCGTTTGTCAGTCACAAACGGCACTTGAAGAAATTTATGGCTGCCTTAGCGATTTATTTCTCACGTGGCCTTTTATACACTGAAGAAGCTGTCGCGTTAACTTACACAGGTTAGGTAATAGGAAGACAAGATTGGCAAACAACTGCGACGAAGCCTCGACGGGCGTGTCAGACGTAAACATTCCCACGCGGCAGGCTTTCCTTTTATTAAAAAACATCATGCACAGTTTATAAGAGTTAATTAGATGAAGCATTGAATATGTAGATTTAAGTACCCGAGAGTCAAATCATTGAATTTTTTATTTAACATTTTCCGTGACGCACTAACTAGGAAAAATGTCATTTTTTACCAAATCATTTCATTCTGGTATATGACGTATTATACTGAAATAGGTAGAAGGTACCAGGTAGAATGGTCTAACCAACCTCGAAGTATGCATGCGAATAAATTAGCTACGGCCTTGGACTCAACGTTTTATGACAAAAGTGAAATCATTTCATTATACAAATTTATTTACACATACCGCTTTTGTCACTACTAGAGACTGCATTCCATAGCATTATGGTTATGTATAGCTATGTGTTTATCAAGTCCTAAATATATGAGGACAGCGACATGTTAAATTCTGACTTCAATTGAATTTTCAATCTTTCCTGGTGTTTCCTTGCGGTATTCCTTTTCTTTTTTTCGAAATTGTAGTTTAAATCATATGATTTTTTTGTCAAGACACTGCAATATTTTCAACGCGTTTTACGTTCACCTATAACCGCACCATCGGTATAAAATAGCTCACAGCTCGTCCGCATCTATTCTTTCTCTCTGGTTATAGCTAAAGTAACTACTTGTATATCTTTAAGAAATGTTCGTGGAAAGAACATTCCTCAGCTGTAACTTTTATTTTACTTTCCGATATCAGCGATTTATTACTATGCTGACCTCATGCCCATCACAACGTCAATGAAAATTTTATGTAAATTTTGCACTCAGGATCTAGTTCACCGTCTGTCCAACATTTTCTCAAAACCGTTCATTCTTTTAAAATTATGCCTGCAGCTGCTTCCCACCTTTGTTTAGACTTTCCTCGAGTAATCTGTATACTTAGTTGAGATAGCTTTATCTGTTCCAATATTGGCGTTTATTTTTTCTTGAATGGTGGTATCACTTCCTGTATTTTCGACCCGAATATTTATGAATAGAATAATGTGAATCAACGCCATTGTAATGTCATTCCGCCTATTTAAGCAACTCTCAGTTAAATTTTCCTTTTCGCCCTGTAGTTGTACTGCTAATTTTTGTCATCATTCCCCTTACTTTTTTTTTTAAATTTATTGGCCTTCTGGTCGTGCCCATACAGCCATATCACCTATGGAATGTCAGTTATGAAAATACAGACGTAATGACATCACAACATCCACTCCCCAAGGAGAGAAAAGCTTCGACCCGGCCAGGAATCGAACACGGGGTCCTTTGGTTAGCAGCCAGCAGCGCTGACCACGCAAGTACCGAGGCGGTCTCCTTAGTTGTTGTGTTCTTACACAACCATCGAGGGATGCCGCTGGTTCAAATGGCACTGAGCACTATGGGACTGCTACGATCGCAGGTTCGAATCCTGCCTCGGGCATAGATGTGTGTGTTGTCCTTAGGTTAGTTAGGTTTAAGTAGTTCTAAGTTCTAGGGGACTGATGACCTCAGATGTTAAGTCCCATAGTGCTCAGAGCCATTTGAACCATTTGAACCGATTTCAACCAAACTTGGTATACATATCGCTTACCGTCAGGCAACAATCACTGTGGAGGTGAGAACCACCCACCTGTCATAGTTCAGGCAATATGACGTCATAAACAATGAGATGTGTGAAAAACTGCCGCGTCATGCATTACTTTTAAATTTATTACTTCTGTGCTACTAACTCTATCCGCAATAAATTTATCAGACAGGATCCACATGTGCCGCTAAATGCACCGACAAAATTATATCATGGTGCGATGCGTAGTTCAAGCGATATGATATCACGAACACTGAGATGCGTGAAAAAATACCGCATCATGCATGAAGTTTTAGTACAGTTAGTCTTTACTGTTAAGACACTGCTAAGGAAGTCCCTGACACTTGCCGAATCTTCTGGCAGCTTTCAACTGTTAACGCAAACGGTTACTGGCGAAAACAATAGCCGTCTATAGAGCTATCAAGAGGCGTTGCGACAGAGACTTTTACAAAATCGTGTTGTAGACACACAAAGCAGCTGCGACCAGTGTAGACTGTACAGGATTATGTTTCTTAACTTGGGTACTGTACTTACACGTTTGTACACTGTGCATATTTCGTACTACGAGTGTTTTATAATTTCAAAGGTGATCTCACGAATACAGGGAAATGAAACTTTTTCGATACTTCACTACAAACACATTCAGTTTTTGTTTTCATTGCGAATAGAAAATTCACATAATGAATAACCGGGCAATGCCGGGCTTGCAAGCTAGTAAATAAATAAAAATACATTGAGGTGACAAAAGTCATGGGGTACCTGTTAATATTGTATAGGACCTCCTTCCGTCCGGTGTAGTGCAGCAACTCGACGCGGCATGGACTCCTGCAGAAATACTGAGCCATGCTGCAACTATAGCCATCCATAATTAAAAAAGTTTTGCCGCTGCTGGATTTTGTGCACAAACAGGGTTCAAATGGCTCTGAGCACTATGGGACTTAGGTCCCCTAGAAATGGTTCAAATGGCTCTGAGCACTATGGGACTTAACTTCTGAGGTCATCAGTCCCCTAGGACTTAAAACTACTTAAACCTAACTAACCTAAGGACATCACACACATCCATGCCCGAGGCAGGATTCGAACCTGCGACCGTAGTGGTCCCGCGGTTCCAGACTGTAGCGCCTGGAACCGCTCGGCCACTCCGGCCGGCGGTCCCCTAGAACTTAGAACTACTTAAATCTAACTAACCTAAGGACATCACACACATCCATGCCCGAGACCGGATTCGAACCTGCGACCGTAGCCGTCTCGCGGTTCCAGACTGTAGTGCCTAGAACCGCTCGTCCACCTCGGCCGGCTGTGCACGAACTGACCTCTCGTTTATGTAACATAAATGTTCGATGGGATTCGTGTCGTACGATCTGGGTGGCCAAATCATTCGCTCGAATTGTCCAGAATGTTCTTCAAATCAACTGCGAACGACTGTTGCACTGTGACTTAGTGCATTGTCATCCATAAAAATTCCATCATTGTTTGGGAACATTAAGTCCTTGAATGGCTGCAAATTGTCTCCAAGTAGCCGCACATAACAATTTTTAGTCAGTGATCGGTTCAGCTGGACCAGAGGACCCAGTCTGTTCCATGTAAACAGCGTCATACTATTAGGGAGCCAACACCAGCTTGCACAGTGCCCTGTGACAACTTGGGTCCATGGATTCGAGGGGTTTGCGCCATACTCGAACCCTACCATCAGGTCTTACCAAAAGAAATCGGGACTCATCTGAGCGGGCCACAGTTTTCCAGTCGTCTTGTGTCCATTCGATACGGCCACGAGCCCAGAAAAGGCGCTTCAGGCGATGTCTTCCGCTATAGCCTATTTACGCCAGATTTTGCGCGCTGTCCTAACGAATTCGTTCGTCATACACGATCCACATTGACTTCTTGCGCTTATTCCACACAGTGTTGCTTGTCTGTTAGCACTGACAACTTCCGCAGATGCCACGGTCGTTGAGTGAAGGCCGTCGGCCACTGTGCTGTCCGTGGTGAGAGGTAATGCCTGAAACTTGGCACTCACGGCACACCTTTGACATTGTGGATCTTGAAATAATGAATTCCCTAACGATTTCGGAAACGGAATGTCCCATTCGTCCGGCTGCAAGTACCATTCCGTGTTCAAAGTTTGTTAATTCCGGCCGTGCCGCCTCAACTACGTGGGAAAGCTTTTTAACGTGAATCACCTGAGTACGAATGACAGCTCCGCAAATGCACTGTCCTTTTATACCACGTCCTCTATACGTATCCATATCGCTGTTCTATGACTTTTGTCGCATCAGTGTAGGGTCCGTGGAGAGGAGTGACGCGTAATTTTATTTAGGGAGTTCTGTCCTGCATGTTCCCGAAGAGCAGCCTATGCCGCTGCCCATCTCTTCTGACAGGGTTTTCCAACAGCAGAAATATGTCTGGGACTAAGAAAAGGTTTGCTCTTTTTTTTTATACCTGCCCCAGGAGGGCATATTTGCATCATAATTAAACAGTGATGCTTCATTTCTTCATTTGAGTCTCGCTCCCAGTTTTCTCATGAGATCGCGTGCTCGCTGTCGATTTAGCATCGGCGCAGACCGCACGTCGCGTTTTTCGTTTCCAGGGACGCAGGCGGCGGAAGCCACGCAGGCACAGCGGCTCCTGACTGACCGAGCAGGCTGACCGCGGCCAGCTACGCAGTCACGTCCACTCGTTGTGATTGACGAATCCGAGCGCCCGAATTACCGCAACTAATGCGGGCCCTAACTCACACCCCGCCCGGCGAGCCGGCGAGTGCTTTCGCGCGTAACAGCGCCGGCCGCCGCCCGGCGTATCAATCACATTATGGAGGCATTAATACCGGTGTAGCCGCCGAATGACACTGATGCTCTCGTCGTTAAGCCCGGGTAGCCCCCACCTACGCGCTCGGCGTCGCTATTTAGCCCGTTGCACGACTTTCTTCTCGGTATCTGCGGCGTGACTTTTTCCACCGGAAATCGCTTGAAACGAATTTAAGATTACAGTTTCCTGTGCGACTCGCATCGTGTTTGTAAAAGGGTATAACATCTGAGTTTCATGCTTCAGCGCAGAGAAGTCTGAAAGAGAGCAGGCTACGTAGTAATGGCATGTATCTTTTTTGCTCGTATTTTTGCTGTCGGCAAACTCTGGCGTTGTTGGGTGTGTCTGGAAGACTTACGTGTTTGACGAGACTGCTGAATTGCGGGGGAAGTGACTTGGGTAGCCCTAGGTCTATTTTCATTTAATGTGTGACATATATACCACGATATAAAAAAGCTCAAAGAAACGCAATTACTAAAGCTGGTAAACTAAATATGGGACCAATCTTTTTCGCAGAGCCATTAATTAACTTGAATAAAAGCGATTGTGGAATATCAAAATTGCCCGAATGAAGCTGTCATATTACTACACATTACTGCAGTTATATTGTGCCTTCAATTTAAGAAAAATGTCGCTCAAGTGTCTACGAAACAGCTCAATGTTCCGTTGTGATTGCTTATAGAAGCTACCTATTACTCTTCTAAGGAGCGCCTGCTCACTTTTCTCAACTTCTATTCTATAGCTTGATTTCTAAGTAATCAGTAATGGTAGGTCTCTCAGACAGCACTTCTTTCTTCAAGAAGCCACGTAAGAAGTCGTCAAGAGTAGTGACGTCACCAGAGTAAGGAGAGAAAGGATATTCCGAATGAAGGAAGGAAGGAAGATTAGAGTTAACGTCCAGTCGACATCGAGAGCGTTAGAGAGCACTGTTTCAAGGATGGGGAAAGAAATCGGCAGTTTCCTTTCAGAAGAATCAGCCCAGCATTTACACGGAGGGATTTAGGAAAATCACGGAAAACCTAACTCTGGATGGTCGGATATGGATTTGAACTGTCGTCTTCCTGAAGGCAAGTTGACCACTGCACTCGGTTAAAACTGTGTGCCGGCCAGGGACTCGAACATGGGACATTTAGCCTTTAGCAGTTAAGTGGTGTAATCCTGCCAACAGAGCTACCCTGTATCCCTAAATGGGTAGGTATGCATCCCGAGAAGAGTACGCGCAATGTGTCAATACTGTATACTTTATAAGATTCGTAGTCCACTCTTCTGACGTTAGACCTTTGGGTGATAAATTATTATTACAACCATGCATTGTAGGTAATGAATTCACCATTGTCCGTTTCTGGAACTAACGTCTACTAATACTTAAAACTCGATCCTTCATTCATTTCTTTGTAAATACCCAAAGAATAAATAGGCCACATTGTTGATGAAAACAGAACGACAAACCTCGAATTCATTCTCAATATTTTGAGGTAATTGTCTTGAAGAACCTCTGGGCTCTTTCGCTTCACCTTTCAATAATTACACTCTAGACAACTAGGCAAATGAAGGTTGTCGTGGCATGTCAGCGCATTACATTGTCGGGTTTCTTTCAGCGTCGTGTCGCAGTGTGTTTGCGACGTTTCAGGAAGCATATACTCTCTTTCCATCTTAACATATTTCGGTACTTATTAAGGACTGTATGTTGCCCGCTCACTTGCAGTTTCAGTTCTTGCTCAGAATATTTTTGCTCTTTTTCAATCGCGAGTTTGTCTATGAAATACTTCGCATGTTTTTGCTAGAGTCAGCTTCCATTAGTCCAAATAAGCTCTTTGAACCACCTCCTTGCGTCTCCATTGTTGCATTTTTGGAGGTCGGTTTGTGCCATCAGCCAATGGTAATCGCTCGCGGTTTTTGTAACCAAGAGATACTATAGTTCGAATGTGCATTCTCTGTTCTTTGCTGATTGTCATCAAGTTCTGTAGTGTTTGATTTGAGCGCAGTCTGACTTTATCTAGTATCGGTGTGAGGTAGTTTCGGGTTTCTGTAATGATGAATAAAATGGGTAAGATCTTTTCAAGTATTCGCCTTCATAACTATTAAGGAAATGTATAGGTTGTTTCAAAAGTATATTTAAATATCTGCAGAGTTAACTTACGACCAGTCGTTGTGCCTACTAGCGATAATATTCTTCCGCATGGTGAAATGGAAGATAGTAAGTTGCTCGGCTTTTTATTAAATGAAAGTTGATTATAGAATCAAATACTATCTTTGTAAACAAAGTTATCACCAACTCGTACATAAAAATATTGACCTGTTAGAAGTTGTGGATTGAGAACATGTGATTCTGTTTACTCTCTGTGAGAATCTTATTTATATTTGCTACTTTGAGAACCCGTGCGAGCAGGTGAAAACCTTTGAGAATAATACACGTACTTATCTGCAATACTTTTGTCTGAATTATTTCGTCCAAATCAAGTCATTTTATTCATTATCTTTACTTAACGCAGCTACATACGGCAATAAATTATATTTCATGCACATTTGTTGACGCTGGATTCATTACATCAGTACTCTGAGATGGCATGAACTGGTAACTAAACTAAATCACTTACATTCTACAATTCGACCCATTAGCAGTGCAAATCTGTTTCTTTGCATGGAATCAGGTTTCATTTGGGAAAGGTAAGCTGTCGCTGCTATTCTGGAAGACTGATGATTTCTGAATGCAAATGTGTAATGATCTGTCGTATAAGTGAAATATATTACGGAATAAATGGTATTACTCTCTAATTGCACTATTAGAAGAAGATTACGTTTTTTTTTTTTAAGTTGCGCTCTGATCTTAGTGGCTCAAATAAGTATTGGTTTAATTATGATTTCAACTCCAAGTCCAGCGAGAACAGATAAGAAGAAACATTCTCGTTTGCACCGATTGGTCTGTAAGACGAAAACGAAAACAGGCATTAATTTTTGTCCAGCTTATTGGTGGAAAATTTCATATTACTTAATGTCTGAACAGTTAACTTTGTAAAATTCATTTCCGTTGCGCCTACATTAAGTAACCGTATGTGTCTGTAACTATTCCATTAAATATTTGTGGTCAGATATCGTTTCCAGATATTGTTTTTTCCGGGATACAGGTCAATATATTACAGCATAGCTTAACAGTTAAGGGCTTTAGCTAACGTCTCATGGTAGCACTTCAGTTTTGTACCACACACACCCTACAGGATTCAATTAATCTATTATTTTATGACATGGATTACGTTTTCCCAAAAATATTTTGCATTCGGTAGAGACATATTACTTAAGTATAAGGAATTTTGCTCGTTAGTATTGAAATCTCGCACATTTATACAGATGGCCGTACATATAGCTGCTTACATTGTATATTTATGTAACTTTTACTTTGTGTTGCATTTGTGTTCATGGACGAGGCGCAGAACGAGCAAATATTGGAGAGAGAGGAAAGATAGAAAGGTTCGTTAATGTTCAGTTTATTTGTTTGTTAGTAGAGTGCCATATGCCCTCTCGAAACGTTAATTGTTCTGCTTTCAGCACAATCAAGGTAACTCTATTCTTCTGATATTTCAACAGTCCTAGTGACGCCAGCAGAGATTCACGATGACAGACATGTTTTGAGCTCACTGCTTTCCTGTTACGTAAGTTTTACAACACGAAGCAATTGTGAAACAGTAACGACTTTCTGTGTTCTTCTCCTCGAGGCAGTTACAGACAGCAGTAGCTATCCACTTCAGGCACACAGAAGCTGTTCAGTTCTCGTTTACCACCAGACTGTGTATTATCAATGAGCATCAGCAGATACCAGCATTCTTGAGACTGCAGTCAACTCGACAGTCTCTTGGCCACGTTATTTCTCAACTGGACGATCTGTTACGAGAATATGAGTCACATTTGGGGCGAATCGCATCTCTGACTGGCCATTTAGCTTCTAATTTTCGTAATGCCGTAGAGAGCTCATGCAGAGAACGGAGCCAGAAAAAGCCAATATTTTAAGAATTTTCCTCATACACATCTGACTTGTTTTAGGGCAGCGCTGAAAGTGTAGATCATGTAGGCTGATGTGCCTTTCGTGAACTCTAATCCCAGTGCTCCTAAACGCGAATCCATTGTCTTAGCCACTACTCAGTCACAATCGGTGGGGTGTGTATACAATTTTTTTTCTGTTTTGGTTATATAAAGTTTTTGAAATCTCTTCTCAATTCCATTAATTTGGTACTATCCGACCATGATGTTATTGTCCTTGGCCTCGCGTGACTGCTATCGGAAACGCAGGATGACGTAAAACAAAAACCATATCCTGTTTTTCGATTGTCTTGTAAGCAGTGGACGTCCAGTCAGCTTCACGAGCAAGTTGCCTAGTCTTTAGAACAGCAGAGCACAGACTGATGGGATTCAAGCGCACTTGTAAACACACGAACCGACCGAAGCTCCCTCATTTTCTGGCCCAATAATATTGTGGTCCACTAATACGCTTATAAAATACGAAGCTACTATAAAAATTGTATATTTAATAGCTCATAAGAATATTTTGAAAACCAAAACGCCAAAATCCACTGATCTGCCTATGGGCTCTTGACGAAGCCAGTTATACACAGTAGTGATTGACCGTGACTTATCAAGTATCTCGAACATAAAAGAGGTTCAAATGGCTCTGAGCACTATGGGACTCAACTGCTGAGGTTATTAGTCCCCTAGAACTTAGAACTAGTTAAACCTAACTAACCTAAGGACATCACAAACAACCATGCCCGAGGCAGGATTCGAACCTGCGACCGTAGCGGTCTTGCGGTTCCAGACTGCAGCGCCTTTAACCGCACGGCCACTTCGGCCGGCTGAACATAAAAGAGGGTGAGATAAAATTTACTTCCCATAAAATTAACCATTCAGTGGCGCTCTTAAAAATAAAAGACCGTGAACAAAGGAAGTTCAGAATTTTGGTTTCTCTTGTGAGATCTAAAGACTTACCAAAGTGTAACTCTCGTCATGTTTTGCGGGGCTTACGCGCCTGCATTTACTGACGGCGAAGAGTCTGCATGACAGCTCAGACTGACAGCCATAATAGCTTGGGTGACCATGGCGTCCCGCTATTCGGCGTCACGGCTGAGATGAACTTTTAAACACGTCTTCAAATGTGGCACATCTCTTTATGCTTTATTGATTCTCTGGAGGAAGCGCCCTGTTACGTACGGTGCTTGTGACTCATCTTTAAATATTAGTATGCCACAGTTTAACTGACGGTGTTTTATATTCATTGTCCGTTGTCATCATCAGTGTCCTAACAGATCGTTAACCTATTTCTATTTGTAATTGTTCCTAAACATTTAAAACTCGTTTTTCATGAACTTTCTTATCGTTTCCTCCAGGTACTCAGAAAATACACAGATAATAATCTCAGTAAGAACAATAATTTAGTCAAACATCTTGCAGTGTTACCAGCTTAAAGTTTCTGAATATTAGTGGTTTCAGTGCTATGGTTGAATTACTATTTGTATTTATATTGCAAAACTATTGACAGGAGAAGGATGAAACGATTTAGTTATAAAGGTACCTAGTACAAAATCTAATGCAACAAATTTGTTATTCATTGCGTAATTTGAAATTTACGATTTCAAAAACACATTTTCAAATTTATGATGTTCAATTTTATTTTGTGTGATACTTTTTGACGGCACATTGATGGTAGCCGGGAGCAACAAAAAGTTAATATAAAATTTCATTGAACTCAGATGCGGTGCCGGCCTCGGTGGCCGTGCGGTTCTAGGCACTCAGTCCGGAACTGTGTGACTGCTACGGTCGCAGGTTCGAATCCTGCCTCGGGCGTGGATGTGTGTGATGTCCTTAGGTTAGTAAGGTTTAAGTAGTTCTAAGTTCTAGGGGACTGATGACCACAGATGTTAAGTCCCATAGTGCTCAGAGCCATTTTTCAGATGAGGTTTTGACTAAAGGATGCCTTATGTAAGCACATGTATAAAGTTTTGAAAAAAAAATATGCAAAGTAAATGTACAAAATTCCGACAATATTTCAAACAAACACTGTTTCAGAAAAAGACACAAATTCTTTTGCTTTAGGTATGCCTTTCTTGCTACTATTTTCGCTGTACTTTCATTTCCTTCTAAGGATCTCCATAGAGTGATATTCACAGTTTTTTATTCGATAGCATAAATTTATGGTAGAATTGTAGTGTACCAAAACCCCGTATCGACAGAGAAAATATTTTTGTTTTAGGGCTCCTTTCACATATAACTGAACTCAGTGCTCTTTTTTTTTTTTTGTTCTGAACTGAATTCACGCTGCCAGTTCATAGAAATTTCGGAGAATGGAAGATATCGCGTTCATTCTACGTCTACATCTATACTCCGCAGCCCCCGGTACGGTGTACGGCGGCAGGCACTTTGTTCAACACTGTCACGTTCCCGCTGTTCTGTTCCGGTCGCGAATGCTACGCGGAAAGAACGGTTCTTAGTAAGCCTCCGTGTGTACTAGAACCTCTCTGATTCTACCTTCACGGTGTTATCGCTGGATATATCGAGGAGGCAGCAAAACATCTGTTGACTTTTTCAAAGCAACGTTCGCCTCAAGAATTTTAACAGCCTACCACACCGTGATGCAGAACGTCTCTCTTGCAGGGTCTGCCACTGTTGGATGATCAGCTCCGTGACTCTTTCACACTTACTAAACGACCCTGTGACAAGACGTGCTGCTCTTTCTTTTATCTTCTCTATTTCATCTATCAATCTCGTTCGGGGCCCTGACTGACGGGCAAGATTCAAGTGTCGGTCGAACGAGGTTTTTGTAAGCCACCTCCCTTGTGCGTGATCTACCTAGTCAGACGCCTACCTTTCTCAGAGTAGTTTTATGCCGTTGTTACTCTTTAGATCTTTCAGTGTGCATACTGTCAGATATTTAATGGATGTGACTGCTTCCAGTAATGGTTATGAAATCGCGTAACAAATACTATAGTGCTGCAGTGGATGCTTGGCCTCTTCAGGGTTGGTTACAATGTGATTGTCGTGGACAGTGACTCTCTGCAGAAAAGGACGTGGCGTGCCACAGAAGGGGGTCCTGTTGAAGTTAAAATAACTTCTTTACTGCTGTTTGTTTACAATCATGGGACTTGGAAACCGCAAGTAATGATGGCAGGCGAAGTGAACACTCCATCAAAGCGTCTCCCAGTACGCCAGTCTCTGGCTGCTGTGGACCACACAGCTGCTGCCGCTCCTGCTGCATTCAGAGATTCCCATGGGCAGCCTACGGGCAGTAACTGTCTGTGGGTCTGTCTGTGTCACAGTACACTGTCCCAGGTCGAGAAGTCCTCCGTTGACAATTCGCGTCGTACTTCCAAGACGGCGGCAAAGTGCTGAGTTGCCCGAGCATACAGGTGCTCAGGCTAAAGACAGTAGACGTGGCTGTGTCACTGTGACGGCGCGAACTGTCGTAGACTGGACCTGACATATCTGCCCCTGCTGTTCAACGACGACGAGTTGGTTCGGACGGACTTTAATGCTGCTGTTGTCTGCCGACTTCACGGTAATAGCTGCGTTTGTGTGTCATTCCAAACGATGTGGAACAGAGGCCAAGATCTAGGCTGCTGTCGTAATCGACAGCAGGTCGGCCTGTAGAAACATCCTGAATACCAGCCCGTGCAATAGCACGCGGACGTCTGACGTCAAGGAGGCGGTCGCTTCAGCTGATCAAGCACTTTTTTAAGCAACGCCAGATGGCTGTGGCTGTGGCCTGATTACAGGTTCTGCTACAGCGCAATTCCCTTACAACAAATGGGTCTTTCCGTCAATTTATGCGCTTTAAGTTACATCTGTTTATGTTGAGAGTTGACTGCCAATCCTTGCGTCAAACATGATACTCTACAGGTTTGCCCGAATTTCACTGGAAGTTTCTGTAGCTACGATGTCTTTGTATAAAACAGTCACAGGGAGTTTCCAGGGTTATTAATTATGTGACATACACACATTGTAAGCAGCAATAGAAGCATAAAAACCCTATGTGGTACCTTTGCAGCTCCTTTTATGTCTGAAGATATATCACCGTTAAGAATGGCCTGCTTTGTTCTCTATTGAAGACATGAATTCAATAAACGAGTTCGTGATCATGTTATCGCACTTAATTTGTAGATGACCACCTTGATCACGTAAGTTGTAAAATTCACAATTAACAGTTTCGGCCATTACCACCTTCGTATCAGCTACAAATAGAAAAACAGTGGTGTAACAACGCAAGTTCAATTAGCACAAACCATTTCTGTAACAGGCTTAGTGATACATAAGGAAAATAAAAAAATACTAACATGATCAACAGCCGTGCATACCAGCCATACATACGAGAAAAATATTCTTATGTAAGTGTCAATATCAATATCTGTATATCTAGGTTCGTAATAGATGCTGGTAATGGCGTGGGTGCGTCCTGTATTTACAAAAATAACTGTGGCCAGTAGAGGGCTCTGATGGTAGGGTGTATGAGTAACTAGTATGGTAAATTCAGTAGTTACGACGCAATATGTGTAGTTATTAATTATAATTATTTCATGTGACAGTTAATGTTTTATTGTCAGACGCTATGTTTGCCATATGAAATAATTGTAATTATAGATCACACATATTTCATTTCAATATTCAATTTACAATACTATCTACTCATGTATCCTAGCATTAGTGCCTTCTACTGGCCCCAGTTATTTGTATAAAACAGGACGCACCTAGGCCATTACCATCATTAATTATGCACATAGATATATAGATAGGCCTACTGATATTGACGATAACATCAGAATATTTTATGATATGTACGGGTGGTATGCATTGCTATTAATCATGATGGTATGTTTTATTTTTCTTAAGTCTCACTAGGCATATTATAGAAATTGCTTCAGCTAATTGAACTTAGGTTCTTTCACCGCTCCTTTTCTGTTTGCATCAGATCTGAAGATGGCAATGGCTGAAACCGGTAATTGTGAATTGTACAATTTATGTGATCAATACTAACGTTTACAGATAAGCTGCTTTGTTCTGTTTCCTACGAACTCTTTAATCAAGTTCTCAAAGTTGATCTGACATTTCATATACTCGCGTTTTATGTATCAGTTGACCGAGAGGAAATATATGGAAACCCCTTCCGGAAGGCAAGCAACACGATATCAGCTTGAGTGCATGTATCTACTGCTTTGAGGTTCTCGTAGACGAAGAGGGCGAGCTTAGTTGCACACGGTTGTTGTTTACGAAATTTATGTTGATATCCACTGAGGACATTTTCAGTCTGCAGTAAGGTCGTAATTAATTTAATTTAATTTGTGGTAATGTCTTATAGAACCAAACTACTTAGGTCATAGGTACCTAAGCGCACACACTACTTGATCTAACTTAAACTAACTCATGCCATGAACAACACACACACACACACATGTCCGAGGGAGGACTCGAACCTCCGACGGGGGGGGGGGGGGGGGGGAGGGGAGCTGCACGGACCGTGACAAGGCGCCTGAGACCGCGCGGCTACCCCGCACGGCTAAGGTCGTAACATACGAGGATAAAAAGTTCGTAAACACAATAGATTAACATAGGCCTCTAGTTGTATGTTTCTAATCGACAAACGATCCTGGAAAACGGTGTGACCTGCATATCTTTCCAATAACTAGTAACACTTTGCTCCTCCAGCGATCTATAGTAGACCTAGAGCAGTGGTAGTTTCTTTCCTTTACTCTTTGTCAGTAATACAGAAATCCTGTACCGTCCGTTTGTGGTCCAGCACTTGACAGTCTTAGTTCTTTTTCTTTTTCTATTTTGGAGATTATGGTTACAAAATATCTGGACGTGACTTTGCTTCGTTTGCTCATATAACTTAGACCAAAGCGTCTTAGGGTTTTCTGTCGGACCAGTATACAGAATCTGAGTTCGTTGAACGCCTCATGCACGGCTCTCCTGACGCAGATTTTGCTTTAATTCGGATTTTTTGTTTATGTATGAGAGTTTAAAAAGAGGTGAAGCGTTCTTGGCTTTCGGAGCAGTTTTCTAACATGACTGATGAGCCACGGTGGTCCTTTGCTATCCCTCATAGCTTTGTCCGTTTCCACTGAACATTTTCAGTCTCAGAGATCGATGTTTCATGTTGACTCATCAGCTGATCTAAAATCTGCGCCCTGTCTAACTTACTAAGCAAAAACATCTTCCTACCATTCTCAATATTACTATTTATGCTAGTATTTAGTGCTATAATGCCTTACTGATTCCCTGTTCCTCGTTAACTGAGTCGCAAAATAGTCTGCGTACATGTGACTACAGCCGCTGCGAATGTCTTGGGAGAGGTCTATGTCCTGCGTAGACAGCTTTTATTCTTGTAATAAACAATTTACCTCATACCTCTGCAGTTAACTAACTTCGCCACCTCGGGAATTTTCCAAGCTACCTCTATTAGTTGTTTCACAGTGAAAAACGGTAGTCATATATTCCCCATATTTTTATGGAGGAAGATCTAGCTAATGGTATTGTTAGTAAAGCGTTCTTATGATTATGGTTCTAATAAGCACAGCTACCACAGACATGAATTACGTATGCAAAATAAGAAATTGCAGTCTTTGTGCAGGTACTTGTCACTGTGCCAGCGTGTAAAATCCGTTAGTTTCGCATTTGAAATACGATATATGATACACGTGACGTGGTCAATACGGTTTTTCTATGATATCGTACTTTAATCGGTAAAAACGGAACCCTTACAGGAGCACTTTGTTCAAAAAAATGGTTCAAATGGCTCTGAGCACTATGGGACTTAACATCGGAGGTCATCAGTTCCCTAGAACTTAGAACTACTTAAACGTAACTAACCTAAGGACACCACGCACATCCATGCCCGAGGCAGGATTCGAACCTGCGATCGTAGCGGTCGCGCGCTTCCAGACTGAAGCGCCTAGAACCGCTCGGCCACACCGTCCGGCGAACACTTTGTCGTCTGTCTGTCTGTCTGTTTGTCCGACTGTCAAAAACCCTTTTTCTCAGGCACAGACGTATGTATGAAGTTGAAATTTACATCACGTACTAAGGTCTATGGCCCTTTGGCGATGTAGTAAACCTAAGCTTCTAAGTTACTGTAACCAAATGATACGACCATGTAACTCATATATTTTTACACTCGCAAAATCACTCATTAAACCCTACAGGATACTTACGTAGACGCATAATCATTAAATCTGGCAAGAAGCAACGTTTTACGCCACAACCAAAGAAAAAATCGGAAAATACTGAATCTGTAATCATATCATAGAAAAAGAAGTTGTCATTTGTTATTTGACTGTCTGTCCATCTGTTAAAGCTCCACTTTTCTCCTGAACGAAGAGACGTATCGTGTTGAACTTTGTCACCTATAAAATCTACAGTCCGTAGGCTGTGAACGAAATGTAAGCCCGTAAGTCAGTGCAGTCAAAAGATAAGGCCGGTCATGTCACAAATTTTTTGATTCTCGCAAACTCACTCACTAAAACCTAAACGGTACTTCCTGTTGATGTAGAATCACGACATTTGGCAAGAAGCAAGGATTCATTGTGCAAGTAACAGGGAAAAATCAGAAAATAGTTGCTTTTGTAATTGTGTCACACGAAGCATTTCATTTGTTTTAAGACTTCTAGCTTCGAACTGAAACATTATTGAAAGTCTATGGAATCCCTGGCACCGATATCTTGCCAGTATCGGTGCTGGTATCAGGCAAAAATCGTCGAGATTCCCGATTTCCAGAACGAAATTTTCGTCACCTACTTCACTACCAAAGGGGAGGAATTCCCAAAAACAGTGAAACATTCAATTTTTTTTTATTCCCAACCGAGAAGCCAAATAAATTTTTTATAAATTAAGTTTTGAAAATGTTGTCATAATGAAATGGTTTCAAAAATCTGTTAATCATCTATTTAATTCCTTTAGGGGTTGAATTTCCAAAACACTGATCCACGTTTCTTTTTTATTCCTAATCGAGAAATCAAATTCAAATTTTCATACAGATAGCTTCAAAAATGCTTTAGTAGTTGATTTATTTTTAAAAAAGTTTTCACCCTCTATTTTACTCCGAATGTAGTTGACTTTCCAAATATGCTGAAACGCGTGTCTTTTAGTTCCTGGTTTTCGTAGTTCTAGCTTCAAAACTGCCTTATTGACGAAACATTTTCAAAAAGCTTTTAATCCATTGTTTGACACCCTTAGCAGTGGACTTTCGAACAATCTACTCTTAAGCTGGGCCTAAAGTGTAAGATCCACACTCTCTGCAAATTTCAAGTTACTATCCTTAGCAGTTCGGGCTACGTAATGATGAGTCAGTGAATCAGTCCTGTCCTATTTCACATCCTTATGGACTGAATTTCCAGAAACAATGAAACACATAATTTTTACTTCCAACCAAGAAGCCAAATGAGATTTTCGTACGTTTAGCTTTAACGAAGATTTCGCAATGAAATATGTTCATAAAACCTTTCGTACCCTATTTCACCTCCATAGATGTTAAGTTTCCAATAATGATGAAATACGTATTTATTTGCGACCAAGAAACCAAATACCAATTTTCTTAAGTCTAGCTTCAAATTTTCCTTAATACCGATATTGTTCAAAAAAACCTTTCATCCCCTTACTGGTGGAATTTCGAAAAGCCCCTTCTTAAACATTGCCTGCAGCATAAGATCAACGCTCGATCTAAATTTCGGGTTTCTTTCCTTTGTGGTTTGGCCTGGGCGATGACGACTCAGTAGTCTGCGCATTGCCTTTTATGTATATACCGGGTGATCAAAAAGTCAGTATAAATTTGAAAAGTTAATAAACCACGGAATAATGTAGATAGAGAGGTAAAAATTGACACACATGCTTGGAATAACATAGGGTTTTATTAGAACAAAAAAAAAAACACCCCGTATTGCTAGACGCGTGAAAGACCTCTTGCGCGCGTCGTTTGGTAATGATCGTGTGCTCAGCCGCCTCTTTCGTCATACTTGGCCTCCCAGTTCCCCAGACCTCTCAGTCCGTGCGATTATTGGCTTTGGGGTTACCTGATGTCGCAAGTGTATCGTGATCGACCGACATCTCTAGGGATGCTGGAAGACAACATCCGACGTCAATGCCTCACCACGACTCTGGACATACTTTACAGTGCTGTTCACAACATTATTCCTCGACTACAGCTATTGTTGAGGAATGATGATGGACATACTGAGCATTTTCTGTAAAGAACATCATCTTTGCTTTGTCTTACTTTGTTATGCTAATTATTGCTATTCTGATCAGATGTGGGACATTTTTTGAACGTTTGTATTTTTTTATTTTTTCTAATAAAACCCCATGTCATTCCAAGCACGTGTGTCAATTTGTACCTCTCTATCTACATTATTCCGTGATTTATTCAGTTTTCAAATTTATACAGACTTTTTGATCACCCGGTAGATTAAGTGTGCACGGAAACCCTCAGTGCGCGACTCCTATTCGCACCTGGCCAATTTTCTTTTCTTTTAATGGCATGGACAATATCTATGTAAATGTGATCGACTTATGAATGAAACTATTAATGCTAGTCATACTACTACGACTAATACAAAAAACAATACTACTATCATACCGGTCGTACTGAGGGACAAGGACACATGGCTGTAAAGCTCTTCGGATGCGGTGTCGTCCAATACGCACTGCTGCCGGCGCACGTGTATTGGGTCTGCAGTAAAAGACCGCCGTGGCGATCGGACGCCGCAAGTGCGCGATCTACGTCCGGGTGTCGCTGCGACAGCGCTGGGCCGAGCTCGGAGCCGGGGCGCTGAGTTAAGGACCGACCCGAGGCCGGCCGCGCACAGTAAAACCCGCCAGAGTGCGCTCCCATTGTCGGCGCCCCGATTTATGGGTCGGACTCGCCGGCCGGCCAGCCGCGAGCTCTCAATGGTGGGCGCACTGCCCGCTCAATGGGGACCTGTCCGTCATAGCTCCGCCGCGCCAAACACCGACACAACAAATTCACGCCCGCTCTCAGCCAGTTCCGGAGGAAAATTTTCATTCATCCCGTCATCGTGTTCTGTTCCTCACAGGGTGGAAACCCTGAGAGCAGGAATGTACGAGGACAATGTAACGTACGATGTAACAAAAAGGCACTTGCGGAACGCATTCCTCACACGGCAACCGAAGGCATCGACTTCAGGGGACACAGCGACCATCGTCACGAATCTACAGAATAAACCGCCACAGACGCCGTACGGTTAGATTGGCACTTAGGGTCGTAACATCTTGTTTTGCATGTTGCTAAGGGTATATTTATCGATTGTCATTTTTATTTATAGCTCCCTTTTGCTGTTTAATCATATGAAGATAGTGAGTGGAGCTGTGGAAGCTAGAAAATGGAACGCCAAGTCGAGAAATCGGCACATTTCCGACATATTCTTCTGTCTGGGTACAGTAGTGTTCTATGCACCAGAGGCAACAAGAAACATTTGCGCCGTGTACGGCGATAATGCTACTGGATAGACCACGGAGCGAAAATAATATTCTCGCCTAAATGAGGATCGCTTTTATATTAGTGTCGTTCAGGAAGAGCCGGCCGCAGTGGGCGAGCGATTGTAGGCGCTTCAGTCTGGTACTACGGGACCGCTACGGTCGCAGGTTCGAATCCTGCCTCGGCCATGGATGTGTGTTATGTACTTAGTTAAGTTTAAGTAGTTCTAAGTTCTAGGGGCTGATGACCTCAGCTGTTAAGTCCCATAGTGCTCAGAGCCATTTCGTTCAGGAAGACCTTCGTGGTTTGATGAAGATTAATCCACAATAATCCGCGTCGGCGCACTCGAGAACTGACAAATGTGATGAACTGTGTTCTTTGTGCGACATTTACATGCAATGGGGAACGTCCTGAAATCGGGAGTAGGTACTGCATGCGTTAAGCCACAATCACAAATATCAGCGTGTGGCCATATGCGTAGCACTCTGCTTCATCAATTGGCTAGTGGTCAACACCGACCATTACTATGCTGTATAGTTACTGGTGAGAAGAAATGGTGCTGTTACGCTAACATAGGAAAAAGAAAGGTTGAATCCAAACAAAGGAGCAACTTGCCGGACAAAGCCCTTCGCGCGTCCACAAAAAATAACGCTATGCATCTGGTGGAAAGCGATGGTGCGGTATACTAGGAATAGCTTCCCCGACGTATAACCACCACTGCAGACGCAGTCCACGATCAACGACCAGGGAGACTGCCTGAAGTGATGATACTCGACAATAACGTCCGCCCGCATTCTGCTAGACTAACAAAAGAATACTAGGGCCTAAACAGGAGTTGGGTTGGGAAGTCATTCACACCCACCTTATTCACCTGGTCTTGCCCCCTCGGATTTTTAATTTTTCCGGTCTGTATCGAACAACCTTCAAGGAACTTACTTTCCGCACGAAAAAGCGCTCCGTACATGGCTCGAATAGTTCTTCGCCTAAAAATGACGTAATTTCTACAGTCTCGAAAACGAAAAGTTGCCCCAGTTATGGCAGACTGTCGTAAACTGTGAAGGGGGATATGTCATTGATGACCAAAGCCTCTGTTATGTGTATCGGCTTCTTCATTAAACTTACAGAAAAACGCTACTTACTTAGGCAGCATCGTAATATTTGCTTTGACACTTTCGCTGATCAGATACTCATTACACTGGTAGCAACTCTGGTCGCAACACACCACTCGGCATCATCATCAGCACAGGTTGCTCTGTCCAACTTTATGTTGACGATAGTGCCGAGCGGTGCTTTAAATCTCCAATTTCTCTACCATCAGGGTAATGAAAATCTCAGAATACTCCCACCTGACGAGTGAAATAATGAGCGGTCTGTGGCGGTTTATCCGTAAATCCTCGTCAATAACAAGGTGATGCATAAAATTAAATTTCGTTTTGACACCTGTCTTTGATCAGCATTCGACAAATGCGGAGTCCACCTACGACAAAGATTTCTTGTCTTTAATTTTTCGGTTAAAATACGTCCTTCTCCTTCTGATAATATTTTATGCGTTTCTAATAGTGGTTCTGATAAAATTGTATGTCTTTCTAATCGTGGTTCTTATAATATGAGGTTTCACAATATATTTTTCTCTGATTGTAGCTCTGGAACATGTTTGACGTGGACCAAATTCAAGAGAAGTACGGCACGTACGAATTCAGCAGCACACTTATTTTCGTATTCTCATCTCTTCTCACAGCAGAGGTATTTTGTACGACTCGCCAATCATGGATAATTTTCCGTAGAAATTAAATTCTACCACGTATCAAATTTCAAATGTTGAAGTCTGTTAGGCTGGGAGCAGCCTGGATCAGTGACTCTGAAGATGCACTTATTAGATGATTACATCTCGCGATAATCGTGTGCAAAAATAATGGTGTCAATTTACTTCAGTCATTTTCAGGTTCATTGATCGCACCCAAGACTGAGATTCATTAGAGAAAATGGCTTGCTCAGAAATAATTTTTGTAAGGAATTCCTTTAACAATGTATGTTTTCACAAAACGACACAGTCAAACTGAATAAGAGAAGTTTCTGTTAGGACTTAGAAATTATTTAAATCTTGTAATCAGCTAATTGTCAACAGCGAAGCTGGGAATGCTGGAATGACTCTGCACTAGTATCTAGTGGCCGTGAAGCGTGAAGGAACTGATTTCCCTAGGTTACTTCCAGAACGATTCAGTCGCCAATGTTGCGACCTCTTCCTCTCTCATTAGGTACAGATAAATATCGCATCTGCACTACTGCCATACCCGGATATTCATATCTCCTTCCTGCTCTCGAACTGCGTAAACTTTGTGGTTCGTATTTTTATTGTTCCGTTTATAATTTCATACCTCTAACCTGCATAAATGATCAAGTGAGTAAGCTGCTTGCTTTTGGTACAGATGAACAGAAAAAAATTTGCACACGCCCATGACGTCAGCAGATGTTCACTTGACAGCTCTAAGTGTGTTATTAATGTGACTTTCTGTTGCAGTTGACGCTAATAACTACCAATTTTGCTAATTAGATACAAAATTTTGGAAGAAACTAACGAACCTTTTGCAGATTCCACATAAGCCCTTACACACATGGACTGCGTACATGATTTTCATCTGTAATGCAGGATAAGGGGATATCGTCGTGCATTATGCTGTACATAGAAAATAAGATTGTTAGATGGGCGGAAGTCTCACGCCCCGCCTGCAAATAGCGATAAACGGAGCAGCGGCGTTAATTAGACACGCGTTTCCGGCGGATTTTCTCAGCGCCTCATACATTAATTTCTACAACTGTTCACTCAACAGTAGTTAACAAAACAAATTATGTTTCCAATTATAAGAACTCTGTCGGGCAAAAAAAAAGCAGTATGAGCGGCGAAGTGAAGACATTGGTTTCTTTTTTCAAGTAAAGCTTCTCCAGTCCACCCCTTCTTCACGCGTTTCCTACATCTTTCCTTCGTGTTTTTTTTCCCCTCTGAAGACCTCACTGTTACTAAGTGTACTGTTTACAAACGAAATTTATGCTGAATAAAACTTTCACCCGACATCGGAGAACAGAGCATAACGAAACTTCCTGGCACATTAAGTTTCCCTGGTTGCAGAATTGTACAGGCAGCTTCCCTTGTCGTATACATTGTAGTACTATACCCAGCTAGCTTTGCAAGACGGGCTGTGACGAGTCTGAAAAGTAGAAAATACAAGGAAATCTGTGAGCTATATGGTGAGGCATGCCCGCATAACCAAAAGGAAAGGAAAAAATGTGAAGAACATTGCATTTCTCAGGGAAGATTTTGAATTGTAATCCTGGACTTGATACTGGCACGCAGGAAGTTTCATCATGCCATCATTTAGAGAACGGTTTAACATTATTGGTTCGCAAAGCTCCCGGTTGATGTACGAGCTTTTAAGAAAACACACATTCAGGAAAGGCCAGTAAATAACTGCAGAATCCTATTGCTTTCGTTTTACTTTCATTTTTAAATGAACACAGCGGTAACAAGTCAGCTGTTCTTTTTAAGACCTTGGAATTGCATTGCTATTTGTCTGTCAGCAGTCCAATGAAAAAAGCGGATGTGACAGTGACAACAAGACTTGCATACCCAGTCCTTGAAATTTTGGGTTACCTCAGGTCGATCAGAATATCCAGATAAAATTGCGCGACCATAGATTTTAAGGTAAAAAATGGACACTAGCTACTAGATACTGGAAAATGAGGAAATAGCGCGAGAAATACAAAACACCAACTCACACTAAAATTATTCGGAAACGAAACTACGTTATTGACAGAAGCATTACGGACAAACTAGAGTGGAAAACTACTTACGGAACGTAACTGAAAAGGAATGTTAGTTGTAAAAGTCGTTTTGTGGCTTTGTCTGTAGTGTTCTGTTTTTGAACTGAACACTAATTCGTTTTGCGAGAAATGATCTTATCAACAGACTCTTTTCATATAATCACAATTTTTTTAATTAAACAATTTGGTGCTCGCAAATGCAGTTCTTAGCAATTGGGAGAACGGCCATTTCTTAGGATACTCAGCAACACAGGGTACGCTATCAAATAATATCATACCTGCTGATCAAGGATTTTGGCGGCTGGTCGTAATCAGAAGAATGTAAAAAAAGTGCGTGTTAGTACCAGAGGTAGCCTACTATAAAAGTATGTGTTACTGCATACGACTGCAATATTTTGAAACCAACAGCAACTAAGTTTTAATAGATTCCGTATCCGCATTTACTGCGGTGAGGGAAGGTTTTTATTGGGTTCGTAATGTCTCGACTGCTACGTGACACATGTAAGCAACAAGAGTAGACAGGTGTAACAGAAATGCTGCCATTCGTATCGTTGCCTTACTGCATTTAAACAAACTATGTTTAATTTTTTATTTCATTTGTTTACCAGTGCTGTAGCGCACCTTGTTTAATGTTTACCAGTAGGGGGCCATTCGACGTCGTGTGCCCATATATTGTACGTTTCATAATCAAGAAGTTTCGGCGTTCATCCCAAAGCAAGTAGAATTATAAATAAACAGTGCGACAGTTTAATGGAAGGCCTCAAGAAAAAACTGTAAGCTATCGTTGCTACAACACACAGTGAACGTACCAAAGCATTCACAAAGTGAGCAGAGCCCAATGTAAGCAATTAGAATGTCCTGTCAATTAAGTGGATGGGCTGAAGAAAACTATTTTGGTCTGGGGCATAGATAGCAAGCAATATTGTTATTCGAACAAATGCGAAAGGAAGTTTACGTTGTTCAGTATTGAGTACACAGCAGTAATACTTCATCTGATGGCAAAAATCTATAGCATTTTTGTTAAAGCCATCAGCTGCTACTGCTGAATACTTACGGTACGTTTAGGCTGCCAGTTAGAAATAATAGATTGGAGTTGAATTTGTGCTAACTTTCTACGCTAATCATTGATTTTACACCAATCACGGACTTTGTACTTCAATAACGAAGGTCTTGGTCAATATGTGTCATGAAAAAAATTTAAATTTTTGATAGGTGTGACGTTCACCCAGCAAAGATGCTACCAGAATAAACATTTCGCTCTTCAGTATGAGTTTAAATGAGTATTTGTGATTTATTGGAGCGGTACGCCCGTGACAAGCAAAGCCACACAGTCTTAATCTACCAACTAATGCGTGATATTTGTACTACATTCCGACAGCGAAAATGCCGTTGTCGTATGACGCTGGATCCACTAATAGGTACATGCAAGGAGGGTAACGCAGTCCCTTTAGATGAAGCACTGGCCGATAACGTTACCGAGCTGTTGACTACGTCTTCGATACTGGCTCATCAGCGTTATAAGAAATCAAGACAGTAGAGAGTTTAACTACCGTAGACGACTAGATCATTATAGACCGAGAGCAGTCATGGTAGAGGGAAAGATGCGGAGGGAAACCGACCGTTTCCTTTCGAAGGAACCAGTCCGACATTCGCCTAAGGCGTATTACGGAAATAACGGAAACCTAAATCTCGATGGCTGGAAGGTGATTTGAACCGATGTCCAACGAATACGAGTTCAGTACCTTTCCACTGCAGGACTTAGGCCTGTCAGCGGCCTTCGAGCAAGTTGCGAGCAACTGGTTGTTGCAGTAGAACGTCTACTTCGGTCTTCGAACAAACGCACAAACCTTGCAGCTGTGACTCTTTTCTCCGCCCATAAAATGGTACGGCACCGTAATAGATCTTATGGGTTAAAATTTTGGTCACCTGATCTGTTAGATTTTAATGTAACAGTGAGCCAAGGGTATAAAACAGAAGGACGAAAGCAGTATAAGGGCTTTAGTTATTAAATTTTATGGTCAGTTATGGATATCACAAGAATGGAGGAAAAACGAAAGACAGAGAGATAGATAGATCGAGAGAGAGGGAGAACGTGAAACATAGCCAAACAAGGGTAAACCAGCATCTGAATATTATTTTACGTAAAATGTATTGCTGAATCATCTACAAGTGATAGTCACGCTAACATTACGGGAAAGACTGCTGCAATATCACCAAAGAGAAACAAGAAATGTTAACAGACTAAATAGATGATTCATTCAGTTGATGATTGATTGGAGACGGAAAGAATCATAAAGTATACTTCTTGATAAAAGAAGACAAGGAATAGGAAGATATTACAGATGGCAACGAAGTTATGACTGTTTCATTGAACTGAAGACACATATAATACAATACCTGAGATTTAGGTGTAAATTAATGAGAAACAGACATTGGAAGCGGTATGTCACCAGACTTAAGATATGAAAAGGTTATGAGAAACAAAGGCATTGGCTGAAAAGAGAAAATCAATAATAAACGTAAAAAATGTGGCATACAAAGAAACAGAAAACAGAGGTACAAATAGATAAGGTAAATTAAAGACTCATAAGACTGGTGTTGAACGACTGTTGTGTAAAAAAAGACTCCATTGAAACTATTACTCACTGGAAACTGACCAAAAATAGCTTCATTTTCTTTAGAAAGTGACTTAGTTTCGGATGAAAAAAAAGAAGCCTAGAGAAACAGAACAAGACTGGTTTTGATTTGTCTATAGGAAATGCCGGAATAGAAGATAATCCAATCCCACGTGACCATTCTCAACTCTATCTGAAACGCTCACAATTGTCATCAATTAATTAGACGAAAATATTAAATATATCAAACACTGGAGAAGGACTAGTATTGCTCCTAGAATATGCGTGTTTACGACTTACTGTAAAAAATCCAAATTTTTCTGAAATTTATGGTAATTCGTTTTCTGGAATGAAGTTAATCTATGATGCTTTTAACGGACGGCATTCAGACCTATTTCATTGCCTTATTCAATGGTCTGGCAATCTGTCCAGGCCCCTGGCTCACTCTATAACAACGTCTTAAGGTACATGAACGTACAGCTTAATTTAATGATAACTTCTCAAAGATCTGCACGTTTCATCATCTGCTGTAAGCATATGGTTGGACGCACAGGTGGTTTTTGAAGAGTCGGTGCAACTTTGCATTACTGAAGCCTCAGCTCATGGAGGTAGCAACTCGATGACATCTCCAATGTACGTGGACCTATGGTTCATTATGGAGGGACCAACGCTTTTCCATGTCAAGTGGTGTAGCAGGCATGTCAAATTCTTTAACCGAAACAGTAGAATTCTGTCAGATGTCGCACGCAGTAATTAGTGCCGGCACGCCAGTGCCGTTCTCCGCTAAGTTACAAGTTGATCCAATCTGAGTTATTCATTTCATATTTCATTAATTGGTTCATTCTTTCAAAGCCATTACAGACGCTCACAATGTTTGACAACATCTGCTTTCTTCTGGAATTTTGTTTCTTTCCTTGTCACCCCCTTCCTCCCTCCACACGGCTTACTGAGCGTTCGCAACTGATGACTCATTGTTCGTTGTTGATTTCGAATATGGTACAAGAAGTCCCATTGTCACCTAAATGAACGCGGATAAATATCGCGTATACAATTTGTCGCAGCCATGTATATCCAATTCTGTGTTCTCATATTTGATCCTGCTTGCACTTAAACGAATAAGGGAAATCATGTAATAGCCAATCGACGCAAAGGTTTGATCCACGCCTGCCTA